>NC_086286.1:95192638-95495668 GCF_963924245.1 Chroicocephalus ridibundus | reverse complement strand
CCTGTCCTGGGGCATTGGTGTTGAACGTGAGTTTTGTTTCTGTAGCTTGTGTAGTCTGGTTTGCATGACCAGCCTGCTAAGAAGTTTGCTAATTAGTGTACTGCAGTTGGGTGCATGGGGCTGGTTGAAAACAGGACTGAAACCAGTAGCTTGGAATCCAGGGGATACGGGAATTACTGACTGCTGGTAATTTTTGGCTCCTAAGAATTGGGTTTGAATCTGTCACTGGGAAAAGGAAGCAGTTTAACTGTTTTACAGAAAAAGGAAAATTATCTGAGAAATGTTTCTTTGTGTTTGAAGACTAAGATTCTGTTGAACAGATAAGTGTTAACTGCATCAAACATGATTACGTGCCTAATTGCTTGTGTGTAAATAATGGAGTAAAATCCTTATGAGTAGTAATTGAGACACACCTGGGAGCAATTAAATACAGCAGTATATAATATTGGTTTCCTTGAAAAACAGGAGATATATCAATACTCGTGGCACAAAATTGCACACCTCCATGAACTGAAAATATACCCTGCTAAGAGCAGCAGGTAGAATTTAAAGCCATAGGGAAAAAATTCCATTTGTTCTGCACTTTTATAAAGAAGCCGAGAATCGACTTTTAGTCTTTCTTTGGATTTATCTTTTGAGGTGTGCCACTGTTTTATCTGCTTCGTTTGAGAGCTGATGTCCTGCATCAGCTCTGTCCTTGGTTGAGAGCTGGCATGGTTTTCTCGGGGAGGTACCAATAAATGCCTACCAAGGTATGGCCGCGTGGGAAACCTGGCTTGCTTTTTGGTGGTGTTAAGCTGCTGATCTGCTGTTGTGGTAGTTCAAATCTGGGTAGTCAGTCCTGCAGTCTGTAGTGATGTGAATACTAGGTTTGGATCACTATGGGTTCATATTTATGGTTAGGTAGGCATTTTCCCTATTGAGTATCTTCATTTATTTATTTATTTTTAATATATGGTCTTTTGAGTCTTGTTTATTTCCCCTACTAAAAATCCTTTGCGTGTGAATTTTTTTTTTCTGTGAAACCTTACCTTAAGTTTAAAAACACTCCATTTAAGATACACATATTGCAAAATTGTATTAAATAGTTAAGACTAGATTATTCAGTTTCTTTTATTTAAAATACATTTTATAAACCAGTTCAGTAAATAATAGAGGAAAAAGCATTCCTTAAAATTCCAGTAAATAGCAGGGACAACATCTTGAATTACCAAGAGAGGAAAAATGAAGTGACATTGGAGACGCAAAGAGTGGAAATATAAAGCCAAATCTGAAATTTTGGGAAATTGCTGTGGTATTTTTGGTTTAGTTTTAAAAAGGGAGGAAATAATTTTTATAAAGATACCATTCTAAAACCCATACGCGGTAATTTTTAAAAGTAATATTGTTGTGAAAGAACATTTATCCCTTGCTGTGTAGCTTTTGAAACTTTGCCATTTCTTCTGTGTTTTAACCTTTCCCTTCCTTTCTATGGTTCTTTCTTTTGACCTAGCAGACATACACCAGATAGATGTGCCAGTTCAATGTGAGCAAGTTCAACTGTTACTTAATGTATATACTGGTCTATTCTTCACACTAAATGCCTACCAATGCCTACCAAGTGAATCATCCCAACAAATTGCAGACCCACCTTAGCATGTGTCCCTACAATAGACTTAGAGCTTTTATACATAAGTATATATGTATGTATGTATGTACAAACATGTTGTTGAACATAGCAGCTCCTGATCTCCAGGTGAAATGATGCAGGCTTTCCCCTTTCCACACCGCTTAGGTCTAACATGCACCAGAGTTGACAGTTCTGTTTTACCTCAAAGCAGGACACCTGTCTTGTACTTGGCCATGGGCCTTTCTGGGCATCAGGTGGTAGTCCATTAGCCCTTACACATAGTCCACGGGTTTTTTGGTCCAAACTATGCAAAAGAACGAGAAAGCTGTGTTGCAGCCCACCAGAATGGTAGGTTTTATGACCTGTCAAGTAGCATATGAGCTAGATCTGTGGACACTTCATCCATCCAAATGAGGGGTACTGGGAGAAAACGATCCCTGAATCATAGAATCATAGAATGGTGAGAGTTGGAAGGGACCTTAAAGATCATCTAGTTCCAACCTCCTGCCATGGGCAGGGATACGTCCAACTAGACCAGGTTGCTCAAAGCCCCATCCAGCCTGGCCTTGAAGACTTCCGGGGATGAGGCATCCACAGCCTCCCTGGGCAACCTGTTCCGGTGCCTCACCACCCTCACAGTAAAGAATTTCTTCCTCATATCTAATCTAAATCTCCCCTCTCTCAGTTTAAAACTGTTACCCCCCGTTAGCCCACTACATTCCCTGATGAAGAGTCCCTCTTCATCTCTCCTATAGATCCTGTTTAGGTACGGAAAGGCTGCTATAAGGTCTCCCCAGAGCCTTCTCTTCTCCAGGCTGAACAGCCCCGGCTCTGTCTGCCTGTCTTCATAGGAGAGGTGCTCCAGCCCTCTGATCATCTTTGTGGCCCTCCTCTGGACCCTGAAGACAAACAGCAAACCAGAGCTGGGGAACAGCTGAAGTGTTCAGGAGTGCAGTGCCCGAGACCTCCTCCTGGCCACATTCTCTTTATCAGTATGGGCATACCCAGAGACACCTGTAGCTCTTTCTGCAAAGCCTCCCCAGGCCATAGTATAGAAGGGGTGATTGGCAGGCAGAGCTGTTGGAGAAAGTGGAGAATGTTCTTTGTCTTGTGAAAATGTAGGGTTTAAAAAATTCCATCCCAAATTGCAGTGAGGAGCTGGCTTTCATGGTTTCCCAAATCAAATGTAAAAATATGTCTTAGGTAAATGCTGTGCTTCAGTGTTAGCCACTTTGTACTTTTTTTAAAACGTATTGAGCTTCACTTCACTAAGAAGATTTTTTCACCTGAAATCAAAATGCTTCGCAGACTCCTCAACATTGCTGTGAAGCACAAAGAAAATCAATCATATCCTTTGATGAAAATTTAGATGCTTGTGAATCAGTTTGGGGTTTGTTTTTTTTTTTCAGGAGAAAGTTTTGCTAAAAATTCCCAACCACCCATTTTCTCTTTTCCACTTCCCCTCTTTTCTTTGCAGATGACCAACATGTGGAAAGGCAGTGAGACTCCCACTAGAGATTTCTTGCTGCATTTTTCATGAGGAATTCGCAGAAGGAGGCTGGTACTCTAAGAGATGAGATTCTTCACTCTGGTTGGTGCTCTAGGAAGCACAGTTCAGTATTAAAAGTAAAAAGTAGAGTTGGGGAGCTGAAAGAAAGGGTGGAAGCACAGGGTGCAAGTACTGCTGAATATTGGTTAAAAGCATGAGAAGCTGTTAAAACAATTTGGCAAACTGACCTGCAGCTTTACCTTTAGTCACCTTCTCCTGCCCCTCCACAAAGGCAAAATTACGTGAAAAGGTTGGTGAGTCTGTCTGGGCTGGTTTCTGGAACTTAGTGAGCAAGGGCGCTGTGCTTTAAAACCACAGGAGTTGTATCTGTAAGCACGTATTTAACGCTTTTTTTAGACTCAGGCTTCTGTGTTCTTAGTAATACTTTCAGTTTGCGTCTTAGTGTTTTCCATGGCGTCTGCTGTAAGGGAGCCAAGGACCATGCAGCATTGCCCTGCGGCAGAGCTGGCTGCACCACGTAACCAGGCTTGCACCACACACGCACCAAAGAAGACTCACTTTTGGCTTTGCTGTTATCAAGGGCCCAAGTCTTATCCCTCATTACTGCAAATATAGCTCCATACTGTGGAACGATCAATATTTGCAAACCTTTAATGAGCCAGCTGCAGTGTCGTCGTGCTTGCTCTTCCAGCCTCCACCTTTCATCCCATTAGAGATGCAGAAGTCCCAGAAGGATCCAACTAAAATGAGATGTTAAGTCTTCCACATAGAATCATAGATTCGTAGAGCAGTTTGGGTTGGAAGAGACCTTTAAAGGTCATCTAGTTGAACTCCCCTGCAACGAGCAGGGGCATCTTTAACTAGATCAGGTTGCTCAGAGCCCCGTCCAACCTGACCTCGAATGTTTCCAGAGATGGGGCATCTACTACTTCTCTGGGCAATCTATATATTATTTGCTTATTTGTACCTGAAGCCTCGTATATCTAAATATCATTTTAGAATTATATTGTATCCTCTACCACCCATTAAAAAAAAGGTGAATCCCTTCATATGTATTTATTCATACATATTTAATTATAATTTTTCTACCTTGATACACTTTTTTCAAAGACCTCTAATCAAAGCGAGCAGTTCAGATACTGAATGCAGCATTTGTAGACTTTATATAGATGTATGAAACGTTTGGACTGATAAATGATGAGTGTAGTAGTATTTTTGTGTTTGGTAGTATGATGTAGTATTTTTAACCTGTTTATTTTTATCTGTGCCTGAAATACTTTTAAGATAAAGAAACCTTTTTTTAATGCAACTAATCAGAGGATAATTCCAACTGAAGTTGCTGTTACAAGTTAGAAATATTCTTCAGGTTGTTCAACATTTCACAACTCCTTGTTGAGAGAATGCAAATGAAGCAAGCCAGTACGTGAAGACAAGTTGATGTTACACTCTGGTGTTTCTTCTTTTAAATTTGGCTTAAGGCATAAAATAACAGCTTGAGAAGACAGTGCAACAACCACTAACTTTTATGATTCATTTAAAGTAGTCACATTTTTAAGCATGAAGGAGCTTTTTGAGGCTACGCTCTTGATATAAAAAAATATTCGTAGGAAAATGCGCCCTTAAATGCGCTTATTTTTTTCTGCCAGGTGCTGCTGTAACAGTAGCGTGGTTTTCTTGGATCAGGAAAAGAACCTAAAAGCTGTAGGGATTTTTTAATGTTATGTTATGAAGTACCAATCACGCATCATTCAGCATTGAGTTCTGGGAAAATAATCTGTTTGTTTGGCAACTCCTGTTATTCCTAACCTTACTCATCTTGGTTAATAGTTGTTTCTAGAGGAGAACCACAAGGAAGTGCCACAGGAACCTGCTGATGGTGCCGCAGTGCTGGCTGCAAGGGAGGCAGATGGCTGATGACTCTCCATACCGCTTTGCTTCGCACTCCTGCCCACCAGTCTGTCCTGCTGTCTGCCTGCTTCCTCAGCTCCCTGCACTTCCAGATTGCCGTCTTCCATCTGTATTTCCTTAGCAGACCTCTCTGCAGCTTGCTGAACAGTAGATGAGCTGAAGTGAAGCCCAGTGAGCAGAGACATCCATGAGTTTGGTATCTGGGGATTTGGAGATTCTGCCACGTTCCTGTGTATATTTTAAAAATTAAATAATTTAGGCAAGATTCTGCACTTAATATGTCCCCTAATTAAAATCAGAATTGAAAAATATTTGCATTTTTTTTAAAATTTTTGTGGGAATTTTTATGTCCAGTTCAGATCTTGAATATTTTGTAGTTTAAATGAACATCTAAATGTTTGATTTAAATAAAGATATGCAACATGCTGGAAACAGATTGACCCAGACCATTTCCGTAGTTTCTGTGTTGGGGAATGTCCACTATGGAGTTGCTTGGAACTCCTTGGCAACCTACAACTCAAGGTTTCAGGGTGAAAGAAAAGAAAGGTAGCCCATACCCTGCAGTGTGACTCTTCCCTTGCTCCTTCTGATGTCTCCTAATGATCCCCACTCTCTCCGTATGTAGGGGAACTGGGGGGCAATGACAGCTAACAACTCGAGGCTGCACGTTTTTTTCAAGTTGAGGCTAGAAGCTAGTGCTTGATACCTCTATTTATGGTTTTGAGCTGCCACGTGGACTGCACAGGTTAATTTTTGTAACATGCAAGACATGGAGAAAATACTGAAATTCAGTTGTTGAGGCCCCTGAAGTTCCTGGAAGTGCCAGACGAACGCAGAGCAGACGCTCTTGCTGGGCTTGGAAGGATGTGGGCATCGTGGGGAGCCCGCTCATCGGCAAACAGGTATTTCTGCTGCGACTTTTGCTGCAATTGAAAAGCAGTTATTGCCTCACATTTTGCAGAGGTATTTGGCAGCCACAAACTTACTTCATGTTTATTGATTGATTCCAAGACTGTTGGTTACTCTCTTCTCCAAGTCCCCTTCCTTGCAAAATGTTAGCAATTTAAAAAATGCAAAAGATGCTGGGTGAATGGAGAATTAGTGTAGTTTAATTAACAGTTAAGCCCCATAAGTGGCAGAATTAATAAAATGTGGCATTGTGTTTCTGGATTTATTTCCTGGTTTGGTGCCTTAAGATGATCCGAGCTCAGTCTGATGCTTTTTCTTCAGCCGTGGCATGTTGCAGGTTTCTCTCCTGTCCATGTCCAGTGTGTAGCGAGAGCTGTGTTTCTTTCCTCTGCCAGGTCATTTGTTTTCATTAAATATGCAAGAAGGTAACATTTTGGTGAGTTCTCCCCTCTGTCAAGTCTGATTGAAATCAGCTACGGGATTGAAAAGTCAATTTGAGTTGAGGGGAGGCTGGAGTGGATGAGCATCGCAGAAGTCTCTCTTCCCGAAGAATCCAGCTCTGATCCCACTGCTAGCCCATCTCTTACTGAAGAGGACCAAACTGACTATTCCCAAAAGGATACAGTAACAGTTCAAGACTACGTGGCGTTGTTTTGAGAATACGCTTAGTTTGTCCAGGGACAGCTGACTTCGATGAGTGGTAACAGTAACACCGTTCTTGTGCCATAAACATTCATTGTGCTCTGCAAGGAAAAGATGAGTCCTCTGTCTCAAAGGTTAACCCAAATAAAATGCAAATCACAACATATTAAAATTGGCTTGTCACTGAGGTTTCACCCAAGGTCTCTCCACCGTGAACAAGAACAGCATTCTTGTTGAATGAGAGTTTTCCTGGAAAGATAAATGTTAGGTATGCCCACGCCTGTTGCCTAATCCCTGTGGACAAAAAAGGTGATGAATATGAAGATGAGAAATCACACCCTTTTTCTTTTACCAGCCTGGAGAGATGTTGATGTTAAGCAATGATAGTGCTTTCTGCATAGTTGCCAGCATTTAGAAGTGTTATCCAAAGAAAGCTCTAAATAAACTGGGTGCCTGCTGGGCTGCAAGGAGCGAATAAACTTAGAGGGGCTGCCAAGAAAGCAGAGTACGGGGCACTGCGTGGACCAGGCCAGATGTGTGGGGTGGATGGAGGAGCCATAGGGGAAAGAGGCTTTGCACCTTCAAAAGCTTCCAGAAGCGCTCGCTCTCCTTAGGGAGCTGATACAACCGTGCTGTGGGAAGTACATTAAATTAGATTGGACAAATGCTTGAGACTGTGTGGAAAACAGAGAAAAGGCTGCATATGCTCAGTATTGTGTGCAATAAAAGTAAAAGAACACTTGCATGTTTTTCTTTTGTACCCCTTTGTCTTTCACAGCAAAGGTGTAAGCATCCTACTTTTTTGTTACTGAATAGTGTCTTCTTTTTATTGATTTGGAAAATGAGGCTTTATTAGTCTTGAATGGAGACTTTCCCTTAGGTAACTGTTGTGTAGAATAACAGTTTAGCTGTTCATGTTTGAACTCTGCTGAATAAATTGGTTTTGGAGTAAATTATTTGAGTTTTAAATCAGCACGTTTTAATATCAAGTTGTTTAGAGTGACTTTGCTGATTTGCGCTACACAGAAAATGCAATATCCTGCTTCAGCAGAATAACATGTAGTCATATCTCTCAATTAAATATTCATCAAGGCTGTACACATTGTTGTGGATTATTATAGTGGCATTCACAGTGTTGGTGGCAAAGAAAATCACATATTGGTGGCAAAGAAGGTTCCAACCAAAGTGGCTTTGTTTCATTTCATGGCTTTCAGGGGAATGATGAGTTTTAGCTCTCCTGTTTTATACTGCTGATCTGTAACTGTAACTGAGGAATATTTTTTCTCTTGTGCTTTTTGTTGTTGTTTTATTTTTCACAGCTTTAGTTCCAGCAGATTCAAATCTAAGCTCTCGGTTTGGGTGTACAAAACCAGTGACGGCTTTGCAAAAATACATATAAAAGTAATGGATGGGATTAAAATTACTAGTCTGAAATAAGAGGCACACATCAATAATCCAGAATGACCAAATGCCTTAGAAACAACGTGCTTAATGTTAGGTAGATAGTTTAGCCGATTAGCAGGAATGGAGAGATTGAGGGCCGGTGAGCGTGGCCAGTGTGTATGTATATAAACTAATTCAATTCTAAACTTGGCAGGTAATGTAAACGACAGATTTGGTTGGCATAATTCACATACCTGAAGTTCAAAAAGCAGCAGTGTTTTTGCTGCATCCCACCCCGTCTGTTCGAATGCCATCTCCTCTACATGTGCTGAATGCTGTGGGAATTGGCAGCAGGATAAGGCACGTTCCCCTTTGAGGGTGCCCTGTTTGAACGTCACCTGTTCAATGGCTAAAGACTGTCTGTGTCACGGGAATTAAACGATACCTGTCGCTGGGTGTGTGTCTACATCACAAAACAATCTGGTTTATTTGTCACTAGTTGGCAGGGTGGCTAAAAGCTCTAGGCAGAGAAGTTAAGAACTGAAGTTACATGAAAGCTGAAATGCCATTTTCTTCAAGAAAAGGTCACTGAAAGGCTTGGATGGAAAGGAAGCTCTTGGAAAGAGGATGCTTGTACTGGTTTTGGTTGGGTTTTGTGCGGTTTTTTTCCCCCACTAAAGAACGATCCTCACTGCATATCTGAAATGAAGAAAAACAAGCAAATGAGAACAAACGCCTAACATTCCTTTTTATTCTACATGTACTTTCCTTGTCATTTTTATAAGAGAATATTGGCATTTTAACAAGCCAGTTAGTAGCATTTTAGGGATACTAAAGAAAATAAATTAATGACAGAGCATCCATTGTTTAATCAAGAATTATTTGCTAGATACTCATTGTTTTTGAAGGACAAGAACAGTTTCTGAAAAGTAAATGCCATATCTTTTATCAGCAGTAAATGTGCAAGAAGTTAAAGTCTGTGTCCCTTTTAGGTTTCTAAGATTTGTAGAGTTGTAAACATTCTAGCAAAATTGCAGAATGCCAACAGAATCCTATTAAAAATATTATTATAAAGTTCTTTATAAAAACTTTTTTCCTATTTATGTTTTTATTGGCTCTCTGTAAGATATGGGTTCATAACCTAGTCATAATCAGTTCCACTCTGAAATTAGAAATGGGAATGATGCCACTTTTCCACAAGTTACAGAGTAAGCGCTGTGTTTGTGCCAGCAAAAATGCAACTAATAACGGTTCTTCCTAAAGACATGAAGTACAAGAGGTGATGTATAAAAATGCTTATCTTGATGAAATGTGATAAGAGAAGTCATTAAAAATATATTGTGAATGAATGCAATTCATTTCTATCTACGTCTGTAAAGTAAAAAAAAAATGAGCATTGTGCCTATTTATTTTAAAATACTTCAAATAGTTGAAACATATGCCAATTAATATATATTGTCAGTTAACATTTTATATGCTTCTACCTCTAGAAGTTTCCAGAAATTTGTTTAATGTTTGTGGACTTCTAAAGCAATTTAAGCTGAAAAGAAATGCAAAGAATTGTGGAGCAGACGTTAATTTTTTCTTAGAATTCATGTTTGTTTTTTTCTTGGAAAAAAACCTAGAATTTAAGGGAACTGGAAAACTAGATGGAGAAGAGAATTCCTATCTTAACATGCCAAAATATGATCTTATGGGTATGCCTAAGTTTGTTAGAATAAATTGTGTTTTTTATTCAATTCAATAAATTGAACACAATAAATTGTGTTCAGGTTCCCTGTGTAGACAATGCAGACAGAAGCACTCTGTTCTGGTTGTGTTGCAGAGAGGGAAGCGATGAGAAATTTGAAGCATGTGATTTTATTTTAGTTGCAATGCGTGTTGAAAATGAAAGACAAAGTGTAATTAGTGTATGAATTTCTGTGAATTACTGAGCTGGGAGGTATGCTGCATGGAGGCCCTTTCTAAGTGGGTTTTTTGCAAGCTTGTTGCCCCAACGTGCAGATTACTGAGGAAGGGGTTTGGTGGTGCCTGTTGGTTCCAAACCAACCTCTCTGTTGGTTCTCTTGGAGCCTTCACGGCAGCAAGACACTTTTGAAGGAGCCAAGGGCCAGAGATGATGGTTTGTACACCGTAAAAGATGAAGGAAGTCGTTCCCGTCTCCAGAGAGGTATCTGAGATTCACGTGTGTCTCAACTGGCCAGAGTGTTGAGGGACCCAAACCCAAACTCCAGCAAAAGGACTGAAAATGAACTTTACGGTGAAACTGTTGCTATTTTCACTCATTTGCAGAAGGATAATTGCTGTGGGAGCCTGGGGAAGAGGTCATGTCCAGATGTTCATCTACGACAGTTAATGCCATAGATGGGAGAAACCATTTGCTCCCAAGCATCTCAAGTATCAGTCATTAGTAAAATGGTGTGATTTGAAATAAATTTGTGAACTAAATTATATATGCTTAAATACTTGCAATCCTTATGTTTTTCATATCTGAAAAGTGTATACCAGAATGAAAAATGCTGTCTAGAGAGTATGGTTTATGGCACATGGGAATTAGGACATTATGATTTAAAAATTGTAAATAGAAGAAATTGGACAGACTGTTGCATAGTGCTTCGGTATAATTTATGTATCTTTGGGGCATAGATCCCAGACAAATGCAAAAAGATCCATTCAAAGAAAGTCACGGTGCCAGTTAATAATGCGCATATATATATATATATATATTAACAAAAAGTAACAGTAGGTGATGTCAGAGGAAAAATTGTGCTTTGTGGCACACTGTATTTTGCAATAACCAAGATAGGCTCGCATTGGATATATGACAGACTTTCAGTTTTATTTCTTTTGGCTGTTCTGGTCTTTTGGCAAACTTGATCAAAGAATTTATTTCAGAATAGTCAACAGAACCCCAGGAGCTGAGATGGACTGTAAGTCTTTACTAGGTAATGGCTGAAACCATTTAAAGAAGGTTTGAACTGGGATTACAGATCTGACTCGAAGCTCCAAGCATGCCAAATGGGGAAAAACAGAGGAAAAGAAGGCCAGTTTGAGTAAAAATGTGACCCTTGTTGCAGTTACAGCAGTTGAATATTAAGTACGAGAACAGTGGATATTTGAGACAGCAGATGTGTGCTATAGGTAGACATGCTAGATTCAGATAAAGTTGTTCATTGACAACTAGCAGATAGCTGTGCTGAGGCAGAGTGCTGTTGGATGGGGTGCTGTTGGCAGAGTGATGTTGGATGGGATGATGTTGGATGTTGGCTTGGTTTTATTTTGCTCCTTTATCAGCAGTAAGTGCTGATGTGTGTTTTGTGGTGCAATGTTATGCACCTCACCTTCCTTGCTTGCTGCTGGGATCTCTTCCTGCTACCTTCCTAACTGGGTGCATTCAGGATAATGTTCCTTACTGAAGACAGTGAAGTCAGTCCACCTCAGTGACATTTAAGACCTTTTTGAGTATGATCTACTTTTTGTCACAGTGTAAATTTCGTATTATCTTGGCATGTTTTCTCTTTTGAAGCATTTTGTGTAAGTCTTGTACTGAAACCACTTTAGCCGTTCTCTTGTTCAGAAAGCTGTGTGTTGAGTGTTATGCTTCTCAACAAGGACCACAGTGACTATATCAATTTTTTCAGCACTCATTCATATTTGCAACCCTGGATTTTTATACCCATCACATTTTTTCTGTAGGCATGTCTCAACCCTTTAAGTCCTCCCCCAGTTTCACTGACTATTGGTGCTTTTCTGCCTCCCTATTTTCTTCCCTGTCTTAGATTTGCCAATGGCATTTCTTTTTTGTCATAATGACTCTCATCTTTTCCTTTCCACCTTATTTTCAGGGTATCTTAGCATCAGTAGACAGCACTTGTGTATGTTGTATGTCATTTAGTGCTGCTTGTGCTGGTGATGCCGGCTTTTGTAAGCTCTGCATGGCTGAGAAGAGACCTGCTATATGGGTGTTGTGGGTGTCCACTGAATCCCAGGCATCTGCTGCAGGAAGAAATTGGAGGTGGCCATTTAACTTCGGTAGATATGGAAGACGTTACCCTGGAGTTACAGTGAGAGCTCCATACATTTACCATCATTTTGATAACTGGCAGCAACTTTCGCGAAAGGGCCCAAGCTGAGGAAAAGCTGATGTGAGCCCCAGCCTGAGGACACTGGAGCAGAGGGCTCTGCCTTGCACAAAGTGGGCTTTAAGCCTTCTGCTAAAATGGGTACCTGCTATGAGTTGCAACATGATTAACAGTCCATTTATAGTCCATAAACATAGTAGTCTATATGCATATACATATAGTCCATAACAGTCCATATAGTCCATTTATTTAAGCATAACTTAACTATTGGCTTGATGATGAGCAGACAAAGCATGCAGAGTGTGTTGCTAGAGAACGGCGTAAAGGTCAGGCAAACTCAGCCGGTCCATCACCAAGAAAACAGAGACGGTTGCTTTCAAAGACCACGGCGACTGATTGTCCTCCTCCCTCATCTTGATTACGCTGCGTGATTGGGTTAGCACTTCTCCTAGCTCATTAAGGGTAAGGGTGTTTAGCAATAATTGGAAGCAGCGACTGTTGATGTAAGGGAGAGAGAGTGGTTCTGTGTGCGTGGCTGCCAGCCCTGTACCTCTGGCAGCATGTTTGTTCAGCTGCCTTGAACCCTGGCTCAAAAAATAAAATAGGAGCTTTGAAGTACATCCTGCTGATTTGTTTACTACCTGCTAAATTTGAACTTGATGCGCTATTCTGAATAACCAAATGGCACTAATTGGCAAATGATTTAAAAACAGACCTTCCCATGTTTTGTGTTTCTTCAATATTACTGAAACAACTTATTTTCAAAATAAGGAAGCTGTCATTGATTAAATATGACATGCTGGGGCGTTTAGAAAAAAAAAATGAGAGCCGCATGTGTCATCCATGCAGAGAGCAGTCATTGGCCACGTTGGCCCCGCTGGGGTGGGTACACCTGTGCTCAGCTTGGGCTTCCTACACCTTGAAGCTCTTGGCTTCAGCCTTTAGGTCTGTTGCTTAGCTCACTCTGTGTGCCTTGTCAGCAAGTTGTCAAGGTAGCATCCAACGATTTGGCTTTCAACTGTCACTGTGTATTCAAAGTGTATTTTAGGAGTGCCAGGACAGCTAAACTCAAGTTTGGTTCTCTCTGAGACAAGATATTTATTCCCCTTTTGTCCTTGCAGATCACGCCATACAGGTCTGAACTGGAAAAATGAGTCAAGGCCATGTAAAATAGAACCAGAAATTCCCAATATCTGCAATGTAGTTATGAGGAACATCCAGCAAATCAGCACATTTGCATCATCTAAGTTGTATATAGATCACCATTTTTCACATTATGGAAAATCATGTAGTTCTGTACAAAGGCTGTACATAATAAAAGAAAACAAATGACAGTGCATACACATTTCACGTCCTGGGAAGAAATAGCAGGGATGGATTGTATAAATGTTAATCATGTTATCTACCCCATGCCAAAAGGTTTTTGGATGCTGGGGTGATTAAGACTATGAAAGAACACATTCAAATTACAGTAGAATTTATAAACTGACATTAATGAGAAATTAGTGTTACCTGTCACATAAATACTTGCCATGATGAATACAGATTGTAAGGTTGGAAAAATGTCTTGCTTTAGAAAACAACGTTCAATCATAAAACATGGCGAGGCTAATATAATGTTCCTAAAGATAGATATTTTTAATTGAAAACTTTGTTGCCCTTGTTTCCGATACCATCAATGTCATGGTGAAAAAAATACGTTTTTCCTCATCTTTGTACTCTTTTCAGCTTGATTACATTTATAAAAAGAAATAATCATAGCTAAATTATTAAGATATTTATTCTTTCAGTAGGTGGAAGATTAGGTTAAACAAACAAAAAGTATTAATTCAGATTTTGATGAGGATTCTTAAAACTGTTGATGTAGAATATCTGTGTGTTCCCTACATTTTTAAGAAATTATTGTATAGTGTGAAGCAATCTCCTTGTTCCTTTGAAAACTGGGATTGTATTTCATAGGGTTTTTTTTTAAGAAATTTAGATACTTGTTGAATCACTTTTAGTTAATCTCGATACCTTTCCACCAGCTGTCAATGCCATCAATGCCACCAGTAGCATTTCCTATAGGGAAATGTGTTTTCTACCCTTGACTTAGTTCTGGGTCAGTGTAAAACAAAACAAATGAATTTAAGTAGGTGCAAATCACAGCAAAGAGCTTCTGCATCTATCTATAATCTTCCAGGCGTTTTGGGGGGTGAGCGGTGGATGCATGTTTGAAGTTTGTGCTGCTGTGTGGAGAGCTTTGCTTCTTCATTGGTACTGTGACTTTTTAACATGTACGGACTCAGGTTTAAAAGTTAGATGTTCACTATAATCCCTTTGTCTTTTGTTTCCCCTTGGATTTGAGTCGTACCATTAAATTGTCTACTTCTGTAGTTTAACAAGTTGCATTGGAAAGATTTTGCCATTAAAGACTGAGTTGAGAGCAATATTGTGACAAGGCAACGTATTAATCTCTGAGGAGTACAAAAGTACCACTGCTCTCTGATAATTGGTATCTGATAATTTTAAACATCAGTAGATTATGGCTTTGAGTATCATTGTAGCTGGACATTTTCAAATTGAGAGGACTAGTTCTAATACTGATAGCTTTAGAGGTGATCTCTGCTCGAAAGCTGTATATACTGTATAATCTACAAACATCAATTAATAAAATTAAAAGACTATTGCCTACATGTTCTGATGATACAGGTTTAAAACCAACTGTAAGTAACCAGGAGCGTGAAACTATAACCTGTCCCTGTATTCTGCTCTGTCAGTTTACCTTGCTTTGGAAGCTTTCCTCTCTCTGTGGCATGGAAACAAAATCAGGATAAATCTCTGGTCTAGGAATCCAGACAGTCTAATTTCTTTTGTTGTTCGTGTTTATCTCGTCACTTCAATCTTACTCTGTGTTTGCGCGTGGGGGTGCACGTTCACATGCGTCAGCTTCTTTTTCTGTAATTTGAGGGTGGATTTGTAGCACTTGTCATAGAGCAGCCTTCATGAAAGCTTTCTTTAATTGTGTCTAAACCCCCACAAAAGCGTGTTCCCTGTTTTACAAGCTAGCATTTAGGAAATATTAACTATTTTTGAATGGTAAGATTTTCTGAATGGTCAGGAAAAAGATGCAAGGAGGTAAATTCCTAGTTCGTGTTACCAGCTTGCCATGCTGAAGGTGTCTTCTTATGAGATGGGTGATCTGATGAGAAGAGAAAATGGAATGGATTCTCACCACAGAAGGCCAGAGGGGTATTCTAGTTTCGCAGATAATTTCAGAGTTTGAGGAAAAAAATTTGAAAGGACAGAAATATCTTTGAATTCACTGAAATACGCCTACTAGTTTCGTATCCTAAAGCAAATTTTAATTCAGGTTTCTTTTGTGTTTTATACAACACTCATTTTTTCAGCTAATGGACATTTTGCAATAGTGTTTATACCTCTGCTGTACTTCTGGTTGTCCTACATCTTGCCTTATCTTTCTGCTGAAACAACGGGCAGAATGACATTTTTTTCTGGGTTATTAGGAAGAGAAGGTGTTACATGTTATGAAACCTTACAGCAATTGTTTGATAAAGTACAGTACAGTTTCTTAAGGAGCAATAAAATATAACATTTGCAACTATGGAAGTGATACTTAGAGATAATGTCTTAAAAGAACTGTCTTGTGTTCACTTTCTCCAAATGGACTTGTTTGGTTTCTGCTTGCTTACATACACGAGGCTTAGGTGGAAGAGTCATACGCACGCAGACCTTTTCCTTCTGATCAGGGTCATTTCTTAGTCCTGATACACGATCTCCAAATACACGTTTTTGTATTGCTTGAATGCACTCTGAACACCACAGCAGCCTCAGAATGGACCTGCATTTCCCCTGTAAGCAGCACTCCCTGAGTCGTCACAGCAGTAACTCAGTCTTGGTGTCAATAGCAAGCAACCCCTTGTGTTTCCAGCAAGACAGATAACTCGCAGTTTGTGTCCCAAATATGAGGGGTGCCAGGGCCCGGCTCTATGACCAATGGCTCCCTCTATCCTCCTTCACAGGTTCCAGTGCTGTTTTCCCTCTCCTGTAGCTAAATCTCTTTCTTGCCCCCGTATCTCGTGGGCCCAGCTTTCATCTGGTGGAGCTTGCCAAACAAACTGTTCTCCGTGGACACCCAGAGGATAGCTCCCAAAACAGCTGAGGAAATGGCTGGAGCATCTTTTGGGCTTTTGGTGAAGTCGTCCTTTTACACTTGTTGTCCTTCAACACTTGCACACTACTAATGCTGGGTTAGGACCTAATTAAACTCTGCATTCTTCCACTGCTCTTTTTCCTTTTTGATATTTAAAAATAAACCAGAACTAAATGCTGACATTTAAGCTCTCAGTCAGCTCTGCAGCTGGAGACTAAGCTCTGCCTTTATTTGCAAGTGAAACTTCCGAGAGTTGTGGAAACAGGACTTGTGGCAAAGTTTTGCTGTACCACATCTCCCTAAATGACAGGCAATGAGAGGTAGGTAGCCAGAAAATGTGTACAGACTTCAGGCATTTTGAGGATGACATTTCAAAAAAAAAGAAAAAAAAGACAAACTTGACACTGGAGACAAGGATATGTGGCACTTGTCTGGCGTTTTCGTTTGGGATTGATGAGTTGAAGTCAACATGTCACTGCCTGCAACTTGCAGAGAGATTTAACCATCTGTACTCTCATGCTTCTATAGATTGCATCTGGAGCCTAGAAGACATGATGGGAGGACCAGTGAGAATTCAGGATGTTGTTTAACATTTTGATTGGCAAAGCAAACGTTGGACATCACGTCCTACAGTCACATGGAGAAGGTTTTATTTCAGCAGCAATCCACACCTGGTTTGAAAAATAGCAATAAATACTAAGAACTGGCACAGAAATATTATTCAGAGTACAGTATGATTGTCAGAGTTGGGGTATGTTTGCTGGTGTAGAAAAAAACTCCACAAATTAAAGGTTCGTGCTAAGTTGTTTCGATTTATTGAATACTTGAGCTACAGCATGGTTTTTCCACTGTGCCATCCGTATCAAATACTTCGTTAGAAAAATATTTGCCACTAATGACTCAAACCTTGTAGTCCCCAGTTCATACAAGAAGTTCTGCCCAAATCAGAGAATAGCATGGGAGTAAGGATGCTCCTGTGAGTTTGGCTTTGCAGAACTAAGCTTTAATCATTTGCAGTCTGTAGCTTTGAGAAGTTTTTCAGCTTACTCAAGCTGCCTTGAAAAACTGCCATTTCCTTGTAGTGCACGTTCCTCTTTGTCTTCTGTATTGATGAATATACTTATATTCTGGATTTTTGGCTTACTGCAGATTTCTCAGACTTTGTGGGAATTATTTTTAGGAAGAAGATTAATATATGGTGGCTCAGTGAAAGTAAACAAGCAGGGTTCTTAAAAGTGAAGTTATATTGAAACAGATAAACGCTATAGTTAAAAGAAAGGTAAATCTTTGATGTCATGCTTGCACAGAACATCTGCAATTGCTGTGCCAGCAATTGGCACTTGGAAAGTTTTCCAGCACTTGGAAAGCTTTGCTGAGAGATGGGTTGAAAGCTTAGGAAGAGTGGCTTGAAAGCTTAGGCTTTCCGTGTGATGCACTGGGAAAAACTTGGGAAAAACTGAGTGGGCTGAGATTTTTTTTTGGAGGGAAAGGCTTCTCATATGTATGATGTGGCAAACCTATGAGAAAGATGCTTAATGTCACTTTATATTTTATGCGCTTTCCTTTGGAGTTATTTATTTTCATTCTCTCATTTTAGCAGAGATATATGGAGCGGGGGGAGACATAAATGTTCTCAGGACTGGAGATGCCTGTGAATTGTGATAATGTGCGAACAGTCCTGAACGCTTCACTGTCTGTTTCCGTATTCAGAATTGATGAATTCCTCTGTGTGGTGTTGTACATATGGCTCAGTTGTAATGCAGCATAAACTTAAGGGCAACGAATGCTTTTTCTCTTTTCTAACTATGGTTTGAGCTGGTGTCATTGCCTGATCTATGATTTGCCTGATGTTTCTCAACCATGTCTCAGGGATGTGTTTTCAGTAATATTTTTTAGAGGTGTGCCATACTAGCTGAGATGTTTTTCTAACCACGTTTCCTTTCACCTGAATTATTTTGAAAAATATCAATTAAAACATGGCAGCGTACTTTTTTTAAAAAAAAAAAAAAAAGGAAAGAGAAGGAAACACAGATGCTTTTGTTTACGTCTAGCTACCAGAAATAAATGAAAACAAGTAACCAGGAAAGAAGCTGTCAGAGTTGCTTTAGAGCAGGGGTTTGCAGTTGTGGATGGGCCTGGCCTTTGGGACGGGCCCTGGGAATATCTGCTGGCATTTGGTGACATTGGAAGCCTTTGAAAAATAGGTTAGAAAGCTGCAGGTCGATTCTGACAGGTTAGTGACTCCAGGACGTGCCGGCCGGGGCCGAAGAGGGCTTTCTGGGGGCGTGAGGGGCGCAGGGAGCTGGGAACGGGTCCCAGGCTTGATCCTGGTGTTTGCTGTGGTGGCCGGATGTCGGCTTCGGCGGAGGAGCAGGTGCTTGGCACGGCTCGGACATCGGCCTCAGGGATGGTTGGGAAAGGAGCCAAACGGGATGTACGAGCAAGGTGTCTCTTCCCTCGCCCCCTTTTTTGAAGGTTCCCCCTGCCTTTCCGTAGCCCGGAGCTCCTGCACAGCTTGCCTCTTAGACATTTGCTTCGCAGCTAGGACATAGCTGTGAAATGATGTTCACGCCTGGGGTTCTCTCACTAAAAATGAATTACCAAAGGTAATTTTTTATATTTTTTTTTTTTTTTTGATCCATCAGGAGATAACCAAAGAAAAAAGGGCTAACCTGGCCGCGGACCTTTATATTGTGTTAGCATAAAGGCGATGCCGATGGCATTTGCACATGTCAACCTTGGCTTGGATTCTTAATTAATTAATAGTGCAGTGGTGTTATGAGGTTGGCTGGATTTCTTTCCCTTTCCTGCACTTCCTCTGGCACGAGAGCTTTTTCCTTCACGTTTCTTAGGGTGAGACGTTGCATTTCCTTCAAATCTGGAGTCTATAGCGGGGTCCAGGCTGATGTATTTAACTGGATTTTGAGCCTCTGCCTTTCCTCCCCTGGGTCTGTGTGACGCATGATACTGGCCCTCGTGCAACGAATTAATGTCACAAAATCATTTCAATCATTCAGTGATTTAAACAAATAATTTAAAAAACAATGAGCGTACATTGCGCATACTTAGTTCCCATCTAAATTAGACCGTGCCCTAATCAAGATAAATGGGCTTTTCTCTTTATTTACAGGAATTAGGCTGAGTGAGGCTCTGTTCGCCCTGGCGAAACCTGGATGCTCCCAGGCTCGCGCGGCTGTTTCTGTCCAGTCCGAGTGACCCTGCTCAAGCTGTTTGATTTCTGTTTGCCACCAGGGCAGGGTAATGGCAATAAGGAGGCTTCCTCTGACCTGACCCGACCTGACGAGAGGCTGAGGATTAACCACTTGGGCGCTGGCAGAAGGGGCCTTGCTGCCTCTTTGGCTGGGCAGGGGGACCTGCAGCGCTGTGGGGAAATACTGATCTGGCGACAGATCCAGAGGCAGTATTCATAATTGCTAAGGCGAATACACTCGTTCGTGTCATGGAAGCGTATGGAGTTTTGGAAAAGGCACGTCGTAAATTTTATTGTTATTAATATTAAATTTGATCTAAGATGATTCTGTGGGTCTACTTGGTTAGGCAGGTGATGTGAGGAAAGCCATCTGCTTCTGAACAAGGTGATGAACCAGTTTTCTCCCTGGCTGCCTCGCTTGCTAGCGTGCATAAAATAAACGTATAAGGTGTGGTGAAGTACACGTGTCCTCATCCTTACATTGCTGAGAGAGAGGGAAGACTGTTCATTTGCTGTAATATGTCTCTGCTTTCATCCTTTTCCTCATTTTGCCATTTATTCTTGCCAAAAGGAGAGGATGAGACTGCAGAGTTGGAGCGATTTGGGTCACTGTGACTGTGTTTGCAGGGTACTGGGTAGTTAATGGGTAAGAATTAATTCTAATTGCCTCATTTCTACCTGCCTGCTGACTTGAATCTTATTTTCCCTTACCTTTCACATCAGTCCTTCTTTTATTTTCTTTTTTTCCTCCCCATGGCCTTCAGAAAGGTGCTTCCGAAATGAAGATTCAAACAGGCCCATTGTGGTTATGCGAATGGACTTCAGCATTGTCCAGCTGGGTTCAACTGGTACCCAGAGATACGCTCGGGGAGCTTTCCTCCTCCAAAGGCACCTGTTAGGGTTCTCCTCGCTTCTCGTTGCTGCTGATTACACAGAAACGTATCTCCTGTATAACATCATTGCCTACCTTTACGGCTAGTTTTATACAACAGTAGTTCCCTAAAACATTTGGCCCCTATTAAGACATGCACACCATAGATTTTAAGCATGCCAAAATTAAGGTCCTGTGTTAAAATTAGCTAATATGCTGAACAAAGCCACCCCAAAGAAACGCGACGCATGCAGTCAGTTCACATTTTCAATAACATACTTGAACTGTCAGAACATTAGCATACTTGCAAAATTTGAGGTTAACAGTGTTTGTAAAAATTTGTATTGCTTTGCATCAGTTGCCGAGCTGGAGCACACAAACATTATTATAAATAAACAATTCCACATGCTGCTGGGAATTTTATTAAAATCTTTTAGCAACTCCTGTTTACACATGTAAATTGCATTTCTTTTGTATGCACACATGAAATATGACCTGGGTGTTGGTTCCTTTTATTGCACATCTTCAAGCTCTTAAATATGTTTGAAGGGTACATGTTTTCAGAAAAGATACATATCTGTTTTAAACAATGCAAATCAAGATTTCAGCGTGAAATATTGCTATTTCTCACTTTTACCACCAAAGTGCACAGTCTAAAAATAAAAGTGCTGGCAAGTACTTAACTACAATAGCATAAGGATGTGTCTCCAGAATAAATAAATAACCTGGCTTTTAGCTAAAGCATTGGAGTAAAATGAATGTGTAATTCATCTGGGAAGCCACATATTTGGAAGGTGGTGTGCTACGGCTGCGTTGTCCAGTTTATCGAGAGAGAACAGTTTGCTGAATGTTGCTTGGAGCTGTGCTGGAAACCCTTGTGATACCGCGTTTTCCACTGTGCGGAGGCCATTAAAACTAAATTACTTGGAAAAACAGTAGCCACTAAATTAT
This sequence comes from Chroicocephalus ridibundus, assembly GCF_963924245.1. Classification (NCBI taxonomy): domain Eukaryota; kingdom Metazoa; phylum Chordata; class Aves; order Charadriiformes; family Laridae; genus Chroicocephalus; species Chroicocephalus ridibundus. Next base: position 95,474,439 of record NC_086286.1, on the reverse strand, counting down.
GGATGTAGAAGCACCTAAGCGTACAGTAGTAGAGAATTCTAACCTTGTAAACAAATTAATAATTTTTAAAACAAAAATGACGATTAGCTATAAGATACTTTATATACTAGGATGTCTCAGAGTAACCATGACAACAGTCTGGGCTTCGTGTTTGCTTGCTGGATCTGAACATGTACATTTTTTTCTTAAGTGAAAACAAGGGGTGTGAGGGACTACTGTACAAGCACTAGAAAAAATAACTACGCTTTTGTTAAGTTACAAGTGAGACTAGAGCTATGTCACTGTAGGTATATTCCTATGCTTATCAGTCAAGTTATTTGTTTGTTTTTTTTTCCCTGTCAGTGTCAGAACTATTTCTTATTCATAGTGTTGTATCCCACTGACAAACATTTTCCTGATACCATTAGATGTTGTAGCAAATATTTTTTAGAATTGGAATTTTTCCTTCAATTCCATGCATGTTATGAGCAACAAAATAGACCCCAATTATGTACATATAAATGTTGGGGTTGTAATAAAAAAAAATGGATAGAGGTTGTGTTTTGTTCTTTTTATAATGACAAGGAGAAATCTGAAGTTAAATTAAAAAAGACTGTCTTCTATGACAAATGCTTATATTTTGCATCAAATATCTTAATTATAAAATAAACTTTGTATATTAAGTTAACATTAATATACCATTTGTTCTATATCCAAAGATAGTGAAACTAATTTGCCTTCTAGGAGAAATATTTTTATTTTTGCTCATGGAAAAGTAACAAAGCAGCAATAGCATAAGTGCATGTTGAACCTCTGGCCATCAGGTTGACAAAAGTGTCGGGATGTACTTTCAGTGAAATGGTGATGTGGTGGCCCGAAGGAACCAAACGAAACTTCCCAGCCACTTGCGCAGCCTGTTGAGATGTGGCACGGGACCTACAGCAGACTTACGCCTTCTGCCTGACAGCATAAGGCCATAAAGCATAAGAATCAGTAAATTCAATCCCATAAAACGATTGTTCTGTGGCCCTACAGCGTGAGAAGCCTTTCGCCATTTTGGCATACTCTGTGTAATAAATCTCCCGCTCTGGTTGGCAAATTATCAAAAACAATGTCCTACAAGTTGAAAAATTCACCAGATTATTCCTTTACTATGATGTGAAGTTTTTCCATTACTAATGAATTAAGCATTAAAATCAAAACAACTCTGAGTTCACTGTTCAATCTGGAGCACACATTTCTCTGTGAGCAAGCAGCAGGAATACATTCTTTTTTACTTTTTCTTTCCCTTTTCCCCCTTCTTTGTCCAAATGAGGGGGGAAAAGGGGAAAAAATGAATGTACTACAACCAGTATAGTAACAAGGACTATGTTTTGATGGTAATCTTTTATTTTACTTATTTTAAGGAACAACTGTCACATAGACAAAGAAAACTTCTAGTTAGAGGACATGCTAAAGATGCATACATAAGTGGTCACATACCAAAAGTGGTGAGTTTTATACTTCTAACTTCATGCCTCAACTTTTGCTTTTTAAAGCAGTATCTCTGATCAGAGTAGTATAACTGCAAACAGATTTTGTTCCCATATTTTAAGCAAGAGCTTAAAGATAGAATTATCACTGGTTAAATGTTGATTTTTTTTATTATGTTTTTTTAAATTCTCTGGAGCAATTACAGTTTCTGCATACTTCTTATGCATTGGTTTGCTTCTACATTTTTTCAAGTTTTGTATATAATACTTCCATTGTGTATTCGTATATTTATTAAACACACAACCTGTGATGTTTCATAAAGTTCAAAGTAGAGTAAGTTTTTTGTAGGCTCCCTAACTATAGTATTCTAAATCTTGTCTTCTTGTGACTAGTTTTGGGTGATTGACCAGTAGTCAAAACGTCATCCTGAAGGTATTTGCAAAAATGTCCCCAATTTGATGAGTTGTTGCATCAAACAGATTGGTTGGGTTTAGATTCAGGAAGTCACCAAGGATGAATGGTTGAGGTCTCTGGTTAGTCACACTTCTATCCTGTGTTTTCCTGGAGTGAACTTTAAGCTACAAGTTTACAACGCATTTTGGGGGAGGTTCTCCATTTCTTCTGTGCCCCTTTGCAGTTTGTATAAATGATTATCCTTCATGGAAACTGTCATGTCCTGCTTCCTGGGTAGATCTCTTGATCTGTTTATCAGTAATTTTTAAAGTATTTTGTGTAATATGGAGCCACTCCAGATGATACTATTGCCTCTGCTGACTGCTAGGGCATTCACTCTGACTTTGGGGAAGCTCAAGCTCAACATCCAGTGTCCTCCCTGAGGGGTCCAGCCACAGAGCTATTGCACAGGTGAGAAACTATTACTGTTTCGTCCTCATTTTATAAATCTAGTCTTTTATTGTCCCAGGTATTTTTATTTTCCACGTGTCCAGAAACAGAAATTGTTGGGGTGTTTTTGTTGTTTGGCTTGGAAATAGCTTAAAATGTTGCTTCGCTGTCTTTGAGCGAAGAGCCAAAAAGATTTTTTTCCAGTTGACCCCGCAAGACACGGTCATTGACTGAAATCAGGGAGTGAAACTGAAGCTGTGTATGGAGTATGCCTCCCTAGCTTCATCTTATCATTTCAAATTGTAAAATATCTGCCGGAATACTACTTTTGCGCCCTTTATTCTTGGCCACTTTCATAGTGACCATCCTGGGTTTGTGGCTTGACTGCTTAAGACATATAATTTCAATGAAGTGCACCGACCCAGAACAAAATAGAATATGTGCACCTTCCTAATGTTTGCAACGACAAAAGCACTTTGTCCGTTCTGCTTCTGGAAGGTATCCTGGAAAATGGGAATTAATAAATGGATCAAATCCTTGCGAGAGGTACAATTTTGTCCAAACAAATTGACATTAATAACCATTAATGTCATACTAATGTTGTACTAGCTGTAATTAGGTCCTGCTGCGCTATGTGATATGTGCCTGTAATAATAGAAAATATGATAGTATTTCGCTTCCTCCCATTTCCCAGCAACGTGGACAGCTATGTTTATTTGAAATCGGTCTTACTGAACACGAGGTCTTTGATAAATACGGCAGTTTCTTTGTGCGTACGCAGCAGACTCACGTAACCAGCATTTTATCATCAGCGTGAGATTTGAGGTAAGTCTGACTGTCACAGTTAAATAGTTTCGAGATGTTTACAAGCGGTTTTGCTCAGAAGTCTTGCCCAGAAGACTGGGGATTTGTTGCCTTTTCCGCAGGTGCTGGGGGGGTTATCGCTGCCAGCATTTGGCTGCTGTGGGGTTATTTGCCATTTGATACGTCTGCTCAGTGTGGCCTTCTGCCTCCAACGGGCACTAAAAAATCAGCACAACTCCCAGATCCTTACTTCTTAGCATAATGCGTTGTGAGAGGTTTGCCCTGCATCCGTACGGTGTTCCTGGTTAAGTCTTACTAGGCAGATTTTCTAAATACAATTGTTATAATTCTATCAGAACAGACTTATTACAGACTTAGAAAACTTGTCAAGAATTGAGCAAGCTGTACGGTTCCCCTCAGCTGGATTTTTATCCCTCTGATAAGGACTACATGTCCTTCTAGGTTACATACTTGGGGAGGGTGATAATTACTGCCATATCTGTCAGCAGTGTTGCAGCGCTTTGATAAAAGGCTATTCTGCTCACAATCAAATGACTAAGAAGTTATTTTTGGCTTTGTTTATGGAAAAAAGACATTTTGTGAGATTATAGTTGGAGTCTGTGAAGCAAAAAAAAGAGGAATAGTTTCTTGGCATCGTAACTTAGAGAGACGCAAGCAGACGGAGGACCTCTGAGACCTTCAGTCAGCACGGGGAGCTGGTGCTCTGGTGTGAAGAAGTGAGTGGCCGTATGCAAATCCTCATGATGCTTTTGCACGGTTAAAAATTAACCCTTTTTACATACTGTTCCACATTAGGATGAAGCATCATGTTGGAAACTGAGGGCTTCAACCACCATTATTGTTTCACAGCTCTGTAGGATTGTTCTTCCTTTATTCATTTCCAACTGAATTGACGTAATAAATCAAGTTAGGAATGAGGACTCCCCATCCTGGACAGAAAACTTAGTGGGATATTATTAACAGTTGTGATAATCTAAATTCAAAAAATGTTTGTCTATGGGTTGCAGAAGTGAGGTGTTTTTAAGCAAAAGTAGTCTTAGAAATACAAAATTAGATGGGAGAAAATACAATGCCAGACACAAAGCTGGACGTGACGGGGTACAAGAGGAATATAGTTTGCCCAAATGTTATTTCAGGAATAGATGCTAGAATCAGACTCATCCATGAAAACGGGGCTTATCCTCGGTGTCTAATAGCCTCTTAACATAATACCTATACATTGTTGGAAGTACCCACTAACAGAAAGATAATCCGTGTCAAGAGACAGTCTTCAGCTAGTTCCAGTTTGCAATAAAGTTAAATTTATTATGAAATTAGAACGTTTTAGCATTAAAACAAACCAGAGCAAAAAAGAAGCGGCTTGCTTTTTCATGGAGAAGAGAGCTCTGTTTATTGTCCAGTTAGTAGATTTTTCTCTTTATGTAGTACAGTTCCCTTATGCACAGACTGATTGACTATCGTGCTTGTTTTTGTAAACTTTTTTGGTATCACATTGGTTCCATGAGGAATCACTTTTTTTCTGTGGTTGATCCTGAATGTGTATTTGGCTTTGGAATACAAGAGATCTTCTCCCAGGAAACAACTCTCTTGCTGGGGCCAGAAGAAGATGCTGAAATGCGAAGTGAGGCAAACTCAGAATGAGCGGGTCTTGTGTGGTTCAGGAGGGGTGACAGAAGCTGCTGTCCCACACGGTGCTTGGCTGTTGTGATCTCATTTGCCCACTTTTGGTTTAGGGCTTTTTTAAAAAGGAGGTCATTCGTGACGCCAGAGGTTCAGAGAAACTATGGTGTGGTTTCTTTATTGTTGAAAAGAAAGTACCATACTAACGGGTACGATGCTGGAAAGCTGGAAGGCTATAGGATTCACACCACACACCCATCTTTTTCAGGAGGTAGATATAATGTCTACATGTGTATGTGTGTTGTGGTGTATAACAATTGGTTTTGTCAATTTTAGTCAAGCAAGTGTTATTTTTCTATAAAGTTTTTCTTCCTGTTTAAAATTATGACACATCAGTCAATATTTAATATAATATACTATTGATATTTTATTTCAAAAATGTTTAAGTGCTGCAGATTTTAGAGCTTGCATGTTTGACATACCACTAAATGTGAAAATTTCTGGCTTAACCTCTCCGTAGTAGTCTCTAGGCTGTTCTGTGTGTAAAGAAATAGTGTTTCCACCTTGTTCAGTTCAATACCTAAAGAGATTAATTTGGAATTGAAATGCAGTTGCATTCTTTCCAATTTTATATCTAAAAAGTAAGTATCTTTTAATCTTAAATTCCTTAAGGATGTGATCATCGGGAGTTTCAGCTCATTTAGCTGAAAATAAAACTTCCTTTTGGTTTGTAGATCATTTTCCTAGACTGTGTTTTAATAATCTTGGGTGTGTGTGGGGGGGGGAGACTATGTGTGTATGAATCCAAAAGTCTGATAAACGCACGTAACTATTTTTAGAACAAAATTTCTGCATTTTATGATTCTAGTTTCCATCTGAATGCAGTTTGACACAAATCACTAAAAAAAATACTGTTTCACTGTTTCATAAGTTAAAATGCAAGACATCAGCAAATGAATAAAATTTCTGATGCAAAGCTGTGTAATTATGTTTTCGTTTATATATAGTTTCTGTGTGTGTGAAATTACATATAATCTGTGTAGCCTCCTGGTTAGCAAGAAGTAGCGCCAAGAAGTTGTGATTAATTGGAAACCAACAGGTTTCAGTAGGTGACAATCAAGAAAATAGACCTTTCGTTAGGAAACAAAATGAAAGAGCAAATATTCAAGAAAATATTTTAATAAATTTAAATAAAGGTTTCCTAGTAATTCAAAATCATGCTCTTTTCAATGATTAAACTCAGTGCTTTCAATTGATCCACAAATATTGTATTACCTTTAACAGTTTCATCCTAACATGTAAGGAAAACATTCAGATTAAAAATAAGACCGTTAGATGGGGTATTGGAACTCTTCTGTAATTGACGTCCCTGAAAAGTAATTGTTTCAAAAGCATCACAAGCGAAATCCATTTTGCTTTTGGATAAGCTCAGCTCTTACTAGCTTTTTTTCATTGACTCTGAGCATTAGACTCCTTTGATAGAAGGTAAATCCCAACGAGAAGACAAAAGTGCTTTCTTCACCTCCCGTGCAATTTGGCTGAGATACCTCTGGAGAGAGAGCGAGCAGATTATTTCCCCTTTTTTACGCAGATTGGTTTGTGCTCATGGGTATGAGTTAGTATCACGAGGAGGGGAGATCACATTGAGCCAAGTCTAGGCTGTTTTCCAATAAACTTTTGCTTTCTTAGCAGGTCAGTGTTTAAGGAGTAACACTGATAGATATATTTCTAAGTTTAAAGGAACAACAAGAAGGAAGTTGTTCAGTAGTCTAAAACAAACTTCTAAAAAAGCATAAAAAAGACACATCTGCCCAATGGAAACGGAATATGCCTTGATAAAGCAGCAGCTTTACATGGGCGTAAGTTTGCCTTACACTTACCTGTTCATACTAATAAGTCCAGAACTTTTATATGTAAATGTGTCTTCTGTATGTCTCTGGCACTGTTTCTGCAGTCGTCTATAATCAGTCTATCCACCCAGATTTTAATAATTCTGTGGCAGTGCAGAGATGTAATGTGAAGGTGTTGGTCCTTAACGCCCGTGCTTTTATAGTGCTTTGACACCTGTAGCAGAGGCTCTGCCCTGGCTACCCCGAGATTTTCTTGAGGATAATGAGAGATAGTTTTAGATAGTATATAACACTATAAGTGTTAGTTTGGGGTCCCGTCGGGAATTTTTAATCAAATTTACAGAAATATATTTATCTATCACATACATTTGTCTGTCACATGTACGTGTGACTTGTCTGTCACATAGATGTGATTTATCAATTGGAACAAGATAAATGAGCATTCACCAAAAGTCAGCTGGAAGGTCAATAAGAAGCACAAATGTGCTTCTAATTAGGAAAAAAACTTAGAAGGATAATAGTCTAGAAGCAAATTCTTCTCAATTGACAATAAAAATTTATTAAGAAAAAACCCACTGGTCATTCTTTTAATGAAATAGCCTTATGGAATCAGTCTAGGGTTTTACCTGCCCTAATTTCCAATCTCCCGGTACAGTCCAATAAAGGATTCTTACAGAAAGGGTGAAGGAGCCGAGGTCTTCCTTGATGCCTCCCCTAGTAAGCACCTCGATTTCTGATAAGGAAGGGTTCAGGGCTTTCTGAACGGGAAGCTGAATTCTTTCTGTTGTGCTCAGGAGACCCAAAGCATATTCCACTACATAGTTTCACTCTATGTCCCTAATTTTTTGAGCTATGAGAAATAGCAAATATTTTCTTTTCGTTTCATGATTGTGCAGACATCCCTGCTTTAGTCTGTTTTTTTCACCCACCCTAAAGACCTATACTCTGTTGTCATACAAACTCTGCTGTATCATCTTTCCTTGTTCTTTTTCTACACAAAAAGAAGAAATGTGAATCCCCGTATCTGAATTTTTAAAAGTGGGCATTGATTAGGTTTCACCAGGGAAAAGTGCACTGGGCTACCAGAGCGAGTATTTATTGCTGATCACAAGTGGGCAGAAATATAGCTTACTAATTTTATCCTAATGCACTTGAGAGGGAGGAAATCCAAGCACTGAAAATAAAAGCATCACATGTCCTCCATTATTTGCTTATGGAAGCAATAATACACAGCAGATGGTATTGCAAACACGAACTGATCCTTTTTCCATTGAAATCAACGTCAGTTGATTAACTTCAGCAGAAGCAGGTTATGCCTAAATGGTAAATATTGCATGTGCATTCTTCCAACACTTGTGAAACAAATAACTGCATGCCCTAATTCTGTTTTTATAAATGCAAATTAAAATAAAAAATAGCAGTTGATATTTTTGCTGAACAATGTTGACCTACGCATGCTTGGTCAGTAATTGCAGTGCTGCTCACTGACTAAAGCTATTTGCTTGAGAGAAAGCAATTTAAAAACTATTTTATATTTTTCCATGTACTTCTGATAAGTATAAATAAGAAGGTCCAGTCTTTCAACCTAACTGCTCACGACAAGAACAAAGCCAAGACAAAATGATGGGTCTGGCAGTTTAACTTCAGTTGTTAGTCATGATTGAGTGTATCTGAAGTATCCAAAAGCAAGAATAAATGTAACTGGTGTTTCTGGAGGTGCCTGGTTTTGAAATTCCCACGTCCCGTATATAAAGAGTCAGGAACGTATTTATGTGATGCTCATAAGCCAGTTAAAAGAATATCCAAGAGATATTTCATGAGAATTTCAGAAGAGATCGCAGGCTTTCTGTTTCCTGAGGTGAACCTGTGCTTACTCTGGCTTTGGAGTGGGCATTACGTCCCCTGGCATTAGACACCGTGCTGGGCTGTGGATGCCTCGGTGGGAGGCAGTCATCCTACGCTCCCTTAATAGCCAGTGGAGAGACGTAGGCATTAGCGTGCAGTTCACCTGGCCTGCTTTGGACCTCTAGTTTCTAACAAGATGAACAGCCTTCTAAAAGTATCAGCTTTTCTACACTGATTTTAAGCATCAGGTGACACGTTAGGGCAGCATCTGTCTTTTGTCAGATGAATCTCAAGCTGTATGCTGCTATCACGTAGAGTTGTTTCTGCCACTAGCGTTCTATGGGCTCATTCTGCCTTGGCAACATTTTCAAGGCCACCAGGTGCATCACAGATGGCAAAACTTAATTGTATCAAACCCCTGTCATCAGAGGAGGGTTTTTTTTTCCCCGATCCTGGGAGATTTTTGCTTCAGATGATCCAAAGCAAGCAAAGGTCTCATTCCCAGCCTTGGCAGAAGGTAGTAAAAGTCTGTTCTGCTTTTATGTCTTTATAGAGACTCACATGTTGTGGCTGCAGAAAGCACCACTGCTCTGCAAGTCGACAGGCTAAGTCTCAGATAACTCCTGTATCAGTTTTCTACCATTTTCATTTGCCATAGAACCCATTTTTAATTCAGTGTTTAAATTGCTTGGTCACAGGACTACTTTGTTGAAACTCAGCAAGTATAGCACACAAAGATCTCAGCCGAGGAGCAGGGTGAGATACACCGTGTGTGTGTCTGTATGTATAGTGATGTGTCTCCAACACACTAGATTTAAAACCTGTGTCATTGTTTCTAGCTTTTGTAATTAGACTGTGCAGTTTCTTCTTATTTAAATTGGGTCAGTATGTATCTTGTGCATCCTTGAGGCTTCTTCCAAGTGGATGTGCTTCTTGAAACCCAACGCTGTTGCATCCGTTTTTTAAGTGAGCACCAGCACGTCACTTTTTAGGGGGTCTTTCCCCCGTCATGTGACATAATAATTCTTTAAAAAGCCTAATCTCTCTTTGACATTTGAACTCTGCAAATGAAAGCAGGCCCCTTATTGGACATATTTCAGGCTTAAGAGCTGCCTCCTTGCATTTGCTTTGCAGTTGACCCTTTAGTCCTATTTTGAGTTACCAGATGAAAATAAGGTTTCCCTTCAAAGGTTGGTTGCCAGGGGTAACTGGCACTGACGCCAAAAGATGAATACTCTACCTACTTAGGATAATGCCTACTTTGTGAGCTAAATAAAGAGCTAAATTGCAGAGAAGGAAGTTGGATAAATGTGAAATATCAAGGGAGAAAAAACAAGATTATTAGGGACAGGGAATTCAGAAAGGATTATTGCCTTTTGCGCCAGTAATGGTCTGGTGCACAGATCGTGTACGCTGCTCTGCAGCCAGGCACTTCGCTCTCCTGGTCCCGCTGATCCATTGAACAGCGTCCGTACTTTTACCTCTGCCTGGATAATACAGAGAGCTGTGGAAGTAAGAGGCAGGGAGGCGGAATATTTCACATGAAGTAATTACTTTGAATTTTACAGAGGAATGATGGTTACCGAGATTGCAAGAAGTTTAATATTTTGTGCTTGAGGTTGTGAGGCTCAGCTGCTTCTGAGTTACTGTTGGAATTCAGAATTTCTCAGCAAAATTCATGCACATTTCATGTCAATGAAGGAGAAAAACTTCTCTCTGTCTGATACTGTATAAAGGAAGGAATTGATTATTTTGATATTTGATTCGTATGTGGAAGCAATCTTAGTCCCTGTCCCCCAAAAAAGCTGCTGATGCTTTTGGGGATTGTGGCAGAAGGAAGCTTTCAAAATAGTTCAGTGAGGATACTGACCAATATCATCAGAATTTGATGTCTACTAGTACTGTCAAAGAGCAAAAGAAGATGAAAACACATCACCGGTATCACTTAGTATCAAAAGATGTAAGCTCTTCATTTCATATAGTTGGTTAACACACTGAATAATTTCTCAGTAACCAAGAGCTACACCATATGCAGTTACATACACTGATGTGATTTTTCAGAAACTGTCTTTCATGTGATTTTGCTTTAAGAAATATAGCAAAAGTTGGGGTATGGACCTCTGCAAGTGACTCGGTGGGCTGAGTAGTCAAGACTGTGTTCCTTATAAATCTGTTTGCTGCCGTGGCTGGTAGTTTTCAGGCAGATCCAGTAGCTTGTTCATCAGATTTGTTCTGAAGATACAAACCTGTTCTTCTTCTCCCAGCCAATGCACTGCTAATTTTACCAAAGAAAACAAATGCAGTTGTTTGACTAACCGGAGGCCACAAACACTAAGATGGCTCAGACTGCATTTATGCTGGAGCTTACGTTTACGTTGGAGATCTCTTCGTTGCTCTCTGCAAAGGCTGTCAACGCCCGTCACGGTTCTGTGAGGAGAAAGATTTCTGCAGGTTGGCAGCAAGATAGCAAACAAGCTGCTGCTTTCGCTTTCTGTGAGCTTTTTTAATTAAAATCCCTTTCCACTCTGGAGGCAATACAGAAGAGTCACACCATACACCATAGAAGCGTGACCTATAGATGACTCTGTCTGATACTTCAGAAATGCTACGGGCTGAGTCCCCCCACCTAAAGTCAAAAAAGGGAGCAGGAAGAAGTCTTTTTATTTCAAATGTGCTTTTAGTGTTTTTTTATAGGCCCTGTAACATTCTGCTTTGTTTAGGGTACTTGCTTGGCTTGTGGAGTAAGGGTCCAGCCTTCAGCGTGTTCACTGCCTTGGTGGTGTCACATAACACATGATCTAGGGAACTTGAGCCCAGGTAAGCACTGTTTTTAGTAACTGTGTAATTTCATGAAATTCATTTGCTGTACCTCAGATAAGAAAAAAAGCTTTGCCTGACTAAAAAATATACTAAGAATTAACTTAAGGATATACTTGAGCGCTCTCAACTACCCTGTGCTTCAGTGGATTTCTGTGGTTACTCTGAAGTTACCAGCAGTGCTTTTCACGGACAGCCGAGTCGCCAAATGACCACGTAGTTTTTCTCTGTGAACTTCAGCGTGTGCTTATCAGAACGGAGTGAAAATTCTCCACGTACAAAACCATCTGATAGATTGTAAATGTCTACCTTTAAAAAAAGCCGAGCACACCATTCTTTGCCATGTACCACATAGACAGTAGACATACTGTCATTCTACAACAGTAGAAGAGACTCCTGGCTTGTTTCCTGTGCAAACCATCCTCTGAAGCGGAGCCCCCGCTGTGGAAGTTGCTGCCAGAAGAGACCAGGCAAAGCCTGTGATTGACTGTTTCTCATTTCTAACTGCTGCATGATTTTGCACAGCAGGCTTTCCATGGAATTTCCGGGAATGATAGTTAAATGTAGGTACTTATGCTTAAAAAATACACTAACCACACGTAAGTAAGAATTGATAATTCACTCAGGACTTTACAACTTATTCATCCAAGTAGTGATACTATTTGGGATGCTGAAACAATATTTAGAAGAAGATGAGAGTGGTAATTGTAGAAAGATCATTTTCTGGACTTTTCATGGATGGAAGTGAAATTGTAGCAATCTAGCAATCATCCAGAATCCTTTACCAGTTTTTGCAGTACAGACAAAACTGCTTTTGTCGCTGCAGTTTAAATCCTTCTTAAGCTTATACATGTGCACACTGAAAAGTTGACTTAGTTAGTGTCTTAATTAAAAACAACTGTAAATATAGAATGCTTTCAATATAAAAGGGTCTTCTCCGGTTTCACATGTCAAAATGTTCAACATTTTTCTGGCATTTTAATTTTGATCTTATCTTTGTAAAATAATGATCTAAGAAAAAATTCCTCTAGCTGTAAATTTATATCAAATGTCTGGGGATCTCATGGAGGGACCTTGATTTCTTGCAGTTGCCAGCAGGTTTATAATGAACTGAAATATTACTGAATATGCTGTCGATGTCTAGTGAAAACAAATGCCAAATGGCCTGTTATCGTCTTGATATTATCAATGCAATGCCCCTATGTAGACTTTCTTATTCACTGTATATTAAAAAAAAATCAGTTATTTGTAATTCTAATTTTTCATTCTTTTAACTTCTTTTTTTTTTAATTTTGTGAACGCTATTTTTCATCTTAACTGTAGAGCTCCATAAACTCTGCTTAACAGCTTTTTGGAAAGGAATGAGTCCTAAAATAGTAAATACAAAAAACCCTATGTGCATGAAACATGAATTGTGGGACTATTTTATTTCTTACGTTCTTTTACTACAGAGATTTTAAGGTCCTAAAGTAATAATTAAAGTTACCTAGTCCTCTTGTACAATTAGCAATGGCCATGCATGATGAATACCTGAATGAAAGCATCTTCTGATTGAACTAGCTGACAACTTGCACAAGGATCTTCCAAAATCCAGCTGTTTTTACAGTTAGAAACAGACATCTAACTTGACGCTTGAATTTCTTCGTTGCTAGTTTATATGCATTTGCTTTTGTGTCAACCATGTTCCTTTGTCTCTTGTCTCTCCTTCCTCACTGCCCCCAGTGGCATATGGATCACACTCCCTTTGGCTTGCTTTTGCCATGCCAAAATAGCCGTTTTCTCTTACCCTGCTCATATAACACGTTCTCAGCTTTTTTTTGAAAAAGATTGACTAGATTTCTCCATTGTATTCCAGATAAGCCTCTCACTTATGCCTCTTGCAGTTTCCTTCTCTGTGTCTATGGGGGATGCTACTCAGGCTGTTAATTTCTCCATCTGTAAGGACATACGCAAGGCCATGACGGTCAGGCCAAAGATGCATTACCTATGATTGCCAGGTGCACAGGTATGGAAAGATGATGTCCTTCTGCACTCCAGTGAACTGCAGCTGTGCTTCAGTGGGGAGCTATGTTGACAAATACTCTTAATTGTACTTCAGATCTCTTTGTACTTGGGCATTCGGATCTCTTCCAGCATTAGATTCTTCAGCTTGATGTTGCTTGTTGTCAGCACTTACATCCCTAAAAGTGCAAGACATGGTATTTCTTTCAACGAGTGTTGCTTGTAGATTATTAGTTAAGAGTTTGGGAGTTGAATAACAACAGTTTAGATTTATTACAGTATAAAAGTGCATGCTTCTGATTAGCTAAATATTCATGCAAGAATGTTGACCTCAAGGATTCATTCCAGTGAATGTTAGTGGCTCCCCGGAGCCTTCTCTTCTCCAGGCTGAACAACCCTGACTCTCTCAGCCTGTTCTCATGGGAGAGGTGCTCGATCCGTCTGATCATTTTTGTAGCCCTTCTCTGGACCCACTCCAAGAGGTCCATGTCTTCCCTGTGCTGAGGACTCCAGAGTTGGACGCGGTACTCCAGGTGGGGTCTCACCAGCGCGGAGTAGAAGGGGAGAATCACCTCCCTTGACCTGCTGCCACACTTCTTTTGATGCAGCCCAGGATGTTGCTGGCCTTTTGGGCTGTGAGCACACATTGCCGGCTCATTTCCAGCTGAAATTTCACATTTCCCTTTTAGAAAATTTGCATTTTTCAAAAATCAGAAATGCTAAACATAGCATTAAGAAGCCTTATTTAGATGAAAAAATGCTGGTACCCTCATTATAATTCTATTATGGTAATTCTGTGTGTGTACTAATAGCTTATTTGAGAATCTGTAACCTTTCCCAGTTTGTCCTGTACATAAAGCAGAGCAAAGATATGATATGAAGGGTTGTCCGTGTGGCTTTGTAATTGTAATAGAGAGAAATTTCTGAATATGATCTCTTTGTGATTTGGTTTTAATATAACATTGTGGCAACAGCATTTTAGATGCTTAGAAAGACTACTGATTTTTTTTTTCAATTATCCATCAATTTCTGGGAAAAAATTGAGAACACGAATCTGTTACGCTTTCTCCATGGCAGCTATGATTCAGCATGCCAAAAGTGGAACCGTGAAAGTATTTCCTTGATTCTGTATTCTTTGGCAGGAGCATAATGAATAATAAAATACAATCTCTTTAGAAAAACACGTGCTATCTTTCCACCCTAATTTCGTATGATTGTAACAAGAAGATTATTTGGTGCTTTTTATTGTCATATCAAGTTGCTAACTGTTGAAATACAAGGCTGTTGCTATATATTACTGCTAGCAAGTAGAGCATGTATGTGTGTGACCTGTTGTCTTAACATTGCAGTTTGCCGTCTTCTGTCATTCTCAGCACCTGTAATTAGATAATTGGTACTGTAATGTTTTCTTAATTTCTTTAAGAATTAAAATTGATAAAGAAATAAATCAATTTTGCTTTAGAGTGAGAAAATTTGTCAGTCCCATTTCTATAAATACTTGTAAATATATATTTCTTTATGGAGTGTAGTATAATCTATACACACATATAAGCAGTATTTCTTTTCCCTAGGTAATTTGTTTCTGTCTGACACATAAGCTGAAAATAATTCTCAGTTTGTCCACTGTGACCCCTAAATAAAGACTTTAATAAGTCTGCATAGTGTTGGGGGGAAAGAAATACTTGTAACACGTCAGAAGAACTGTAAACCCATTATTCCCTTTATGTGATGTTCCTTTTCTTGTATTCTTTTTGCTGTAGAGCTTTTGAGTTATTGTAGTGATGAAAGGGACCTTTCGTAGCTTCTTCTCTAGGTCCTTTATTACTGCATTCATGGATTATTGCGTTTGTTATCACAAAGCTTAGACATTTGAGCCAATAATTTAAAAACATGCCTCTGTTTAATCACCCAAATAATTTTAGTTGATTTAATTTAGTCTTTAAAGTTGGTAATGCCCTTTCTGAATTTGTAGTTTTCTTCCAACAAAAGACAGTCTTTCCACTATCAAAAGTTTCAGTTCGAATAATTTGAGTGGTAATGGTAACCAGCTTTATCTGGTGCCACTGTGGTCTGTAGAAGGGAGGTGGTAGCACCTTCCTTGCTCATTTCTGTTTATTAATAGCACAAAGAGAGAATCCATAGTGAAATTGTGGTTGAAAGAGCCACAGCGGATCAGTTAACGAGATCTATCAAATTTAGGAGTAGGAAGATCTCTGGGTTTCTTTTTCCTTGTTATCTGACGGGGTTCCTTCTTTTTCTAATGAAGTATGTTTAGAGTACTCCGCACAGCATCCTAACTAGCATACTATTCAAAGCTGTGTGTAGGAGTTATTGCTCCAGAATTATCTTTTGGGGTCTTGTCTCTTACATGCTTATCTGCTCTTTCAAACCATGCCAATGAAACACTCTTTATTCTTGAAAGGACAAGAGTCAGTGGGCACAAACTGAAGCACACTAAATTCCACTTAAACATAAGAACATAAGAACAAACATTTTGTACTTTGAGGGTTGTCAAACACTGGATCAGGTTGCCCAGAGAGGTTGTGGAGTCTCCATCCTTGGAGCTACTCAAAAGCTGTCTAGACATGGTTCTGAGCAGCCTGCTGTAGGTGACTCTGCTCTGAGCAGTGGGTTGGACTAGATGATCTCCAGAGATGCCATCCAGCCTCAACCAGCCTCTGATTCTTAACATGGATGTGATTATAAACCTGATATCGTAAAACCTTAATCAGTATGTTCCTTCTCTGAAGGACAGCCCTGCACGATCAAATAAGACTTAACTCTTGCTACTGAGAAGACTGGTAGATGAAATGGCACAGCAACTGGGCTAATTGAATAGTTTTAGACATAATTCAATGCCCCAAAGCTTCCCATTGACTTCTGTCGGCCCAAAACTTGGAGATCCTCCATTTCTTTATACATCCAAGCAATTAAAATGACTTCTAGTGTTGATTTTAACAACTTATATGATAGGGATCTTTCAGCATTTAAATTCCGGCAGGAAATGTGCTTTTTTCTAAGCCATGTTCCAAGTGTTTTTATTCTTCCCTGTTCAGGGTCTTTCCCTGTTACATACATCTCTTTACGGCACAGTTTCCAGGACCAGAGGTTTGGCTCATCATGAAGGTGTTGATGGCCTCTGGAAATATACATAATGGGAATTTTGTGTTCTGAAAACTGGGTATTGAAAACACGTTTGGGAAAACTGACATATATGATAGAGTTAAGCATGACATCCAACTTGCTATGGGTAGGTTGGGTGGAAAACTGCTTGTACAGGTAGTATCTTTTGTCAGCTGAAAAGGTACCAGATGAGAAATGGAGAGACGTTTAGAACAGATCACAAAACCTGCTGTCTTTGAACTTGCATGCATCAGAAACTGAGATCACAGCCAAAAAGGCTGGTCAGTAAACCTGATGAAAATATATAACAGAGTGGTGGGACAACTTGCTGGGTGCAGGCCCCCGGGACAGGGCGTGGGGCTGGCGAGGTGGTGCTGCCGAGGTGACTTGAAAGGCTTTGGTGCCACCACACAGGTGTGTGTCACCCTCAAACCGTACGTGTAAGCCACCATCCCCTGCTGGGTCTGAGCACCCAGTTTTCTCTTACCCTGCTAAGATCCAGCCAGCTCTCCGTGGCACACTCCAGCGGTGGTAGTAATGTGGTGGGCTCCGTGAGATACACTCACAGTTTTGAGCAAAATAAGAAGATGCTTACATAAAAGCCACTGGACAAGACTCTCAAATCCTTGTGTAATTTTAAAGCATGCCACTCAAATAACGCTGTAAAATTTAGCATTATCTTCTGATTTCAGAACCTGCTTTATAAAGAGACTTCTGTGGAGACTTCTGTTCTAACTAGCTGTGTAGCCCCGTACTTCTGACGACTTCTAGGCCTGTAGTGACAGCAGATCACGCATATGTGTTATCTGTTAGTTTAATAAAATTGAACTGAGAATTACCATGGTAACTTCTCCATCACATGAATCAGTTGGCAATCTATGAGGCCATCACTGCATCTTGCTGGACTCTTTGCATTGCAAATATTACCTAAGAAATCTGGGTTATCTATTGTTGTTATTGTTTTAGGATTTGCTATCTGCAAAAATTCTAATCCGTGGCTGGAAGCAAGGCTATGCAGCTAAAGTACTGTGCTGCTCCAAAGCAAATTTAATTCCCTCTGCCAAATAATCTCTCCTTCCCCAGTAGCTCTGTAAGTAATGCCATTAAGATGTTTGCATAATCCTCATATTTCAGTGATTGAACTTCTACTAGAATACTGTGCAATTCTCTATGTATTATCTTTGTTCCTGACTAAGACTTCGGTAGCATAACAAGAATATCCGGGAGAAAGAGCAGTATTGCATAGCTGGCAACTGCTTTGTCCTGCCATCAAGTCCCCACAAATTAATTAGGTTTTACTCTCTTGAATGCTCTGGGAAACAGAGGCATCTACAAACGCTGTAGGAAATAATAATGATGAACTAGTGGGTGGCTCTGTTAATTAGCAAAATCCTTTGAGTACAGAGCATTAATAATGAATTTGCAGTTGTAGATCTGATGTATTTATGTAGGGCTATGCATCGCTGTGCAGAGATACCCCAGTTAACTCTGACCATGTTGGCTCAGTAAGAGAAGCAGCACAACCGCATTAGTCTGGGGTCTGGAGACCAAGTCATATGAGGAGATGCTGAGAGAACTGGGCATGTTTAGCTTGGAGAAGAGGAGGCTGAGGGGAGACCTCATTGCCCTCTACAACTACCTGAAAGGAGGCTGGAGAGAGGTGGGTGTTGGCCTCTTCTCCCAAGTCAATAATGACAGGACCAGAGGAAATGGTCTGAAGTTGCGGCAGGGGAGGTTTAGATTAGATATTAGGAAGAATTACTTTACTGAAAGAGTGGTCAGGCACTGGAACAGCCTGCCCAGGGAGGTGGTTGAGTCACCATCCCTAGAGGTGTTTAAGAAATGTCTAGATGTGACACTTCAGGGCATGCTCTAGTGGCAGAGATTGTAGGTTGTTTGGTTGGACTCGATGATCTCAAAGGTCCTTTCCAACCATGAAGATTCTATGATTCTGTGATTCTAGTCCAGCCTTTGTAGGGACAGTACAGTAATGCACTTTGTACCACTCAATCATCCCACTGTAAACTTTAAAACAAAGCTACCCCAAAGAGAAGCAAATCAGTTGAGTGCCTAGGTATCTGTAGTAAAACAGATACAGGGGCAGGAGGGGGAATGTTACTTCCCCCATTGGCTATTTTGAAAATACCATGACAATTATTTCTTTGTATTCACATGTTAATAACTGAACATATTCTGAATATGTGGTGAATACAGTACTCGTGGTTAAAAAGATTTTTCTTGATGGATACCCGATATGAAATGACTGGTGCGGTTGTGCCCTTTGAGAGCTTTACCAAGGCTCTAGAATTATTTCTAAACTAGCGTCTATGACATTTTGAAACTATTAGCCATCACAATAAATTTGAACATTCCAGAGTTAAAGAAAATGTGGTATCAAAGCTTTGCGTTCTTTTACCATCCCTTTCCTATTCCTTCTACCGTGCTTGCATTAATATGGGTTAATAATGCGTTTTACTTGCAGCAGTTTGCAATAGGAATGTCAGTGCTAATGGTCTGTGTGTTCTGTGCCTGCATGGTGGTGGGGGACACTCCAAGGAGCTGGGGGTGGCATCACACACCCCTTGGGTGTCGTAGCACTTCTGCCTCTACAAAACTTTTAGCATTTAGAAAACCAGCCCCAAATGCTTTGTGTTTGTCATGCGTGAATCGTGCCTGCCCCCAGAGGGGTCAGCAGCTGCCATGTGGCATTGCGGTGCTCCTGTGTTGGTGAAATCATGTCTGTGGGACTGGTGGCTTTTCCGTGGTGATCATAGAATCATAGAATGCGTTGGGTTGGAAGGGGCCTTTAGAGGTCATCTAGTCCAACCCCCTGCAGTAAGCAGGGACATCTTTAAGTAGATCAGGTTGCTCAGAGCCTCATCAAGCCTGGCCTGGAATGTCTCCAGGGATGGGGCCTCCATGTCTCTGGGGAACCTGTTCCAGTGTCTTACCACCCTCATTGTAAAGAACTTCTTCCTAATGTCTAATCTAAACCTACCCTGCTCTAGTTTAAAACGATTGCACCTCATCCTGTTGCTACATGCCCTTGCAAACAGCCCCTCCCCAGCTTTCTTATAGGCCCCCTTCAGGTACTGGAAGGCTGCTATAAGGTCTCCCCGGAGCCTTCTCTTCTCCAGGGGCTCTTGCAGGGGTGAAATATCTTTGCAGAACCCAGCACTCTTGCAGGTCTGTTTCTTTGATCTTTCCCACAGTTTCCTAAATATGCAGCAATGTAAATATATGTACTAATAGCACTGTTAGCAGTAAAACTATTGGGGTTGACAAGGCACTGCTGCCACAGGGGATACTACAGTGAGCATGTGAAAGGCAGTAATGTTCTGTAGTGTGCACTTCTGGAGTGCACTCAGATGCTGTTTAACAGTGATTGTCTTACACAGGATAGAAAACTGAGACCTAACACTATACACAAAAATAACTGCTCAAGAACAAATAATTTCTGCTGTTTACTGCCCGTAGGCATCTTTTCGTTCTGAAAATTACATGAGATGGAATGGCTGCTGCATACCTCCTCTCCAAATTTCAACATATTCTCAAGGCCTGTTGGTGCTCTTTGGACTCTTGGAAGTTTTCCTGTCGTTTTCTACAGTGTGAATTTAATAGGCTATCAGTAGTGGATATTTCTGGGACCAGATAATTGCTAGCTAGCTGTTTTGTAAGGTACAGCAGAAGAGGAAGCTAGTCTCTGTTGAGCTGCTTGTAGGAGAATAGAAGAAGAGGTTTTAAAAATTTATGTTACTGGATAAAAATATTACTGGAAAAAGTAATCTTGAAAACTGCTTAATTCAAGCATTCTTTCAGATCCTCACTGTGTATATCTTATAAGGGTAGTCCTGATAGTTAGTTTGTACACAATGCTTATTGCATGGCCTTCCAGTATCCCTTGTGTATTTACCATTTATTATGTGTTAAGGCAAACAATTATTTTATCTTACGGTAACAATACCAAAGAAAACATATTTGTACATAAACAATCAGACCCTTTCAGTGAAGGGTATTCTGGAATTCCTTTATGAGAAGGAGCTGTACTTCCCAGTGTTTTAAATGGTCAGTTTTATCAGAATTTCTCTTCCCAGAACTGACTGCTTTTTGTTTTAATGCAGAGTGTGTTAAGTAAACTTAAATTACAAACTATGAGAAAAGACTGTTCCTTAGGGTAACATTCTTCCGACATGAACTCAGTGCTAGAATATGTATTTTAATGACAAAGAAATTATAGGCTGTCAAATAGTCATTTAGCAAGGCTAGAGTATTCTGAGTTTCTGCTGCTGTTATTACTGCTTTAATAAAAATACATGTAACTAAAAAGAAACTTTTTTTTAATACAATTTGGCAAAAAGAAAAAGTGTTTCAAAATCTAAGCATATGAACTGTAGAAACGGAAAACAGGGAAATGTGAAATACAGTTTGGGATAGCAAAGCAATTTAAAATGGGTGTAAAAATACCATCGATAAAATACATAAGGGGAGATTCTGGAGTCTATCCCTACCCTGGGAAATAAAACCAAAGTTGAATTTCATGTTATGGTAGCAGTTTAGTGGCTGGGTAAGACAGATTTATACAAGAAACTAACGGTGAACTTAGTAAAGCATTTATACACACAAAGAAGAGCGAGGAGAGACCGTGGCCGGCTCTGGTAGTCTACAAAATGCAACCGCAGCCTTCAGAGGGAGCAGCAGCTTCTTCTCCTCCTTCAGAAGATTGTTTGCCGTCACAGAGAGACTGGAGGAAAGGAGCTGTGAAAGGAGACGTGGAGTTTCTAGACATGATAAGTAATAGTTTGCATTTTTCCAGAGTTATTCTATAGAATCTGACAGCTGCCTGCACCTACTCCATTCACTGTATGTCATTATTAATGTATGTATGGGGCTATCACACCATTCAGTGCTAACGTCAGAGTGTGTAAGACTGAAATTTGTAGAGAAAACACTGAGGCTACATGACATTCATTTTATATCACCTACTTTTCTACAGAAACTGGATTCTTGGAGTTTTAAGCTACTTGTAGGCATTTTCATGAAGGCGACCTGTGTGGGCAGATGCTGTACCACAGTCCTGCACCTTGCCAAGCCACAGTTGAGAGGAAGGAGTAAGGTAACGGTGCCTGTCAGGGAAGAAAGCTGCCTGGAAAAGGGCTGGAGGCTGTGATGTATTATACCTGACACGCTGTGATGGAAAAAGTGTTTTTTTTTTTTCTTTTTGTGTATATAATCTCCCATTGCAGGGAGAAGTCTCTAGAGTCTAACATTTTCATGCCAGTGTAATTTTAATGTTCAGGAAAATTAGGGATTATTTCTGAAGTCAGTTGAGTATTGGTAGAAGTTCTATCGGTAAATGTTCCATGCATTCAAAATAAAGGTGCTTTTCTCTTCAGAGAAATACATGCCTTTAACTTTTGGGCAAACTTTTAAAACAAAGGGAGAAGCTATTAAGTACACATTGGTGGTCCCAGTCCTGCAGACGCCTGTGCATGAATTTGTGTAGAGAAGCAGTCCAGAAAGAGCATGGTTAGACACCAGAGATCTCTGTTACTGGGCCTTACAAGGTCATCATAATGTTTTGGGGGATGTAGATGAGATGGTAATAGGAAATAGGAAAAATTTCAGATAATGAAAAGGGATGGGGAGAATACCTGTCTTTTGGACAGAATTTCTGCAAATATTCACAGAGGCTGAACTTGTATTCTCTTTTTAGTTTGCTTTTGGTCTCTACAGAATTATTTTAAATTCTGTATAATAATAAAGGAATTAGCAGTGGAAGAATTCTATTTCTTAAGAAGCTGATAACCATGGCTTTTAGATCATTTGAGGGATTTTGATTCATCTCAGAAGGGATAGATGGAGCTCTTGCTGTTTTTCTACAGCCTTTGTTCTTTATCTTATTGAGTAATTGAAATTCAGATTTCACACGTTTGATTCTTCGATATATATTTTCATTAAAAGCTTGCCAGTAATGTGAGCTATGTATGTTTTTGAGATATTCATTAAATGAGATTTGTAACAGTTTACATGATATTCTGACAGTTTACCAAACCTATCAGTCAAAAGCAGATGGCCTGCGTTGGTAGGATTTTTCTGTTATAATGAATGTATTTTCAACGTATGTAGTTCATTTATAATATATTTGCTAGCAAGATTTTATTCTTAAAAATCAGTTAATCAACCTGCGATACCCTCCTACACTTCAGTTTGACGCTTGAATGCTCAGATGTCCTCTGTCTGCAGTTCATTTCAGTAATGTATGTGATTATGCAACCAATTAAATTTTGTCATATATCAAACCTAAAACACTGAAAATACAGCTGTATTCATTCGTCACTTCTTCATATGTACCCCTTCATGAACGTATTTTGCGATTAGGCTTCCAAGTGTCCTTGGCTTCGATGCCTCGCCATTTGTTGTGAGATGGCTGTGTTGGCCACCTCACCTCAAGGTGTGGCCATCCCACCAGGCACTGTTTGGATCGTGGTGCAGTCCGGCCAGGAGAGGAGGGAGGGGAGGAGGGGCACAGAGAGATGAGGGAGACCCCAAGGAGGCCAGATCGGCAGTGGCTTGAAGAGTGGCCAGCATAGGTGGCCGCCCATGAGTCACTGCGCTTGGGAGCTTGCTTGATGGGTTGCCTACATCCCACTTTTCAAAGCTGTAAAAGCAGTGAAACAAGGTGCTGGATTGTGGCCGGGGCCCAGGCTCATGAAGATGCCACCAGCTCTGATTTCAAGTGGATTTCAGCCTTTTGCTGAAATCAAAGCTGGGAAAGTGAGAGACCCCACTGGACAACCTGTGGCATGACCAAGGGAAGCTTGGATACCAGGGCAGAGGCACAGCCTTGCTAACTCCCTTGGTGCAGGCAAGGGTGGTGTCAGCAAAACCAGCATCTGAAGGCTTTCCACGATAAAGACGGTTCCCCCTGTCCACAAGGGTAACGTAGGCACACAGTTCTCAAAGATGCGGGGCTCAGATTTTTGGTCTTTTGTAGGCATCTAAGTTGTTGGAAGCTATTTTAGAACTTTTCCTTTTGCTCTAATTTGTGTTAACCATGTTTTCCCTATAGTCAGGATACCAAAACAAGTTTGCAGCATTCACCTTTGCCGATCTCTGCAGCATGTTGGAGCAGTGTGAGAAGGTCGTTGAGGGTCTGGCTGGATCTCTGCACCATGCACTGCTAGAGCATGCTGAGGAAAAGCAAAACCCACGTAACCCACCGTACTGATAGTTTGCCCATGGGTGACTGAGATTTAGTTGTTTATATTTTTCATTTGACCACGGCTAACAGTAATATTGGGCTCTGTATGTGTGAAAAGCGTTGACATCGTTTTAGTATTTCCAGAAGTGAACTTCCATTGAGCTATGTTTAGCTGCTTCATAACATCCAGTTCAGGGCACAAGTGCTTAATCTAAAGATTAATTTTTGAGATTAACTGTGTTAGATCAAGAGGTGTTGTTGAAGGTTGCAGGCTCGGAGCTGCATTAGGTAAAGTAATCGCTAACGGTGGGTTTTTCTTCAGTCTGATCTGCGTTTAGTCCTCACGCGCACTGGGAACAAAGGATTTTGTTTATTATTTCCATTACGCTTCGCTATTGGGGTTTTTGCATTTAATATAGGTGTTGGTATACAAACCCAACTATTTAAACTGCTAGCTATTAAAACAGAGTATAGTTGAATTGCATGCAAATCATAAAAAAAATACTAAATTCTAAGTAACGTATTGATAAGAAATTTTGATCCATACCTGTGGTAAAAGTTGTTCTTGGAGAATTTTTTTTTTATTTAAGTGATCTAAAATTGCACAGATAAAGTTATGGGGTTCATGAAAGGTTTCATTTGTTAATAAAATGTTGAAACTTTCTTGTCAGTTACAATATATTTGCTATAGGCTAACAGTAGTGGTTGCACTACAGAGCCTGCATATTAGTGGCCCAAGTAGATTTTAATTTTTAAAAAGAATAACAATTGAAAGCATTTAAAATACAGTAAGGATGATTGTTCGAAGGAGAGAGGTTTGAGGTTTGGGTTTTTTTCATTTAAGAAATCTTTTCTCATAATGCTATGTGGGAAGTGGCTTGGCTTTGAGGCTTTGTCTAGAGTAGCACTAAGCCCATGCTACCCTGCATATGAGTAATATCTCTAATAATTGGAATGTTGGTAAATATGGCTTAAGATTAAACCCTCTGTGCTCCTAGAAATACTAAGTTTTCTTATTGAGAAGTTTATAAGAGAGTGTTTTCAGTGAACATGCTTTCTACATTTATACAGAAATTAATAACGTTGATGATTTACAAATTTAAGTCAGATTTAAGTAATCAAAGTATCTGAACTAGACTCACAATAAATATGAAACGGAAGCAAATAGAAGTGAACTTCCAAAGCAATTCAGAATCATCAAGGTGTGTGTGCGGATGTCCTCAGATCATCTGTGCTTTTTATGACTTGTTCTTTTATCGCTGTATGGAAGCAGGTAAAGGGGATGTTATGAGAAGGTTTATTATAGAGTCATAGAATCATAGAATAGTTTCGGTTGGAAGAGACCTTTAAAGGACACCTAGTCCAACCCCCCTGCAGTAAGCAGGGACATCTTCAACTAGATCAGGTTGCTCAGAGCCTCATCAAGCCTGGCCTTGAATGTTTCCAGGGCCTCCACCACCTCTCTGGGCAACCTGCTCCAGTGTTTCAACCCCCTCATTGTAAAAAATTTCTTACTTACATCTAGTCTGAATCTACCCTCTTTTACTTCAAAACCAGTACCCCTTGTCTTATTGGAACAGGCCCTGATAAAAAGTCTGTCCCCATCTTTCTTATAAGCCCCCTTTAAGTACTTTAAGGTCGCAATTATGTCTCCCCGGAGCCTTCTCTTCTCCCGGATGAATAATGCCAGCTCTCAGCCTGTTCGCATAGAAAAGGCACTCCAGCCCTCTGATCATTTTTGTGGCCTTCCTCAGTATAAATTCTTAGTTACCTTCTAAGTAAACTGTAATTTAAGAAAAACTTCTTGAAAATGCCCATGTTTCTTTCATTTTCTGAATCAGCTTGATTAAATTGTATCTGCCTTATCATAAGGCAGGATTTAGGGATCATCAGTAATATAGCTACAGTTTCTAGCAGTTTTAGTGTTTACCAGTTTTCACAAAAACTTTAATGCAAGCTTTGTTGTAGTACTAGAAATACCGTAGATGAACAAACCTATGTTTCATACGATTTCTGCTCGGTTGTTAACCAGTAATATGCATCCTTTTTTATGTTCTGTATCACTGACAGACATGAAATTGGGGAACTTACTAGAACCAAATCGTAATGATACGTGCTGGTAGCTTAGCAACTTAATAAGCTAAATAGTAGAAACTATGCTGAGGGAACATTCTAAATAAAAATTTATATGTATAAATACATAGAGACAAAGTGCTTTTTCTGGCATGTGTTGTTGCTTTTATTAGCATACTGACTTACATATTTATGTATGTCCAATAGACTATAAAACAGTTTATTTGAACTTCAAACAGTTTAGAAAAGATTATTTTATCTGTGTAAAATCTATGTATTTTTATAATCTGGACTATTACAAGTATAATGAGAAGGCATTACTTTTAAACCAGTAAGACTGGAGAAGTCCAATATCAGATACAGTTTTCCTTACCTTCTACTCTGTTCAATATTAGAACAGAAACAGATGTCGTGCAAACCACCTCTGGGTTTCTTGTACCCAAGTATTATCACCTTCCAATTCTACAGCAGGTTTTAACCATTCTTTGGGTACCAGGTTAATATTCCCAGTCCCTTGTTCACTTTTTCTGGTAGGAGCCTTGTCCTCCCCGTTAGCTCTCGTGGTTACAGTCTTTACCTGATGTTTTTCTCTTCTGTCATCCCTACACCTCCTTGCCCTCGCAAAAGGAAGACTGGTGATTCTTCTCTAGCTTAGTATGTTCTTAGCTGGGTTATTTCAGGTCAGGGTCAGAGCCCTTTTCTGGTTGCAAGGGGTCACAGCCCGAGGTGACTCTCCTGGCTGAGCGAGGATCACCCATCCCACCACCTCCTCCAGCCAGCCAGAGAGCGTGCTAGCTTTGTCGGGACCTGAGGAGCTGCAGGGTCTGCTGCAGAAATAGCGTTGTACCAACGAGGACTGCATCATTGCTGTAAATCCAATAAAAGAAATAGGAAGGCCAGGCTTGAGCTGCGTAAAACCATCTTTGCTTTCCAGGAGGCTTTCCAGGAGAGCTGCCCCAGAGACTAGAGACACCTCTCCATCCTGTCTCAGCTGCATCCTGGTGATGCTGCTGGCACCCATGGTTTGGCTAGACTCCCAGCATTCATTTTCTTTCCTCGATGTCTCCTTGGTTCCTCCTTCCCTGCGAAACCAGGAGTGTGCGGCTTATAGTGGCCAGGCGGATCAAAAAGCAAAGCCTTGGAAAGCAGCAAATCAGCAGCTGTTTTGTGACACTTCAGCTAAGCTTAACCCTTAGATGCACACTTCGACTTTTGCTACTTCAAAATCTCCTGTGTCTGGATAGATTATATGTGTTACTGTGGACACATTCTTGAGGCAAAGGTGTGTAAAAGGAAAAATGCATGCCTGTTAAGAATATCCATGTTTAAAAAAATTCAACAATTTAAGCTCAGCATGGAGCGTTGGTTTTCCAGAATCAAAAATAGAATTGGAAAAATAAGTTGCATTTCAACTTAAGAAGATTGTAAGAACAGATGTGAAAAATAAGGCGTCAGGTAACCTGAGCTTGAGGGAAGCAGCTGTTACAAAGATGTTTCTAAGATATTGCCACAGCTAATGTTACATTACGTAAATTAAAGCTTTCTTTCTGTATTGACAATAATAATTCTGCTTTGAAATGTTACTAGCTTTTGCTAATTTCCTGTGCTAATAACATAATTAAATACTATTAAATAAATACTTCAATACAATATATGAAATGTTTAGAAATGCAATACCTCTAATTTCAGAGTTCCACTAGAAGCCTGCAAACAGACTGTAACAAACTTTACTTTAGCTTGAATCCTCTGGCAGTTGTCCTCTCTCTGGTCATTTACGTGGATTTGCCCTTTCTGTGTCTAAATGCAAAACCTTTTTTTCTGTCCTACAAAACTCTTCTCAGTCATCTGAATTAGAGAGCAGAGAAGTCCTGGTTCATCTCCATTTGTCCAGCTCTAGTAGCGCACATGAGAAAGTAACTGAATTTATCAGCAGGAGATTTACCCTACAAGTGGCATCGAGCGTCTATGCCAAGATACAGCATTTGCACCCCACATCTCTTTATAGATCCTGCCCTGGAGGTATTTCAGCCGCGTACCTGGTAGGTTGTGTTGGGGTTCGGGCTGGACTGGCCACTGAAGCAAACGACAGGTGCTCTCTGACCGCTCTCCCTTCAGAGAGAGGAGAGAGTCTCCCTTCAGGGACAGGAGGAAGAGAGAGAAAGAGACTTAATGAGTTTAAAAGAAACTAAACTACTTTAATGAAATATTAATAATAAAATAATAAAAAGAAAAATAATGAAATATATACAATATATACACACCATATACAAAACCGTATCAAGCTCTCTGGATGACGATCATGTCACTAACAGACACGGGGAAAGTCCCAGACTGAACTCAGCAACAGACAAGAACTAGATTTTGGATCTGGATTCAGGAATGCACCGATCGGGATCAAAGACAGACGACCAGAGTCCTCCTTGGTTGCCAGCCATTGAAAAAAGAGGGCTGACCCCTTTGATGCCTCAGCTTTTATACTGACCATGATGCAGATGGGATGGAATACCCTGTTGGTTGGTTTTGGGTCACCTGTCCTGTCCGCTCCTCCCCACAGGTGCAACCCCTCTACGCTTTTCCGCTTCCAACCCTCCAATGGGGCAAATAACAAAGCTAGCTGGCCGTGGTTGTTATAGCAATAAGTATAAGCAGGAGCCTCTCTGCATACCATTCCTTGGCATAAGTTAGAAACAATCAGGTCTTATCACTCTGGAAGCTGCACGGGAACCTGAGGAGCTCTCTGCTCTGGCCCTGGCAGTCCTGTGGGGCTGAGAAAGGGACAAGGTCCCAGCTTTCTCCTGTGAACTGCGGTTACCACATTGCTCAGAGCCTCCCTGTTGGTGTGCCTCAGTTTCCACTTTGTCTTTTCTGCCAAAGCACCAACAGGATCAACTGTTGTGGCCATGCAACATCCAGATGTAGCCCCTGTGCTTCTGAGTCTCCAAAGACATGGCCAGAATAGATGGCAGGAGGCTTTCGCCACCCATACTGAGCCCTGCCTTCTTACCAAGTGAAAAGGAAGGTAGATAACTGTGCTTAATTCTTTAACCTCATAGATACCTCACATAAATGACTTTGTACTTGTAGTAATATATCTTACTGAAGATACTGGCTGTCCTTACTGCTTCTACAATATATAAATGGTCTTAAGAGGGATGCTGATTACATTGGTCTGGCTTTTGGGAGGGTGTATCCAGTACAGAAAGCTGTATCTTCTTGAGGCAACTGTTAATTTCTGCTTTTCACGTGATTTATTGTCCCTTGAAAAATTAATCTTTGTGCTTAAAGGCGGGCATCATTCTTTTTGGGCTACTCTCTTCCTAGCCTTAACTGAGTTTAAATCATCAGTTGCTGCATTAAAGCAATGAACATGTTGCTTGCTTGTAAGATATTTTACAGTGTTTTCACAAATTTGGGTATTTTGAATGGCAGTTCTATAATTCCAAGTGCCTTCCAGTTAATAAACAAAATAAATAAATGTGCAATAAAGTAGTAAACAGACCATGAATCTGAACCACTTCTTGTTTTTCAAGCTGAATTTTTCAAGGAAATTAGCTTATGAACTAGATTTTGAAGTCTGGACTCCATCAGTCTCAAGGAGAAAGAGCTGTAATTACATTCTCTCTCAATTTATGCCTTGTGTCTGCACTCCTTTTTTAGAATTTTTCTTTTTAATTCTTTTATATTGAACTTAGTTTTACATGACAAGTAGCAGAGGAATCATGCAGATAAGTAACAGAAGGAATATAATTGTTCTGCAAAGGCCCCGCCGAGCTTGCTGTAAGGATATGGGTACGTTGTAGTCACTCACTAGATCACAGCTTTTGAGGACGCATCAAAGCTAGCTTTAGACCCTTGGCTAGGGTCCTGCAAACAGGCGTTTTTCAGTAACCCAAAACACAGGTGGACTAAATTCTTCTTGTTTTATCCATTTTCATCAATTTCATTTTGCAGCTCACTGTATCAACAAACTACTACAATGGATGCCCTTTTTCCAGTACAATTTTGTTACTTTTGCTGTAAATGAGCTTCAGTCTAAGGGCCAGGTTTAGTATAGACATTCATCTTAGCTAGAAGAAAGATCCTTCACAATTTTGTCAGTACTTTCTCAAAGCTTTCTCTTCTATGTTTTCTTGAACTTTGAAATATTGAACTTTCTTCTGTTACTGATTAAAAAAATGTATTATAGTCACATATTCATAGAATCATAGAATCATCTAGGTTGGAAGGGACCTTTCAGATTGAGTCGAGCCATCAACCTAACACTGACAAAACCACCGCTAAACCATGTCCTTCAGCACCACATCTACCTGTCTCTTAAATACCTCCAGTGATGGTGATTCCACCGCCTCCCTGGGCAGCCTGTTCCAATGCTTGATAACCCTTTCGGTCAAGAAATTTTTCCTAATATCCAATCTAAACCTGCACTGGTGCAACTTGAGGTCATTTCCTCTTGCCGTTTTCCTTTTTCCAAATGAAGACATTTCCCAGCATTGCCTCAGACTGGGTGCCTGGCTGTGTAAAGGTAACTTCATGCTGATCCAGTAGCACGTAGAACATTTCAAGGAGAGCAGAACCCACCTGAGGATGTACCTCTGCTTTCAGCAAGGTCTGGACCCCACAGTCCCTTGAGGTCTCTTCTAAACCAAATCATTCTGTGATTTGATGGAAGCCCAACATCAGGGACGGGTGTCACAGAATCACGGAATCACAGAATGGTAGGGGTTGGAAGGGACCTCTGGAGATCATCTAGTCCAACCCCCCTGACAGAGCAGGGTCACCTAGAGCAGGTTGCACAGGAACGCGTCCAGGGGGGTTTTGAATGTCTCCAGAGATGGAGTTCTGGGCAGCCTGTTCCACTGCTACAGTTATTTTTTTCCCCTGGTTTAGAATCATGGTTATCCTAAGTCCACTGATAAAATTATTTTTTGTAACTCTAACAAGTTGAATAATCGCAAGAGTAAGATGTTTTCATAGTATATAGACAGTATCAGTGTTTGACGTTAAGAAAAGGTAAAGAAAATGTTCAGTGAATGGACTTCATCCTCAGCTACTGTGAACTGTTTATCCCTGATGGAGATCAGTTAGTGGCAGCAGCAGACTCGAAGAGTAGAGACTTAGGAATTTTTTTATGCTAACAATAGCTTTTCTGCCATTGAACGTACTTGAACTAGAATTATTAATTTTGCATTACATTTGTATTTTTTCTTTCAATCTTATTTCACTAATAAAAGTGGCAGGAGTTCTTCTGTTGAATTTTAGTTTCTTTTTCTGGATGAAGTGGGTCTTCTCTGAAAGTGTTTCCATCTGTTCTGTGGTACCATGGTTGCTGGTATTCACGTCATGAACTTTTCATCCTCTCTTCATAACTTCCCAGGAACTCTTAACTTTTGGAAACAAGAGATGCATTTTATATAATATAATTCTTTTAAACGGGGTTGTCTTGTTAGATCTTTATTCCAAACTTTAAAAATACATTTTATTATTGGAAAAGGAGATGATAAGCTAAGTAATGGCATAGCTGGTTAACTAGGCAAGTTTTAATGTACAGTAATCTGCCATTTAATGGATAGCACTTAGTAGAGTTAAATGTTCTCTTAAAGTATGCTTCTCTGCTGTGCCTTACTATTAATGCCTGAAGCGATTGTGATACTGTGCTTATTCATAGCCATGATTTGTTAGTAATTCGGCTTTTTTTTTCCACTGGTACACAGGGGCTGAGTAACAGTGAAACAATGTTTTTTACTATATAACGCTAGAAAGCTGTACATGGAAAAGTGTGGTTTATACATCTAAATGGCCTAAAGTGCAATTTTGTGATGAAGTAAGATACAGAAAAAAAAAAAAAAAGCTGTGGGGAAGAGAACAGACGCTTTCTTCATCACTTCAAGAACGCCCCATCTCGTCGTTGTGCAGTGAGCTGGGCTTGCACAACGGTGAGAACAGCTCTCAATGGGTGTACTGGCTGGTTGCAGTATAACTGGTCCCACTAAAATGTGCCTGTGAAAAAGATAAATGTAGTCATAATGTACCAAGGAAATGTTGACTGGAAATCATGAGATGATCTTGAGGCTTTTGCAGGAAATTCTTTGTGGTTCTGGCCACCCACATCCAAGAAGGGTCATGTCTAGCTAACAAGTGCTCAGGGCATCCAGCAGAATGATCCTGTGCGAAAGCACTGATATGTAAAATAAAGCAGACACTCAGCATTGCAATTTCAGGTTGCATTTACATGAGTAAACTCAAGAGCTGGGGGCAGCCATGACAGCGCTCAAGTCCGTGTCCTTGGTCACTGAGCACCGGATTAATCACGCTGTGCAGTTGTTAGCGGTGTCCCATGCCAACCAGTGCTGTCCCAACAGCACTGGGATTAGCACGGGTCAGGGCTCTTCCAAGACAGTCCCTTCCTTCTTCTTTTTTGGTTGGCTCCACATCCAGAAAATAAGCCTGTTGTATTTGCCAGCGCAGACTGTATCCCACTGTGTGCTCTTCAGATCATATCCGTCAGCTCCAGCACTGCGCACACAGCCCACAGTGTTGAAACAGTTTTTCTTCTTGGTACCTCTTGCCCTTTCCTAAAAGGCTACTCTTTTCACTTAGCTGGGGCTCAGTGCTCCCAGTGATGTTGGTAATTCACGTGAGCATTGGCGGTCACTTAGAAAGAGGGATGAACTCACTGCACCTCTTTCCCTTCAGAAAAAAGAATTAAGGCATACAAGAAAAACTTGCATCTGGTTTACCTGCAAGGACAGAGGGTTTCATTAATATCAGCTCATGCTATTTCTGTCTCTGTTGGAGAAAATGAACAAAATGTGAGTTTAATTGTGGTGAACTGGTCAATTCCACAAGAGAAATGCTGTTCTTTGTGTAGAGGAGATGCAGTGATAAATCACAGTAAATAATAAGTGGAGGTAGAACACCACTTTTAGCAAGTGCAAATCACAGATACTACCATCTTTTTATTAACAACCTATAAGATATATTGCCAAAATGACAATATGTCTTTTATTGATTACTAATGAAAAGATAATATCCATGATCTGCACTTTATATTTACCATGAGATAATTTGTAAATAAGAGATCTGATATTCAATAAAACTGAAAGGAATATTACTCTTTCCAAACACAATGGTTTTCTTGAAAACAAATTGCAAATTGAAGACTAAGTTGCTAATATGTCATCCAAGAAATATTAGACTTGAAGGAGGATGAATAGTTTTAATTATGTGTAAATAGATTCATTAAGAGGAATGCAAAGGTCCGGCAATTATTCATTCTCTGAGATTAGATTAAGAATATTGTGTTTAGAGTCTTGTATCTTAATAGACCACTTTAATTTCTGTTTATACCTATTATTCTATTTCAAATGCACATTAATCTTCTTCTCAATGAAATGCATCCATTTATCTAGCAAGAGGAAGTGTTATGTATTCCTAGCTATTCAGGCAATTATTTGAAAACTGGTGATTTTAATTTTAGGTTGGCAATAAACACATTTTGCTTTGTACTTGATATTGTTGCCTTAGGTATCTCTAAACACCGTTGAGCATGAGAAATTCTCTGCTATACAGGAGAAAAAGGACTTTATAAACCAGAGGATTATTAATGGCATTTCTATACACCTTGTGAGTGTCATCTGTTCAAATATAATAATGACTTTATTTCTAATGTTTACTTTCCCTATGAAGTTATTTAGCTGGGTTTTAGTTTAGCTTCTCATAAAGAGACCATTTACACATATTTACAAGACACTTCTTGTATGTGATGCAAATACATATTTTCGTACACAAGATCACATTTACATATGCACACAAGTAACACCTATAGGTGAGAGTTCAGGAACAAGCTAGGAAGCATCCACTTTTGAGTATTTTAATTAGGTATATACATATATGTATTTTATATATTGACAAGTGATAATAGTGGTGTAAAGGCTTTCCTGTAAGTACTGTCACTTTTAATTATACAAGTGCAAACATGATGAGAACCAAGCCTATTACATCCAGGCTTGTTAATCTAGGATATCATTGCAGTCTCACTGGCGAGTTAGTTTCAATTATAGTTCTTAACATATTCCCACACAGTTGCCGTGTATGTTTTGGTGTTTCTCAGGGGGCTTGAATATCATGGTTACCCAAAGACAGAAAACACAACACAGTAACAGAGAAATGAAAAGTATTTGGTGCCCCCAACCGGCCTCACTGGAAGGGAAACCACTGTGAGAACACTCACTTTATTTTCGAGTATTAGTCAACATTTTGTGTCTGAATTTCTTCAAAGATACGGTTATTCTGTCAGGTATCACAAGAAAAAAGACAAATACAGTCTTCTGTTCTATATTGCTGGTTTTGTTGCATCTGTCTTTCACACCGTGTCAACTTGAAGTCCAAGTCTAGGATCCCCATGCATCTTCTGTCTATGAATGCCAAGTTCCACCTCTGGATACTCGTAATTTAAATGTAGTGTGTGCGAGGGCAGTCAGAAAGCTGCCAGAAACAACAAGCAATGGGATGGAAGGAGGCACCCAGCAAAAACAAAATAGTCTTTCTTGGGTTCTAATTCTTAGAATTATAATTCTAGAATTCTGATAAATTCATCTTTTTCATCAAATTTGACCACCAGCTTTCTACTTTTCCCATTGACCTTTCTGGGACACTTGAGACAATACAAGAATTATCCTTGTAATTGTTACCTCCCTTGGATTAACTGGCTCCGCAGTCATCTGTTTTTTCTGATGGTTTCTGTCTCTTCCTCCCTAGTTCAGTTTTGTGTGAAGGTGCCCAAAGTGTCTGTTTTTCAAGTCTTTCTTTTTTCTGCTGCTGACGCATCAGTGGATGATCTTATTGAATGCAGACTCTGTCATCATCTCTGTGCTGATGACTCACAGATGTGCTCCAGACCTACTTTCTCCTACCTAGGACCTATTTGCTGTCATCTCTTCTTGCCCAGTTGACTCTAACTGAGATTTGAGTTGAATTAATTTTTTTTTCCATTCAAATGCTCTCTGATACCTCCTTTCTTGATGTGTATGGAAAGCTTTATCTGTATAAACTAACATGTTGGCTAATGACCAGTCTTCTCCATAGCAACTCATTGCCAGACCATGACAGGACTTGCAGGTCACCTCTCTATGTGGTCTCCAAGAAACCTCTCTCTCCCTTTCATCCACAGATGGAAATCCTTTATTTGCATCCTCACTGTCATGCATTGTGATTACTGCAAAATCACTTTTTCTTCCCTTGATGGGTGCAGTTCTGCCCTTACACTATCCATGTAAAATAAGGATGATACAATGATCTGTCCAGCCAGTCTATTTGGCAGTCTCACCCTGTGTCCATGAATCACTCCACTGGCTCCTGTGTCTCTGTTGCCTTAAACTTAAATGCTTGTCTTCGCTTGTAAAGCTGTTTCTTAAACAGTCTGAACATAGTTCATCAAACTTTTTCTAATATGCAGTAGTCGAGTTCCTTGATTAATATATACTGACAAAAAATATGAAAAATGTATCATTTTCTCATCAGTTCAGGTTTTCACTTATGAGTCACAAGTTACCTCTTTGCATTAAAGACTCTCTGGTAACAAAATAGGTGCAAACCAGTGAAGGAAACAACCTTTAATTTCAAGGACAAAAAAAAAAAAGAAAAAAAACAACACAAAAAAAAAGTGGTTTGGTAAAATGGAATTGAAATTGCAGAATCACAGAAATGTTAGCTGGAAGAAAGTTCTGGAGATCATCCAGTCCAAGGTCCCACTCAAAGCACAGGTATCCCCAACACCAGAGCATGTTGGCCATGAATTTGTCTAGTCAGGTCTTGGAAATATCCAAGGGTGAGGTTCCACCACCTGTCTGAACAACCTTGTCCAGACTGCGTTACCCTTCTCAGAGTGTGTCCAGCCTGAAACTTCCAAGCCACAATTTGAGGTCATCGTTCCCTATTATGCCATCTGGCACCACCAAGAACAGCTTAGCTTCATCATCTTTGCAACTTACCTTCAAGTAGCTGAAGGCTGCTGTTAGATCACCCGTTAGCCTCCTTTCTGCAGAACTGAGCAAGCCCAATACCCTCAACTTCTTTCCGCAGTTTGCTTGCCGTAGGCCCTGACCATCTTGGTTGCTGTGTGCTGGGTCTTCCTGAGTTCCTCCACATCTGTCTTGAACTGAGGTCCCAAAACTGGGTGCCGTATTCCAGATGCAGTCTCAGCATTGCCAAGTAAAGGGGGTAATAAGTTCCTCCTGTGGTGCCTGCGCTCCTGGTAACGTAGCCCAGTGTGCAGCCCTCTGCAATGGCAGGACTCTCTTGGTTCTTATTCACCCTGGCATTCACTGTAACCTCCGGGCCCT
The DNA here is from genome assembly GCF_963924245.1 of Chroicocephalus ridibundus. Lineage (NCBI taxonomy): Eukaryota > Metazoa > Chordata > Aves > Charadriiformes > Laridae > Chroicocephalus > Chroicocephalus ridibundus. Next base: position 95,438,449 of record NC_086286.1, on the reverse strand, counting down.
TTTTAGCAGAGCTTAACCATGAATACATTATGCCATCGCTTCATGCCACCAATTTGCCATCTGTGGCAAACTGTTTGAGCAGTGTTGTCATCTTGTCTCTTCATTTATTATGGCATATTGGCTTTGTTTGGTTTGGTTGCTTTGATTGTCTTTGAGTTTCTTTGCAATGTGAAGCAATGAAAAATGTTAACATACTGTACTTGCTCTGATTATTTTCCTGTTTTCAAGAAAAAAAATTTCATTATAAAACAAATGAAAAAATCGCCCTTCAAACTTTGTCTCCTCTTCCAAACCTGCAAAACTGGTTCTTACTTAGTAATTCAGTTTGGTTCCATTGATTTCACTTAAAAAGGAATAGAAAATGATTGTTAGATTTTCTTACAGTGTAGTTGTAGCACTGAGATCTGGTTTACTCATTTAATATTTATTAAATATGTGCTGTTGATGTTGGAATAGCACAGGGCACGTGTTAACTAGTAAATGCCCGACAGTAATTTCTTTTAGTCACCTGGCCAACTGTGTGGGAATGGTTTTGCCCCTGTTGGGATGAAGGGAAGTTCATGCCTTTTTCAAGCCTTGGTAGGCATGTTAAGGTTGTCACCTCCTTTGCCTTGACCATTTGGCAGTTTGAAGCTCATATCTGCAAGGGCATAGCACAATAGCAATGCTGCTAAGCTGTCGTAATATAAATACAAGTAGACATGGATATTAATGTAGTGGCACCACAGTGCCTTTGTCCAAAGTCTTTCTACTTATTTGCTTACCCCCAGAATCTATGCATAGCTAAAACATAATTTTCTGTGCATCTGTGGCAGATGATGTGTCAAATCCCTGCTGTTTGGCAGAGTGAATTCAAGGAAGCGCAGGAAAAGCAGGTCTCCAGGCAGCCCTGTCTCTCCTGCAGGTGGATCTGCAAGAATATTTCAAAAAATACATAATTAATCTAAAGTGCAAAAAGATTTGAAATAAAGTAGAACAAGTAGAACTTGCATTTTACAAACCATGTGTTTTATTGCACTAGCTTTTTTTTTCATATCTGTAGACCATATCTTCATATCTTAGTGACCAAGGATGAGGAAAAGGCTGAGGTACTTAATGAAGTCTTTGCCTCAGTCTTCAGCAGTAGGACCAGTTGTTCCCTGAGCACCCAGACCCCTGAACTAGAAGACAGGGATGGGGAGCAGAATGAAGCCCCCGTAATCCAAAGGGAAATGGTGAGGGACCTGCTTCAGCACCTGGAGGTGCACAAATCTATGGGGCCGGATGGGATCCACCCAAGGGTATTGAAAGAGCTGGCGGAGGTGCTCGCCAGGCCACTTGGTATCATTTATGAGCAGTCCTGGACAACCGGGGAGGTCCCAGCTGACTGGAGGTTAGCAAATGTGACACCCATCCACAAGAAGGGCCGGAAGGAGGATCCGGGGAACTACAGGCCAGTCAGTCTGACCTCGGTGCCTGGGAAGGTCATGGAACAGATCCTCCTCAGTGCCATTACACGGCACATGCAGGAGAACAGGGTGATCAGGCCCAGTCAGCATGGGTTTGTGAAGGGCAGGTCATGCCTATCAAACCTAATATCCTTCTATGATAAGGTGACCCACTTAGTGGATGAGGGAAAAGCTGTGGATGTTATCTACTTGGATTTTTGCAAAGCTTTTGACACTGTTTCCCACAGCATTCTCCTGGAGAAACTGGCTGCTCATGGCCTGGACAGGTGTACTCTGCGCTGGGTAAAAAACTGGCTGGATGGCCGTGCCCAGAGAGTGGTGGTAAATGGAGTTAAATCCAGTTGGTGTCCAGTCACAAGTGGTGTCCCCCAGGGTTCGGTGCTGGGGCCGGTTCTCTTTAATATCTTTATCAATGATCTGGATGAAGGGATCGAATGCACCCTCAGTAAGTTCGCAGATGACACTAAACTGGGCGGGCGTGTTGATCTGCTTGAGGGTAGGTTGGCTCTGCAGAGGGATCTGGACAGGCTGGACCGATGGGCTGAGACCAATGGTATGAGGTTCAACAAGGCCAAATGCCGGGTCCTGCGCTTGGGACACAACAACCCCATGCAGCGCTACAGGATTGGGGCAGAATGGCTTGAAAGCAGCTCGACAGAAAAGGACCTGGGAGTGTTGGTTGACAGCCGGCTGAATATGAGCCAGCAGTGTGCCCAGGTGGCCAAGAAGGCCAACAGCATCCTGGGCTGTATCAGGAATAGTGTGGTGAGCCGGACTAGGGAAGTGATCATCCCCCTGTACTCGGCACTGGTGAGGCCCCACCTCGAGTACTGCGTTCAGTTTTGGGCCCCTCGCTACAAGAGGGACATTGAGGTGTTGGAGCGTGTCCAGAGAAGGGCTACAAAGCTGGTGAGGGGTCTGGAGGACAAACCTTATGAGGAACAACTGAGGGAGCTGGGGTTGTTTAGCCTGGAAAAGAGGAGGCTGAGGGGTGACCTTATCACCCTCTACAACTACCTGAAAGGAGGTTGTAGAGAGATGGGGGCTGACCTCTTCTCCCTGGTGACAAGTGGTAGGACGAGGGGAAACGGGTTCAAGTTACATCAGGGGAGGTTTAGATTAGATATTAGGAGACATTTTTTCACTGAAAGGGTTATTAAACATTGGAATAGGCTGCCCAGGGAGGTGGTGGATTCACCATCCCTGGAGGTGTTTAAAAAAAGGGTAGATGGGGCACTGAGGGACATGGTTTAGAAGTGGCTCTTGTCAGGGTAGGCTAAAGGTTGGACTCGATGATCTTAAAGGTCCCTTCCAACCTCAACAATTATATGATTCTATGATTCTATGACTTACTGTGGATAAGTTGTTATTTTCTCACACTTGCTTATTTACTCAAATTAGTCTGTATTTTTCGCAACTGATTTTTAATTCTTTGGATCTATTCAAAACATTATGGGGAAGCATTCATACTGATCTGTGGCTGATCAAATGGGAGAGGCATGATGTTACTAACTAACTAACTAACTAACTAACTAACTAACTAACTAACTAACAAACAGTGGCAACAAGCAAGCCTTTCTGCCACTCATATTTCACTCTCATACATAAAACCTACTCTAGGTGCTGCTCAGTCAGTCACTGTCACCCCGTATTTGAATGTTTGTAGTGAACATCAAAGGAAACAACCTTGACTGAAGTTAATACTCCTAAAAATCTTACAGCTTCTTTGTAGTATGTACCGTTTGCTTTTTGTTCTTTGAATGTACGCCACCTCTAGGGATCAGAGCTAGTGCCAAATTACTATTTTGGCTTTAAAATGACTTCCAATTATGTGGGCTGGAATACCTCCCTAAAAGTCTCCAAACAGCATATGTAATCACTGCTTTATATTTCAATGTAATTTGAAATTGCTTGGGTATTAAAATGGAGTTCATAAGGGAAATTGTGATTGCCCTCAGTCACACCACCAAAGATGGTTTCTGTGGATCTGAAAAGTTCTGCTTGCTATAGGTATTCTTTTGCCATCATTTCCACATATTCTTTGTGAGATGAAGCGCTAGAGATGATGTCTGATACTGCACATTAACTTTCTGGTTTTTGCTTTGCATGCCCCGTATTTTGACAGGAGTTCATCATATCATATGTATATTTTTTTTCCCCTCAAAAAAAAGAATTGCTAATTTTCCTGGTTTACAAGGGGTTTGAATTTTTAATAGCATTTCTTCCTATTTTTGATGCAGTGTGCTTGCTCTCTTGTTGTAGACGCATGTTTTTTAAATTCTATTCTGGAGTTTCTCAAACTTACTGAAGTTATTTTTGCAAACTTTTGGCTAGTGTTAGGCATAAACAGACATTTCCTCTGTTTTGATTTGTGCTTTACAAAGCAAAATAATGAAATTAGTAATGTGCCAGGACAGTTAAAAAAATCCTACTACTTACATATTCATTTAAAACCTTGTATGAAATTTGTCATTTTTAGTAAAACTATTCACTGCAGATGTTGCCAGGGAAAAAAAGATCTGATATTATTTATCATAACTTAATTTTTTGGTTGATTCTTTTTTTCAAGTATATCTAATTCTTGTTCACTCATACAATTTCAATAACACGCCCCACCGAATATTAGCCATCCTAAATCTGAAACATTACATTCTGCATGGTGAAAAAATTCTCACAGTGCTGTTTGGGGATCAGCCTATTGGGTGGATGTTATTTTTTTCAGGGTAGGAATGCTACTGAAGAAATTGGCGAGTCATGTAGGCTCACTCGTGGAGGAGCGCTCATGTTGCTGCTCAAAGAGCTGTTGCCAGTGAGTTAGCAAAGGTCGGGAGAGAAGGACAAGCCTTCAGCTGCACCAAGGCTGAACCAACGCTGACTGGGGCCCTGAGGAAGCAGCAGGAGACAGAGAAAAAACAAGACTTGTCCTCACATCTTCCCAAGGTTGGGGGCTAGTGACCGCTTTCCTGCAAATCCTTGGGTTACATGTTCTTCTGAATAGCAGAGTAGACCACAGGCAGGATGCCTGTAGATGCTTCTGGGCTCGGGTGTACCTCTCTGCTGTGGCTGAGGGGTGGCTCTGCTCTTCATCTCCTGGTCATGGATATGCAATTAGTGCAACCAGCCTATGGCAGAATTTTTAAAAAATTGGGAAAGGAAAGGAAATCCTGGAGAGATTTATATGTCTAAACACATCCAGGGAAGGAAGGAGGCAAGGGCACAGTCTTGAGTGGGGTCTGAAAAAGTTTTGTGGTGAAATCTCGTTTTGGTGCTTTATTTAATTCGCACGTTTGCAAAGTAGAGGCTGCACTGAACATGTGTCTGCATCCAGGCGGAGTAGTATTGGATTTCGGCATGCCTCATACGTTATTCTCAGTCTATAAGGTCCCAGTGAGGTATCCCACATGTTATTCAATTGACTTACCTGCTTAAGGATGCCTTGAAGTGCATCAGGGGGTGATTTGTCTTGTGGCTTTTTACCAGCAGGTAAAAAGTAACCATTACTCCCGAGTCAGTAAAATATGAATTTCGATGTTGCTTCCTTGCTGAACATCTTCCAGAAAATGTGGTGTTTGTATAGTTTTTTGAAAAAAAAAAAAAAAAAAAAGAAAAAAGCGGAAGTTTCTTTTTTGTTCTGAGGAGTCTGTTGGTTGTTTCCTGTTTGTGGCTTTTGAGGCCTAACTAGACCAGTTACAGTTGGTGAGAGGATGTAAATGCACTTAATCATACAGAGCCCATATATTTCTGGAGCACTGCAGCAGGTGCTAAAGAGTGGAAAATGGAAAATAATAGAAAATAAGGCTCCACTGTGGCCTGTCTGTTTGGATAACTAAAGTATTCGTTCATACGTCTTCTCCTTTGCTGTGACTTCTTCTTCCTCTGACACAGAAATTATTATTTAAAACGGATGTTGCCTCCCAGTCTGATGAAGTCCTGCTTTAACAGATTGAGTCAGTTATTCATCTTGTGATACGTCCAGAAGACTATTTGACCTTCTCCTGATGTATGTTAACTGCCAGGTTGTTGGTTTGCATCTGGCCAGGGGGCATATTCCCTCCAAACATACTCTGTCTGGTTGTGTGTTACACCCTGCAAGAAAGGAATCGTCCCTTTCCATTTGAACCTCAGCAGGCAGGTGCCTCTTCCGAAAATGCCGCTTAATGCAGCTGGAAAGGAAGGCAAAAACCAGATCTTAAATTCTTCTAAGCACAGTATCCATCCAAGTCAGGCTGGTTTCAGACAAAGCCTAATGACGCCCGTGTTGTACGTATGCAACATGCGTCTCGGGGACTTAATTTTTCAGACCTGATAATGGCCACTCAGTTCATACTAACAGTTTTGTGAAGTGGAGGTTTGTTTCCAAGTTTTGGGTTTGCTTTTTTTTCTCATAAAATGAATATATTTTGTCAGCAGAATCTTTAAGATTTTACAATATTTGGGTTTATTTTGAAATCAGCATAAAATATAAATTTATACGATTCTTATGCTCTTCCCTACCTTTTTTTTCCTCTCCATTTTCTTTCGTTCTGTCCTGTTGCTCTTACAACCTTTTGCAAAGTGGGCAGATATCTGAGGGAAGCAAGTACAGAAGAAAAACCCTTCTATTTTCTCTTGCAGGTTTTAATTTAGAATGGCTAATTCAGCACATTACGTATGCTAGTGTTTTAGTTGCCAGTGGAGAATTAGCAAGTAATTATGGTAAGGGTTTGCCTTGTTTCAGAGACTGATAATGATAGCTCTCAGAGAAGATGAAGATAATGCTGCAATAATAAACTTTTTCCTTTCAGAGTTTGCCCAATTTAAAAATAAATGCCGTTGAACTAAAAAGGTGAGTAAAAGGTACTTGTGAAGAGAGGGAGAAGTGGAAGTGACTGCCTCATTGTAGTAAATAGGTATCATCCTTATTTCTTTAGAAGATCTACACTTAGGTCTATGTGAAGGAAGACCATCTTTCACATAGAAAGAAACAGCGGAACAACTTAGATGTCAGACAAAGAAGAATAGCATTGTGTTGTTTTTGAATGCTTCACTCCTTGTGATCCAGCCCCTCAGGAAGCTCTACCCCTAAAGAGAAAATCAAATGAACCACGAGGATTATCTCTGGGTGCCACATATGTTTACTTCTAGGTGGGTATTTAAAATCTCCTTCTGTCCTTCTGTGACTTATGACCATTTTGGGAGAGGAGAACGTAAGGTCCTTGGTAGAATATTTTCTATGTTTAGAAACTCCAAAGCAAACACATTTAATGTAGCTATCAGGCTCATCAGCTGGGAAATGTTATGGGAACTGGCATATAGCATACAATAACATTTTAACATCAGAGCAGTTGCTTTTTTGCTTTTCAAACTTGTTATCTCCATGTACCAGCATGAAAGACAGAGATCAGGAAGAGACCAGCTCTGGCAAATTTGAGGCCAGTTCTAATTCTGTACATCTGCAATCACTTCTTTTCCTAGCTGGGCATACAATTACCTAATGTAATCCCTGGCATCTCATGCATTGCTAAAAATCAGCTGTGCCACTAGAAAACTACAAAAAAGTTCAGAGAAATAGAAATTGTTAGTCTAAACCCTAGGTTACCAAACTTATCCATTGCTGCTGGAATGATTATATCTGCAAGTAACATGAAGATTTTAACTGTAAAACTCCAGGTTTTAAAGCTCAAGTGGTTTTGCCTCATTTAGATGCATATCTAAAAGAACAATGAGTACTGCTAGCTTAAATAATTTTATATCTCCAAGAAACTGTACTTTCCTACAGAAAAGTCAAATGCTGTTGTTATTCTCAATATTTTTTCCAATATACACTAGCATTAAGTTTTTCAGTTTGTTTCTGATTTCCAAATTTTCCTATTATTCATGCCATTTACCACTGCTTATTGTCATTGTGTCCTGACCTACTAGTTTCTCAAAAATACCGAATATTGTAACTGAAATGTCATTAGCGTTTAAACTTGCTTGCTCCAGCTTTGAAGTGGATCAAGCAAAAACTGTTCTAGCAAGCTTGAACATTATTATTTAGCTGTTCTGTCATTACATCGTAGGTAGCTTATTGGTTCTATTTGTTGTCCTTCCTGATTTCTATATTATGTACATTTTTTTTATTATGATTGCTTTTTCTTAGTCTTTATAACTAGCTCCTGCCTGTAGTGTCATTAAAAATGACTACCTAGACGTAAACATGTTTTCCTGAAGTTATGTATCTGTTAGATATATCTCTTCTGTTAATCTTTGGATAAAGTTGTAAAATAACAGGGATGGACCTTCCATGTTCTAGTACATCTTGTTTCCAGACTTCCCTCACAGCCCAACATAATTCTTACGGAAGACCTACATTCCTCAAACAGAAAGAGACAGAACATCCCAGGTCACTTCAACCTGTTAAATTTTCTCCAATAACCTGCTTTCTAGTGTGCAGAGAAGCCCTTGAAGATAAGAGATGAAAAGCTGTAACAGAAGAAGTCACCAAAGACCCAGACAATAATGGCACCTATAAACTTGTCAGTTTGATGGCTAATCACTGATGAGATAAAGGCTAACAATAATGTCCAAATAAAAAGACTCCGAAAAAGAAGTAATAGAAATGTAGTTAACTACGAAGGGCATCCAAATCTTGAAAGATAAATCTCCTTGGATACAGAAACAAAATGATGCTCAAGCTCCTGGGGTCAAACAGAATCATTAATTTTCTAATTATGCGATAAAATGTAATAGCCCTTTCAATTTTCTCTTTTCAATTCACATCGTGCTTAGTTCGTAATATCCCACGTGATTTTACCGTAGTTACTAATGCACCTTTTACATTATTGATAAATAACCACTGCTGCCTCTTGGTCTCATAAAACATGAGCATGTTTTATTAGAACAAATAATGTTTAGAGATGGTCAAATTTTGTTTTTGAAGTTACTGGAAAAATACATCTTCTACTACAAAAATTGTACCAAATCAGAATTTTCTGAGGTATTTAGTCTTTATTCTATTCACATAGCCCTTTTTTCCCCACCTTTAGATAATAGAAGATTTCTATAAACCGTTCATTTACAAACATTGAGAAGTTTTATAATGTCTGGATGTAAGAGACAGAGGGGAAGTTAGCAAACTGCATTAGGAATGAGTGAGTATACACTGAAATACAATAGTAGGTTCGTAAAGGAAATGAGGAAAACCTATAGGTGAGACTTGTCAAGTAATTTCTGTTTCTTTATAAAGGAATAAATTGATAAATCTGAAGTTTTTCATGTAAAAGCCTTCATTTGTATTATAAAGAAACCAAACAAAAAAGTTACATCAGAGTTTCACACATTTGTGTGGATCTTGGACAATGTCTACAAGGATTGCTTTCACCTCCCTAATGATTTTTAGGTATTGCTGGAGGAGAGGAAAAGAGGACTTTTGTTTTTATTTTCTATTCTTAGAATCATAGAATCCTAGAATGGTTTGGGTTGGAAGGGACCTTAAAGACCATCTAGTTTCAACCCCCTGCCATGGGCAGGGACTCCTCCCACTAGACCAGGTTACTCAAAGCCCCATCCAACCTATTCTTTTTAATTCTGTTCTTGTCTTCTAATATATTACTATATAGGATAGCAAAGTCTACTCCAGTAGCATTCGTTATGTTATAATATTTACTTCTACTTCTCTGTCTTTTTTATATATAGTCTGACGTATCCATTCTAGCAGATTGTATTTTGCCCTGTGTTAGGAACTCTCTAATGTGAACTGATGTTTAGGTACCATGCTGCTCAGCAGAAATGTCTGAGAAATACTCCAAAGTTCATGTTTTAAAACATCTCCATTCTTTGCATAATCAAATCTGACAATCGTATGCCCAGGAAATGTTCTTTGAAATGAATGAAAAGACAAGATATGTGAATGAAATGTTTGCCTATTCTGGATAAATTCATTTTAAGGTGATATTTTTTTAGATCATAGAGTCATAGAATCATAGGGTTGGAAGGGACCTCTGGAGATCATCTAGTCTAACCCCCCTGCCAGAGCAGGGTCACCTAGAGCAGGTTGCACAGGAACGCATTCAGGTGGGTTTTGAATGTCTCCAGAGAAGGAGACTTTACCACCTCTCTGGGCAGCCTGTGCCAGGGCTCTGCCACCCTCAAAGTAAAGAAGTTCCTCCTCACGTTTAAGTGGAACTTCCTATGCTCAAGTTTGTGCCCATTACCTCTTGTCCTGCCCCCGGGCACCACTGAAAAGAGCCTGGCCCCATCCTCCTGACACCCACCCTTTAAGTACTTATAAGTGTTGATAAGGTCCCCCCTCAGTTGTCTTTTTTCCAGACTGAAGAGACCCAAATCCCTCAGCCTTTCTTCATGAGAGAGGTGTTCCAGTCCCCTAATCATCTTGGTGGCTCTCTGCTGCACCCTCTCCAGCAGTTCCCTGTCCTTCTTGAACCAGGGCGCCCAGAACTGGACCCAGTACTCCAGGTGCGGCCTCACCGGTGCAGAGTAGAGGGGGAGGATGACCTCCCTCGACCTGCTGGCCACACTCTTCTTGGTGCATCCCAGGATGCCATTGGCCTTTTTGGCCATGAGGGCACATTGCTGGCTCATGGTCATCCTGTTGTCCACCAGGACTCCCAGGTCTGGTGCCCAGACCTGTCCAGATAGGGACATGTGAAAGAACTTATACTAATTTATGAATCCTGAGCAATATTTAGCTCTCTGTTTAGTCTGTAGTAATTGCCTTGTTGAATGACAATTTAGCAAGCATTTAATAGTTTAACAAGAACATAGTTGTCACTGTTGTTTGATGGATCATATAAAACTATTATTGGTGCCAAATTTGTTGTACTCTGCTTCCTATATTCTCATTTTCTTAGATTAAATAAGAGATGGATTAAAGTTTTGTCTCTTGACTAGCACTTCCAGCTCTATCTTTTTTTTTTTCCTTCACATCTATAGGTGGGTATCTTGTAGTCCATTTTTTTATTTCTGAGATAGGTCACCATATTAGCTTTGAACATTTGAGCTGGCTGAAGGATTTTTTTTTTTTTAATACAGAAAAGAAAGATAGCAGATCAGTTAAAATCTCAAAAGTATAGCCACAGTTTGACAAGCAAGGATCGAAGAGAGCAGGAAATACAGCATCTACATAAATAGTGGTCATGCTGTTTTGGTGCTTGAACAAATTAACTATGTGATGTATAGCTTAAAGTCTGGAGCTTATCCTTGAGGTTTCTGTCAGAAATCTCTCTATGCCATTGATGAAACCTGATCTTACTGTAAATAGGATATTAATTTTCATGAATGCCATATATAACTCACCTTCTAGCATGAATTCATAGATTCATGCATTTGGTAATGTGCTTTAGTGTTATTAGCTTTTAAGTACAGATTTGCTATACCTAAAGCAGCTTATCTATTTTACTAGTTGTTATAACACCAAGAATTATTCTGTGTTAAAGCATTACCTACACTAGTTATCTCATTATGTATACATAAAAGAATGGAGCCATTAACATCCTGAAGATACCAGAAACAGATTTGAAAACGCATGCTTTAAAAAACTCCTCTACCAGTTAATTAAAATCTTTAAAACATTTGAGCTCATTTGAAGAAAGATGCAAAATGCTAAGAAAGGAGAGGAAAAGAGAGACCAATGCCTTTTGCAGGGTCTGCGAGGAGTCTAGGTCCAATTGTGTTTTATGTGGATTATAGAATGTCAATGGCGACTGCTGGGTAAGCACCACATGGCAGCCTGTTGAACTGTTCAGAAGTGCATTTCTTGGAATATCGTTTTCGAGTCAATACATATTCTATCTGCAATAAATGTGAAAATGATTATGCACTCCTGTTGTCTGAGGTTAGAATGAATAACGCCATTTTAGATCCAAAGAATGTGTGAGGAAGAAAATCTTGAAAGGCAGAGCGATTTCTTTTCATCTTGCTGGAAATGGTTCCATTAGGATTATAAAACAGTAAGTAAAATGTTCAAGTTCTATTGTATTGCAGGTTTTTGTACATATTCATTATTCTTTATATAAGCATGTACAAAGAGGTGGAACTAAAGCAGACTGTCTTGCATTCTAGCTGCTGTGTTTCACCAGCTGCACACTCATTTAGGCGGTACTTACCCTGGTAATGATTATTTTAATGAAATCACAGTCTAAATTGGTGGTATCAGGGAGCAATCCAGGAACAGTCAAATGATTTAGTAGCAAATTAGCTGATAGAGAGGGAAGCACTGAGAAGTTTGCTTGCATGGTCCTTCAAATTTGTACGTTCTGCACAAATAATCAGACTGAAGTGGAAACAGGACATAATCTTCCTCATCTGTCTTCTCCGGTACTCTATTCAGCAGCAGAATACTGAGCCCTACACCATCTGAAATCAGGGGAAAAATGGAACTTGAGGCTGCCAGCATCAAAATTAGCTAGGCAGAGGCAAGCGATCTTTTCAAACCGTTGCAAATGAGCAAAAGGTCCCACTTTTAGCTGAAATGTTTTCACTAGTGCAGTTCCTTTAAAATGTCTCTTCCAAAAATAATTATGCTGAGACTTATAGCGAGGTCAGTCAACAGTCACATTTCCTATCAGAACATTTGCTTTGGGAGTTTTCTATGTAAAGTAAGAAGAAGAGAATAAAAATTGTCCACATAAATACGTGTAATAGTAAATAATCAGCCAGAGCGTTCTGGGGTGTGATACGTGGCAGTGATACTTGGCTAGATCCCACCTAATTTTAGGTACATAACGAAGAAGGCTAATTTAGGATTACTGACCATCTGCCAAGATTGTGTCCATGACTTACCAAGACAAATAGGCGGTTCCAGCAAACCATTCAGATCTTATCAGGACTGAATTTCTTTGGGACATTTCTCTTTGTCTCTACCAACTGTAATGGAGAGTGCAGGGCAGCCGTGCCCCCCTCACCCAGGCACCCTCGTACCTGAAATTAGTTTTAGATGAATCTGGACTGGAATATGTTATCATACGGACAAAGTCAAGCTAGGTTTATTAAATGCAGCACTGTACGCGTGCCACAGCATTCATGGTTTGTGATAACACACTTTTGTCTCGGTATGTCTTTATCTAAGGGAATTGTTAAATATTTGCCTTCTGCAAAAAATACGCCTAAGAGGACGTACTAAACTAGAGGATAACACTAATTCTGATCAAGTTCAAATCTTGGTTTTCCAGTGTTGCATCTGTTGGACAGCAGACTGAGGTGACTGCTCTCTGTTGAACTTAAAACAAAAAGGTATAGAAGTCATAGAAGACTGTTTACCTAGAAGGCTGCTTATTCATGTCTGTATTGCTTGTTTAACAAGAGATAGCCTTGAGTAGGGTTCTACTGCAACATTAAACTACACTTACATTAATCTAAAATCAAACGCTGCCTGACATTAATTTCTTGACAGGGTCAGAAAACTTCTTTGTTGAGTTATGGCATAAATGGGCCAGTCAGCACTATGCCAAAGCATAGTGTTGTTTACTTGAGAGCTGGTAAAAAGTACCACCGTGTTAAACATGCATTGATTTTTTGCCTTATATTTCCTGCTGCATGAGCGAACTTAATTATGCTTCTCTTGTCTTCTTAGAAAAGTAAGAAGAAATTTTAGTAACACAAGTTCAATTACTGTATTGTTCTAGTAGTTGATCAAAGGTAACAGAAAGTGGATTCTTCACTTCTTTCACCGTCTGAAGCTGATGATGATTTCAGTAGGATGGGTACACTGCTTTTTCGGTTGTGAGTAGTTTGATGATTATATAGCACGGGCGTTTAGTTATAGGCAGGGCAGGGGAGTGTGCATTTCTGCTGTCTAGTAGAATAAGTGTAAGTTTTTATTGTCTATACAAACGGTGGGAGAATTCTGATTAGCTTTCACATCCATTTTGTCTGTTCGCTGCACTGCTTTATGTGCTTTTTGTATTTCTTTCTGCAACAGTTCATCTGCATAGAGTAAAGGAACCGGTCTGATATCCTCATGTTACTTCTGACCTCTAGAGTTCCATACATCTTCTATATTTAGGATTGTGTGGTGCTCAATGCCCAAAGCATGAGTATGTGACTGCTAGGACACTTGAGTCCAAAAAAAAAAAAAAAAAAAAAAGTGGTATTAGGGCTAGATATCCTAAGGATAATCTTAAACAATTTATAGATGATATATTGGAGCCTGGATAAACTTAGGGTGGATTTTCTTTCTGGGTTCCTGTGATAACTGTCAGCTGAGGTCAGGGAGGAGGCAAAAACAGTTTCTGGTGTTTCTTTAATTGAACTTCTTTTATAATTTTTCTTTTAAAAGTTCTGTGAAGGGCAATCGGAAGCCTGGGCTGGAGTTTACCTGTGTGGAGTCTTTAAATATAAATACAGATAAAGGCTTAGCTCTCAGGGGTTATTAAGCAGTCGCAGTACTTTTTGCAAATGCAGGCTCAGCCATCTTCTCCTTAACTACAAAGAGCTCTAAATGTGATATTCCAATTGTTACATTAATTTTACAAATCAGTGTTGAATATTTTAGAGTGGTCACTTCCCTCTACAAAAGGATTGGGAGGTCATCTGATAATCTGAAGTGATTTCTAATGGTGTTTGGGTGAGATGCCAATTCAGATGGTACAGGTAACACCACAGCTGAAATAATGTTACCTTTCAGATACCAACATTGCCATGTCTAAGCAAGGTTCTGCAAATCTCGTACGATTTGCGTCACCAAAAAGAAGCACACATTGTTATTTTATTTTTCCCAGAGCTGGAAGTGAGTTTGCATTCTTGTCACTGTTTCAAAGACACTAAAGCTGGACAGTGGGGCATGAACATCTTTCAGAATTCAGGCTATAGACACATGGCCTCATAACATTACTAAGCCCCATAACTCATGATAGAAATAGAACCTTCTTTTGTCCGTATACTCAGTGATATCTTATTCCAACCTTCCTGATAAAAGAACTTTCAGGTCATCTCCAGTTTTCATTCTTCTTTCTTCAGCTTCCAGTCACATGATCTTATTATGCCTTTCTCTCTGAAGAACTGACTGGTATCAGAGGTTATTCTTCTTGTTACGGATCTCTAAACCTGCCTTTTGATAAGCTGTTTAGTGTGAACTTCCACTGAAGATGGATGATGTAACCTATGTTTTCCAGACCTTGAGTTACTAGTGAGATTTTAACCTTCTCTGAGGTCACCTGCCTGAAAAGAATAAAAAATATCAAGTTGCACTCAGCCTTCCAGCAGGAAACATAAGGAAGAGAAGAACTGTCATTGTTATTTTCTTTTTTAACTCAAATAATGTGTCACCTGCACACCCCAGCTCAGAAATAAGGTGCATATCCGTTTATGATGACATATCCATGTTCATCATTTAATGAAACAAATGAACAACACTGGGGCAACAACCAGTTCCTGCAGGATTGGACTGACTAGGCCCTAATTTGTTACTAAGTCTAACAGTTAATTCAATAATATGATTGTGGTTGTCGCATCACAATTTTTTTTAATAGTTAGGCAGTTGTGAGTTACTAGAGCAACATGTAGGCTAATGTATCTAATCCTAATGCATCGGTATAGCTCCTTTTGTCAGCTGAGCACATAACTTTATTAGGTAACTTGCAGTATATTTGTCGAGGTGTAATTTCAGTGAAATGATTCTAACCAATATTTCCCAATTTCCGTAATATATTTATTGAAGTCTCTCTATCAGTTACCCAGACAGGTTTGGGGAAGGGGGTTATGTGAGCTTAAGAGCCTTTCAAGCCTGGAATTACCTATGTCAGCTTTTCTGCTCTCTCTGGCTCACCTCCAGTCCCCTAGAACCTGCACAGTTTTTCAGGATTTATTACAACTAAATATCAACAGCCCAGAGATTTTTTTTTCGGGCCACAGATTTGCTTGGACATTTCAGTTGCTTAATTTAAGCATTTGAGAAGAAGGGGTCACTGCTAAAAGAGCACAGAAAAATGTATGTTTTTGAGAATGGTTTGATTACCCATTTGAACTCTGTGACCTGTTTTAAAACCAGTTTGGATATATATAAGGACAAAGGCAAGAGCTGCTCTGCAGGGACTGGAAGTTCACCCTGTTGGTGCCACTCCAGCAGCCAGAGTGTCTGCAAGGCATCTGCATGCATCACGCCCTTCCTTGGAACGCTGTACCCAATACCAACATAGGTAATATAAATAATTATTATAATAAATAATAGTATAAATAATATAGGAAGCATTGATATAGCTGTCTATGCTGCTGGAATAGATAGAAAATACAGTGTTTAGAAAGTCTGAGAATCGGCAGGAGGAGAGATGGGGCTAAAAAGGAAGTAGATCATTTTTGTTAACGAAACACCAGACTGTTTCTTAGGTCTTAAAATAACATCTAACTTACTTAAAAAGGAGCAGAAAAGAAATAGTATTTATTCTAAATCAGAAGGAACCGGATTTCCAGTCCCCAGCACTTCAGCTGGCCCTCCAGACACGTGCGTCTCCTGCAGCGCTGCAACAGGGCACACAGAGAAGTCTCCCCAACACTGGGAAACAAAACCACCTTCAGAGCAGGTTCTTTTTGTCTAAGGCCTTCCAAACCTCAGGTGCTACACAGGATAACGTTTTGTCCTGATTAATGCGAAACCAGAAACAACTGAACTGTAATAGTATGCTGAAACACAAGGTTGGCTACATGCTGACCCTTAGGAAGGACACTGAGTCGGGCTTAATCATAGCACAGCAACGATGAAGTGGAGAAATGTGACTCACAAGCCATTGAACAAGGAGGTAGTGAAATTGTCTATGCTTTTGGGATAACAAGGAAAGACAACGTTTAGAACCTCGACGCCTCAGACTCCTAAAAAGTTATATGGAAAATGGGTGAGTGCATACAAAGTCCGCATTATGTTGTTAAAACTCAATAAAGAACATAAAATATTCTGTGGAGCCAGACTGCTGTATTCAAGGAATGAGGGGAAAGCATCATGGTCCTTAACCAAAGTAACTGTGGTACCACGTGGAAGTGACTGAAATTTTCCTGCTTATTTCACTAACCCTTAAACCTCCACACCTTTCAGGAAAACTGTATTTTCTCTGATGCAGCAAAAGTGATTCTAGGAGTCCTGCAGCAGATTGTATCAAATTCTTTCCACTGAAGTTTGTAGTGAGCCCGCAGTGTTGCCAATGGCATAACTTCCATTAGCTCTTTGAGGAAGATGTGGTGGGTGAAGCTTGAAAGTCATCAAGAAGTGGAAAGTGGGTTTTTTTACCTTGTATTTTCGTGCTGTATTTCATCATCCTTTCTAATGAGAGATGTTCCTGACTTCTGGTTTGTGTGGATGCAGTTTCCAGGCATTTGTTCCTGATGTGCCATCTTCCACGTAGTGGAACTCCACAAGAGCCTCTACTTCGCTGCACATCATCTCAAAGTGAAAGCTATGTGCTTGGCCTCTGCTCCTCAAGGAATACTTGGCTGGTGTGAAAAATGGGATCTTAGCATTTCCCCCATTGTATAAAAACCAAAGGTAGCAAGGCTTGAGCCCTGAGAGGGGAAGTGCAATGATTGCTCCTATGTTCCTGTGCACATATGTTCGGTTGAATGACTTCTGCTGCCTTTCCATTTCTTACAAGAAGTGACCAGGGCAGTGATTTATCTTGCCAGCTGAAATCCAGACATCTGTTGTTTAAAAAGTGTAAATATATACTTGCATATATTTGAACTCTTTAATTTTTCGAAGACTGTTGCAGGGCATATCAGTAATTTGCTGAGATAAAAGTGATGGGGAAAAAACTTGTTACCACATGAAATACCGCGCACCTCAGCTGGTTTAAACACAGCAGTACAGATCCTGGGCGGTACCTGACCCTCAGAGCTGAAGAGCTCTGTAATACCTTGCTTTTGCCTCTGAAGAGATAGCATAATCAAAACAACTCTCAATTTTTTTTGGCTAAGTTAAAAAATTTGAATGATGTGTTTTGATGAATTCGGTCTTTCTTTAAAATTCCATCCTTTACTTTTTTATCAGGTGAACTCCCTTTATTCATGCTCTTTCGGTTATTTTTTTAGGACTGTTAGTAACACCTTCTATGTACAGTATTTCTGTTTTGGTTTTGTTTTTTTATTAAAAAACGCCATTCAGTCTTCTGGAATTGTCATGCTATTGCAGATGTTATTAAAACAGAACATCTGCATGTTAAAGTTTTTGGGTTCTTTGGACTCTCGCCCAGACTAAAAGATGTATGCCCATAGTAAGTATTTTTTAACATTTATCCTAAAATATCGATCTCAACAGAGTGGAATGAAAAGTTCTGTTTTATGAATATTTTGTAAAGTAATCATTACAGAAACCAAATAATATCTGTTTTGTTGTGGACAAGCGTTATATACTTATGGACTCCTCAGCTGAAACTGGTATCTATATTACACTGAGAAAGGGACGTCAGCAAATAAATAAATATAAAATCATGTCAATATATTTGTTAGGAATACAGAAATGTTTTTCTTTTGAAAACAGAATATTTGTTAATCCATCTACTTTACTATGGATTTGAAAAGAAATAACCTACAAGAATAATGATTGAAAAACATATTTACTTTTTCAATTTTAAGCACTTCACCTCGTCAGAGATGTAGAATCTTGTGTAATCGCAATTACTGACAGGTCTTAGTTCAGTAAAACTGAGTGAAAAATAACTTCAATTGCTACAAAAATCCTTGTAATCTTCATTTAACTTTTGTTTCCAGTTGGGTTTATCCCAAAACTCAAATTTTTATTCTGGTATAAACATACAAAAGGCACATTTTGAAATAGAACGAATTTTGAAGTAAAGAAATAATTTTCCTGAGGAAAAGGAAAAAAAAAAAAAGCAACCCATATTTATTTTAAATACACTTTGGATTGAAGAGGTCATTCAGCTGTAGCTATTATATGAAAGCTGTGTCTGTGTTTAATTTAGTTTCTCTGGCATTTATAAAGCACTTGACATAGTTGTACAGCATCTAACTTCGGACTTGGAAAACACCAAGTCTACTTGAAATACTTAATTGAAGTCTATTTAAGAATGGGATTTTGTGATACAATTTAATAGAAAAAAAAGAATGTTCCAGTTTATTCAGCCCCATTTACCAATAAACATTTTGATTGCTGAAATGCTTGTATCATACGATCTTCTTTACTGAGGCCTCATGTCAAGTAATCATTATTTTGTTGGAGAGGTGGAAGCAAGGTAGTAAGCTTCTGTAAATATAGTCCTGACTTCTCCGTGTGGCATTTTCAAGACCTTTATTAAATGCCCTTCCGCACTGAAGTCTTGAGAGTCCACAGCTTGTCATACGCATACTCTAGTGCTCATAATTCTTCAGCTGCTTCTGTGGGCACAGAAGAGCTACTTCTGTGGGCATAGAAGGAGGGTTATTAGTGTTTAATTATGTATAACATCAGTTTTAGAAGCTGGGTTGAAGTTATATTGGAAAGTGAACCAGAAAAAGAATTTTTGCCCATTATGTGAGTGGACGTACCTTATGAATCTATAAAGCAGATGGCTATTCTGCAATCAGACGAGTCAAATATAGCCCTCAACAGCTGGTGATCAGACATGAAGACCCAGTAGGAACTAATTCTTTTGGCTATCACAGACAGTTTAATATTAAAAACCTCTTTTTAAGGCTGAACAAGTTACTCTTCAATTCACTATCCTTGTCAAGATATAAATAAAGATCCTATATATGAATTAAAATGAGGCAAATCCTCCAAAAATAGTCCAAGATTCTGACCACAGCAAAATTCTTATTTAAAGTCCTTGAAGACTGGATTTGCGTAAATTGTTTTTAACTTCCTTTGTTGTGCTGATCGTACTCCCTTGGAAACAATTTATGAATTTGTGTTGAATCCTCAAATAGACTTGGCTGAAATATCTCTGAAAAGAGTGGTCACCTTTGAAAGGATTAATCATGCCATTTCAGTGGTTCTAAAACAAATGTTTCAGCTTTTCATTTTGAAAGAATGTGTTTTGAAACCAAACAAAATTTTAAAGGCTTTTAAAAAGTGATTAAGTAACCCAAGAATAAAATGAATTATTTTATTGACTGAAAGTAGCATAAAAAAATTGTGGTGTTTCCCCATTTCATTTCATCAACTGAGTGAAAAAAACCCAACCTATCAGAATTTCCATTTGGAGTCAATCAGAACTGCTTTTTCCACTGGTCTTGGCTTGGTTTGGCTGCCTCTGTAAGTCCGTTATTTACATAGTATTACTCCTGGGTTGTTGAGTCTAATCACCAGCTCCTACAGGTAACCATGATTTAGGATTATCAGAAACTTTCTTGTTTATGAATGTCATCTTCAAAATTGGTTAGGTTTTCCTCACTTCCTACTCCCACTAAATGTTTCTCAACTTGTATTAGAAATCTCCTTTTCAGCTTTAACTTTCATAAGTAGTTTATGATCATACAGTTTGTACATCATGTGATGGCATTGATTGTTGGTTAAATTCTTCACAATTATCCCACTCATGTTTAGAAAAAAAACTGTATCCGCTTTCAGCTATTGCTTTCATGGGCCAAACAAGCCAAGCTCTTTCAGTCTCATCTTGTGTGGAATACACTTCCGTGATTTGCTCATTCAATTGGGCCTTCTTTGCTCTTGCTTCAGATTAATTCCTCTTTCTTGAGCAGTGGCCAAAACTGTTCATGGTATACAGGATGTAGTTTCCAGACAGTGCTGCTAATATTGCCCTGTCTATACTGGAAATACTTCATCTATTAAAACCCAAGGTCATATTTAACATTTTTTCCACAGCAACCTGACACTGATGGTTTTTAGCCATTTTTGACCCACCCATATGCCTCTTTTTTATCCTCTGCTATTTCAGTTGAATAGCCTCAGCTTAAAGCCAAAATTATTAATAGGATGTAGTCTTTTAGGCCTCTTATCTAGCTCCTGCTCAGTGGTTGGATATTTCTGAATTGGCATTGACACGTTTCCTCTCTTTGGGAAATCGCTAGTTTCAAAAATGTAAAAGAAAGGTCTGGATTTAGTCTGCCTTCATCTGTCTGATTCCAGCCAGTTTTCATGCATTTCCCTTCTCCTTTATTTTCTTCATATATGTTCCTCACGGATGTGTTTTGCATACTTGCAAAATAATGAAATCTTTTACGCCAGGTCAGACTCCCCGCTCCTCCCTTTTCAGAGGGAGGTAAACTCCACCATTCCCTTGACATGACTGGCATTATTAAATGTCTGTATGCAACCGTATAGTCATTTCAGGTGCCACTTCTCTCAGTGTTTTGTAAAGGTTACAAAAAGCTCCACCATGACGAGGGTGTCAAGCTTTGCAATTGCTGCCATGTCAGATGTGGTAGTTTCTGAATATATTTATCATTTCCTATTAGTCATTCTGTCTTTCACCTTCTGTTCTTCGGCAAAAATTTATTTGGAAAACAAGTCAAATATTAATCTAGGTTTTCACTCATTTTAAATTGTTCAACACTGAGGTCCTTATCTCATCCCTTGTAAATGTTCTTTGTCATCCCAGTTTCGTTTGAGCCTGTGTTCAGACCAAGTAGTTCTGCAATGGTACCACAAGGTCCCCCACATTATGTAGGATACAAACTCCAGAAATTTTTCATCTTTAGTTTGAACAAATTCGAATTCAGCAGTACAGCTGCTCCACTGGAGAGCGGGGAAGAGCAGGGGAGGCAGATTTTTGGCTCCATATCTTAGCTGGCAGCATTTGCTGTGGGAGTTCATCCACTCCTCAGCAAAGACTTCAGTCCAGAACTCAGTATTAGAAGATCTCCCTCACTCACATCATGTAGGTGAATAAAGCCAAGTTGCATTTACCATTTTAATATAAGTACCACCATTTAAAACTTAAAAAAACTTATCTCTTCTTCACCATTCCTTCTGCTATGTGCAGATTTTAGAAAATGCTGAATAAATTTTGCGTACAGGTTATTTTGGGAGTAAAATGAGTAAAATTAAAGACACTAGACAGATGCAATATTGCTCGGTAGCTGAAGTCATAAATTGTGGGCCAGGCTTCCAAAAATAGTGCCTCACAGAAGGATCCCTAATAAGTACGGTGTCCCCGTAAGTCTTAAACCGTGAGCACACAACCTCTTCCATGTAAGAGGCTAAATGGTCCCTATATCTATATGTTTACATCTGTTACTATTAATATTTCTATGTATTCTGTGGACATAGCAAAATCACTCCAGGTTCAGTAATTGGTTTCCATAGTAGTTTGATTAGTGCATAACAGAAAACGGATAAAAATAGATATTTTGTGATTATGAAGGTAAGACACCAGCTGTGTTCCTCCTTCTGTTTAAAATCTGTTTAATTTTAGTTACCTCTGACAGACCGATGTAGCGAGGATAGGGAGTACCACTGCAGCGTGTAATATTCATGTGTGTCACACCCCACCAAGGAGAATGCATTCCCTCAGCCTTCCTGAGGGGAGCTTTGATTCTGGGACCAGGGGAGAGGGAATCAATCATCGCTGTCCTCTCCTGCATTAGAGAGGTGGTTGGAGGCTTTTATGAGGAATAAGCGTGAGCATAAGCGGATGAAAATCACATTTCTTCTTTCTTACTCCGTACTACTAGTGCCTTCTCCCCTTTCCCTGCCTGCAGAGGTAAGGCTTGAGGGATTTGTTTTGCTGAGCGTATTTCTCTTGGGAGGGCTCTTCCCTCAGCAGGCAGAGTGCTTTTGCTTGCCTTCGCACAGGGGATCAGGAAAGCAGCTGTGCAGACCCATAGAAAGCCTTTCTGATGTCTGCCTGCCCAGTCCCCCATGCCATAGAGACTCTCCTGCTGCATGCCCCTGAGGTAGACTTCCCTCTTAGTCCTCTTCTGGAGCACCGCGTAGCAGCTCCACCTGAGACCTGCAAGTGCCATTGGCAGCCTGTTCTCATTTGCGACACCCTTCCTCATCTGCTTTTGCTGTGACCATTCTGGCAGACCCAAAGCGCGGTCCGAGGTATAACAGGGTGTGCTTACATTAATATTTTAGTTCAGATCTTGAAGTGAACGTCCTGGTTTTCTCCACTGGCTGTGGTTTGGTTTGCACCATGAAGAGAGTTGCAGCCCCTTAAATGCTTTTCTCTGAACTGAAGGAAACTGAAAAGACGTGTCCCAGGTGTTTGTGTCTAGTGCAGAACAGCCACTAAGAGCTGGAATTCAGTCCCCAGGACTAAGCTTGATTTGGGCTGCAATCGAAGCGCCAAATTCCAACATGGTATATACCAGGTCCTCAACACCTCCAGTTTTGCTGTTGCACCACATTATTTGCCCATTGTGCATGTCAACACAGCTGTGGTTTAGCAGGTGCATCTGGTAAGGAAGCTGAGGAAAGGTGTTGTCAATGCGTGGCAGAAACAGCCCCTTTCTTCATGCTCCGCAAATGAGCAATGGCACAAAACAGAGGTCCTCATTGCACATTACAGTTACTGTTTATTTCAATTTTTTTTAATATCATGTCAGTTTTATTGCTCCAGAAAGGGGTTTGTTTGATTTCCTGAACGTCTAATAAACTACCTGTGGATTAAGTTAGTCATTGAAGATAAGAATTTAGTCCAAATCATCTCTGAAGTCTAGTTTAAAATTAAAGGGAAGGAATATAAGTAGCATGCAATAACGCACAGCTCTGAAAACAGATACAATATTGACACTAATAAAATTTAAATTTCTTAGGAAGGTGAAAATAGTTTAAGATACAAATACTAAATTAATCATAAATATGTGCTATATATGAAAATCTGAGCTGGGGGGAATCACCTCCATTTTGTCAAGTATTGTCCTATTTTTGGAAATTGTATTGGTTGGATATATTAAACTACTATTCTTGCATTGCTGGTTTCCTAATTAGTAGTTACTTTACACATACTGACACAATGATAGTTATCTTGGTTTGTTGCTGAAAGATCGTTGAGTAGTTACGTACATTTTATCTGGATTTGTAATTTGGTGGATCCAAAAACTGGAGTGTGGGTACCATCCCCCATTCTAGGGAACTTGAATAATTCCAGGAATAGTTTCATGGAAGTCAGTGAGGCTGGTCAGATGAGCGTCCATTTCTTGATACTTTTGGTTCATCATCTGGATGAAAACTAGAAGAAATATCCTCAAAGCCTGCTTCAGCTAAACATTAGTGAATAAGTACAAATTTCTATTACACATTAGCGTACAACATTCGCTGCGTAATTTTGCGTGCTTATTTGCTTTTTCGATCACTGCAGTGACAATTTGGCCATAGAGACTGGCACGACTGCAAATGTGCACAGACTTTACTGTAGGACTGTAAGGGACTGTGTTAGCATAGATGAACATTTTGTTGCTTTTGCCACCACGCTTCCCCGTGAAAGAACTGCTCGCTTTGTGAATCTATGAACGCAGCCAGATTCTCTAAAATGTGTACTATTTTGTGGCAGTAGAAAATAGGCTTAATACTTAACCACACTGAGGATGTGTCGGCCTTGAAGGGATGAGGTATTATAAACACTATCACCACAGACAGTTGAAAGAAACAGTGTGGGAGTCACAATTACGGGTTCAAGAACCTATTTTTCTTTTTTCTCCCACACACGCTCATCTCTTGTCATATTCTTTTTCAATAGTTTGCAAATTTCAAGTGTTTCTCAGAATGTCCTTCTGCTCAGGAGATTAATACAAATATTAACAGCAACCCAGACTCTGTTATCTGCAATTGTTCAAGGCTCCACCACAAAGCCGAACTGCGATAGCGTTTACAAGGTGGAGAATAGCCCAAGTTAAGGTATAGGTTTATGTGCTGACCAACACGTGGGAGTTAAGGCCATGAAGGAGACATTAGTTCAAAGAATGCTGCATACTGCCCGTGAACCCAGAGCACCCTTTTGAATCAAATAGCTTAATTTAAATACGTTTAAATTTAGATTGGTTCCATTCATGAGAATGGGATAAGTGCTGGATGGATTGTCACTGAACACAAAATTTGGCCCTTTACAGGTGCCCTGTTTCTTTCATGTGTTATTGCCCTCTTCAGGAAATGCTGTAATTAGGATGTTACAAGCCTTTAGGATATTAAGAGTGTTCAGTATTTCTCCGCTGGACTTAAACTATGTGTGTTTTGAGTAGTTCAGATAAGGGATTTTTAGAATTTTTTACATGAACTAGGTAATTTTATTTTTCCTAGGCTATGTGGTTTCAGTTCGCATGGCTAAAGTCTTCTGTAGTTCTAATTAAAACAGAAATATCTTCTTGTGGCCTTGTCAAAACTAAAACAAGACACTCTCTTGTCCAGTTTTGGGCTCCCCAGTTCAAGAGGGACAGGGAACTACTGGAGCGAGTCCAGCGTAGGGCAACCAAGATGATTATGGGACTGGAGCACCTCCCTTATGAGGAAAGGCTGAAAGAGCTGTGACTCTTTAGCCTGGAGAAGAGAAGGTTGAGGGGGGACCTGATTAATGTTTACAAGTATCTAAAGGGTGGGTTTAAGGAGGACGGAGCCAGGCTCTTTTCAATGGTTCCCAGCGACAGGACAAGGGGCAATGGGCACAAGCTAGAACATAGGAAGTTCCATTCAAATACACGGAAAAACTTCCTTACAGTGGGGGTGACAGAGCACTGGAACAGGCTGCCCAGGGAGGTTGTGGAGTCCCCTTCTCTGGAGATTTTCCAGACCCGCCTGGATGCAGCCCTGAGGGATGTGCTTTAGGCAGTCCTGCTCTAGCAGGGGAGTTGGACTAGATGATCTCTAGAGGTCACTTCCAACTCTGAAGATTCCGTGATTCCGTGATTCTTACGGAAAATGTTTGACGTCGTTAATCACAATCAATAGTAATCGTTGCAATCAGTAATTAAAAGACAACTTTCCTGCATTCCAGCGCATCAAGCACCTAACTTCTCTTTCGAGCAATACATTTAAAATTAAGAGGCAATACATGGTTACATTTTCTCATGCCTTAGCTCCAAATGAGCCATTAGCATTCAGCAGCTGATAATTTGGCCCTGTGAGTTGTGGTTTGCTTAGAGAATATTTGCCAATTAAGCAAAATGAGCCTCGGAGTTTTCAACAGTGCATTTATAATGTAGCAAGTGTTTTTGGTGAGGTCATCCGCTCTTCTAGGAAACAGTAGGTGTACGAGGAACATAGTCTGACAAATCTGCACTTGGCGGGATCACGTGCAAAGGAGTAAGTCAAAAATTGGAAGCCAGATGATGAACCAGAAGTAAACCTAGTCAGCTTTATATGAATTATTCTCATCATAAGCTCCAGTCAGCCAAGTCTCTGCAGACAACACAAGCCTACAATATATGCCTGAGAGAGAAAGAACCGGTACTTGCTCAGACTTGCGGTCTCATCACTAATCTGCGTAAGTAATGCTTGAGGATCAGAGTACAAGACACTAGAGAGGCACCATAGACAAGAGCATTTGTCATCCTTTGGAAGTCATACAAAACCGGAGACCATGTCTGTACTGCCAGTTAAATGTTTTATCCTCATCTTTTAAATACCGAGATGGTACCTGTAAGAGGAGATCCTTTCACGTTTTCTTGTTTGTGCTTCTCCTCTCTCTTTCTTTCTCTATTTTGTACTGGCAAGAGGAACTGGAAGCAAGACAACTCAGCAGCTCATGTAGAGGTAGAACAATGAAGAAGCGCAGCTGCTAAATTGATTGAAATGGGAATGTGGCCAGAGATGTAAGGAAATAATTACAGCAATTGTTCTGAGAGGCCTTACGCTGTCCTCTTCACATCGCAGAAAAAGCCATGCGTGGGGCAGCTGAAACCCTCTTGAACTTGAGTTAATGTAGCCAGTCGAGGAGGGATGTCTGAAATGTTTCACTTAAGTCACCAGCATTATTTTTAAAAGAAGAAAGGAAACTGGAGGATATTAGTCTTTTTAATGACAACAAGCAAAAGTTTTAGATACGCGTCCCCAAAGCAGTGACTAGAGAAACAGAGTAAGCTAGCGGCAAACTGCTGTTCCTGGGAAATAGAAGGCAGACAGGACCCCATTCCTTCGCTGGGATACTCCCTGTTTGATTAGATCCCTGTCTGAACACCATCAAGATACTGCCATTGCAATTAAAATGACATTAATTTTAAAATTTTTCATGTGGGCCAGGCTTTGGGTTCATTCAACTGATGTGAGAGAGACTGCATTATAATTTTTGAATGTTTTCTCCATTGGGGAAAATCAAGCCCAAGCCGCTGTGTCCTGACAAACTGCCAAAAGGAAATGCCCCACATCCTATTTAAGTACCAATAGCAGTATACTTAGAAAATCTTTAGCCTTTCCACCATGAATGCCTTCATTTACAAAGAGAAATATGCTTACATTTGGATAGTTATGGCAACAGTGTGGAAAGATTGGAGAAAGAACGCAAACTCTCTCAAGTTTAATTTAAGTAAAATTAAACCTGACATCAAGAACCATAAGCCCTTTAAAAGGCTTTTTTTTAGCCTTAGTCTCTTGTATTTTTATAGCAGTTTCAGAATAATCTGTGTTTCTTATAGCCACCCGATATACATGGATATTTTTTGATTATCTGTTTTGAAGGAAAAGAAATTAGAAATTATTACTGTGATCTCTATGACAACAGACTTAAAGTGACTATTGCCGTCTTGGGAAATTAAGATCTCAAGGATTCCAAACAGAATTAAATCAAGAAAATTTGCTCATTATTGAAATGTAGCAGAATAAAAAGGTACAGTTAAATTAAAAAAAAACATGGAAAGACAAAACTTCCTGTGGTATCAGATTACCTGGAGCTCAGGTAGAGAGCAGCACATGGCTATGGACATTGATATTTTGGCACTTACCTGAAAAACTGCTAAAATGAAATCTTTTCTTACAAGTTCTGCTTGAACAATTGACAATTTATTGTGAATACATCAACTATTCCTATCAAAAGTTGGTATATACTTGCAAAGGCCCAATTTAAGATTAGCGTCTGGTCTCATTCTCTGGATTTATTATAGAGAATACCAACAGTTAAATCAAGTGTGGAAATGCTTTTAAATGGAGGAATACCTCTCTAAACAGAGCACCCCATAAAAACTTTTCTATGGTACCTTTTTAGGGTTCATTGCAGTGCCTACCCACAGACACCTGGTGCTGTTTGAGATGCTCTGGGGTCTTCTCTGGGCCACCAGCTGTGGGTTCTGGAGGATGCGTGTCTCCTGCTGATTGTCTGTCATCTTCCAGCAGATGTCTCAGATATCCTAGTACATCTCCAGTGGCAATGGGTGCCAGTGTTTAGGCAACTCAGTTGAGCCCTTAGTTACTATGCATTTGGCCTAACTGCAAGTGGATGTAGTTTTCGACCGTTCATAGTTTCTGTCCTTTTTATATGTCTAACAGTAAATATGGTTCAGTAATCAAGTTAATGTCACACCTGATAGGAAAATAACGTACACACAGGTTTACAGTGTTTCGAATCTGACAGTGGTCCTAGGTCAGACACGTCATCTTGTGAAACTGGAATAGCACTAGCAGAAGTATGCTGCTGTTTATTCCTACAGCGCTTGGCCAGCCTGATGACCACAAAGATGTCCTCTTTTGCTGCCAGTCTCCCATGGCTCGCTTGTACAGATTACTGCTGATGTGATTAGGTGTAAGTTATTTTTATCGTCCGCATTCATATACCCCTATTTCAAGGAGTGGCATGCAAGTGAACTACATACTTTTCTTAAAGTGCCTGAACATGACTTAATTATATCATTTTTTAGAAAGTAAAGAAAGAAAAGTGGAGAAGAAAGATGGCAGACTGTTCTGGCAGTGTGTGTCTATTGGGGAGAAAGAATTTTCAAATAAATAACATTTGAAGTAGACACTAATAATCCCTCTAAATACAAACTTCTCATTCCAGCAGCTGCCAGGTCAAGGCAGAGGAGTTAGTCCTTACTGTCCCAGCTGCGTGTCTAACGGTCTTTAGATGTGTTTGAGTCCTGGTGGTGAGGGCGATCCTTGGGAAACCAAAGCACTACCTATTGCTGGCAGCGACCTTTGTGGTGAGCCCCTGGCTCTTCCTCACTGACGCCTGTAGGTTTTCAGCTACACAATTTACTCTTTAACAGAGAAGACCATTGTAAATGTATTAATGATCTCGGATAAAAGGGAAAGCAAGTAGAGCTAAGCTCACTAAGCATCTTTAAAAACCACTTTCTGATTATGCCAGTCATCCTACTGCAGTCAAGCAAGCCAGGAGAACTAAAGCAATATTTCTTGGAAAGTGTAGAGAGAAATAAGAAATGTTGTTATGAATTTGTTTGGGTTTGTTTTGTTCCTTTTTGGAAATGTGTTAGGGGAAAAACATCACCAGGACTCCTACGTCAGCACCTTGACATACGGAGCCCTGAGTTCTTTTGCAGGGTTTTATTTTCTTCCTGTGCATTGTGTGGCTGCCATCCATGTTAATCAAACTCAATCAGCAGAAGGAGTCAACTGTTTTGCATTAACTATTGTTCTCCTGACTGCGGTATTTTATAATAGATTTTTAAGATCTGCACTGACTCATACAATGCATATCTAATCAAAAGTAAATTAAACCACATACGCTCACTTGATATTAATGACAGAATAGCATTTACGACAGCAAAATAGTGACGCTCTCTATTACATAAGATTAAAAAAAGAAAATCCAGCGTTTCTGTTTGTTTTCTTGGTGTATATTATTGCATGTCCTTAGACTGGACTTTTCATTTTTATTAGTGTTTTTATTCAAGGTGATTTAATATATAGCAGAGACATGGCTTTTAATCTGAGTCCTTAAAATTTTCTATTTCATGCACTTAAGTGGAATAGGAGTTCATACATATTCATAGTTCGATGAATTATGTTAACAACAGTTCTTCGTATTTTTAGAGAGTCTTTATCAATTTTTGCAAGCATTTTAAACCTACTATATAACACCTATGTTTATAAAATTGCTATAAGTAGTTGTCTATCTGGTTAT
Organism: Chroicocephalus ridibundus; assembly: GCF_963924245.1. NCBI lineage: Eukaryota > Metazoa > Chordata > Aves > Charadriiformes > Laridae > Chroicocephalus > Chroicocephalus ridibundus. Next base: position 95,409,135 of record NC_086286.1, on the reverse strand, counting down.
CGCTAATACAGCTATCATTTATCTGCTTTTTTGATGGTTTAATTGAAAACGTGTGTCAACATTTGTTTCGGGGAGTTACAGTTTAACTAGAAATATGAGTAATAAACTAGTGTCTGCAGAAATGACACCAGTGTACTAACTAAAGAGCCAAGGTAGGTTTAACTGGCTGTTGTGGATGCTGGTCAGTGTAGATATCTGCATGAGCTACAAAACCTGCTCAAGACAATTAATTCTCCCTAACACAGCGCGGCAAGTTCATATACTGAGTTACTGAGCTTCAAGGTAGCTTCTGCCCACTTCAGTGGCTTCAGTGCCTTCAGACCGAGGTGTTGGGCAAGCAGGGCTGTATTATATATTTAGCAAGTGCTTTCTGTGTGTAACAGACCCAGAATGGCCCCATCCCAAAGAAATGTGTCGTACAGTGTTTTAAGATGCTTCAGCGCTTGATTCACAGGAGAATTTTTCCTTACCAAAGCAGCTGAAGCACATTTTGTTTATACAAAAGAATTATCTCTTTAGTCCCTGGTTGCGATCCCTGTGAGGATTTGCACATGCGTTCGGATGCTGGCCCCAGATGCACTGTTCCCTCATCTCAGCACCTTTGGAGGGACACATCTTCCTGTCTTTACTCAGGAAGTGATTGTTTTTGTTCTAGGTGTTGCCAGACATAAACCAATAATCTTTCCATTGGCTCCACTGGGAGTCCTGAGGGCGTAGCTCCTATTCTTTTGATGTTCCAAGAGACTATCCTCATCTGTTAATGCTTCTGCAGCATTTTTAAAGTATTGCCTGACCATTAACTCTTAGGGTCACCCCAGGAAGTAGGTGAGGTTATCCCTATTATTTATATTTGCGGTCTACCTTTGACCTCTTCGGAGCATCATACTAGTCAAAGTTAGACTGAAGGGTCCCAGATTCCCAGTCCGTCTGGGAAGCCCTGCTGTCTGCTCTGTGTTACCAAAGGTTTCTGCTTCGGATGTTCGTGTTTGATGCAATCAGAACAGTGAAAGGTAGGAGGGCTGAAGGTGGAAATACTGTTGCCTGTATTTCCTGCGGTTTTCTTGTGCTGTTTTTTTTTTTTGTTTGTTTGTGGCTGTAAGAGAAGACCGTTATCCTTTTCATCATAATAAGAAATTACTTGTAACTTAATAATCTGGAGAACTTGGAGAGTTCCCTTGAGTCAGCATTTGTGCTAAGTTAGATGGTTTGTGTCTGGATTTTTACCTCTTTCGGCTTCTCTTTTTTCTTTTGAAACTGATTAGAAAGGAAAGAGCTAGAACGCCTATCATGATGTCAAGAAGACAATTAAGAGGTAGAAAATTAATCTAGAATGTAATAAGAATTCAGGACTTTTATTATTAAATTATATAGCAGTTTCAACGAGAAAGAAAACAACTCGTGCAACAGACACTAAAGAAAGCAAATCATTAGTAGATATTAGTATCTGCTTTATATTAATAAATCTAAATAATTATCTGAAGGAAATAGCAATATATTATTTTAACTAAATCTCCACTGGAAGTTGTCTTATTTGTTCCTTCAGTGGGTAACAGTTTGTATTGTTTGTCTTCAGTTCAGCAGCACTAGTGGAAGTACTGGAATTGCTTCCATGAATTTACCAACGGAAGGCTACAAGAAATGACAAGCCTCTGTTGCTCTATTGCTTATATTGTGGTACAGCGACTTTAGAAAAAACACAAAGCGTAGAGTAGTTTTAAAATCCCCGTTGCATCTTAGCACGGTTTTCCTAAAACAAGCAATAACTCTTGAGGAGGAAATATGCAAATGTGTATCAGAGGAACGTATCATCACTTCTCTGGCAAACTGGTTCTCAAGATCATAAAAAAGAAAAAAATTGCCAAAATACCATTTAAGATGTTTCACTAACTACTTTCTTTTCTACACGTCAGAAATCCCATTGGCCTTTCTGACAAATTTTCTCTGCACTCTCTAATTGTGCCAGTGGTTGGTTATCCTATTAGACTCAAACATACGTTCTTTAGGAGCTCCTAGATCTTCAAAACTCGTAACGGATTTGCATACATTACAGCATGATTGGACCAAAATGTGTATTTGACCATGCAGATATGGCCTTTATCCTCCTGTGATTTGGTCCCCAGATGCCGCTGCAATGAATTCACAAACCTGCACTGATCAATAATAGCAATACCAAAATGTTTTCAATATGCTTTAGTGCTACACCGCATATACCATCGAACAGGAACTACTTAGACCAATTTAGAGGAAAAGACTTAATTTATATTGGCATTTTAAAATAGTATCTGGATGTTACTCTATTAGAATGCTGGGAACATTGTATCACAATTAGTTGAGAAATTTTAATGTAAATTCGTCTAAAATGTGTCTTGTCTTTAAAGAAACAGCAGTGACTTCTTCACGTTATCAAAATCCAATTTGAAGAAAAAAAATATCTTGTGCCTCTTTGGTTTTTATGTTCTGTGTTGTGATAGGTTTCAGAATAAAAAACAGCACTTTCTGCTTGTTTGCTAAAAGCTTATTTAAGGAGTTCGATCTGGCTGCCATACACCTGGAGATGAAAAGCTTTTTCATTCCATATTGAGAGAGACATTAAATTGCTATTCTTTGTCTCCCGTGTTTTCATAAGTGGTGCTTAATGATTAGTTATTATTACCTTTACACATATATGCATGCGTATTTATTGCACCTTTTTAGGCCTTATTAACTCTGTTTAAGCAACTCAAATATCAGAGAGTAATTTGAAAAAAAAAAAAAAAAGAATATTCATGCTGATACAATTCAGAATTGATAATGAAGAAGTTTTTGCACCTCCACCAAGGAATTTAAATGATAGTTTTACCTGCCCATCAAATATTTTAGACTAACAGTCAAAGCAGGTAAAATGAATGCATTTCTTTGAGAAAAGTATCTGGGCTGTACAGTCGTTTTTTTAGATGTGCGGTTTTAGAAAAAACAGAGTTTTAGAAATACAATAATCCCTAACTGTCAAGTAAACATTACTGAGGAACCAGATATGCAACACAGAGCAGTTTGAAAGTTCTCCTTCCAGAGCGGAGAAATCCGTACTGTATAAAAGTACCTCTTTTGCTATATTCCCACTTTCAAAATTCTGCCCTTAAGTCGCAAATTCATCTTCTGCCAGTAAGCTAGAAATGGAAACGTAGTTGCCTGGGAGTGAATAAATTTTGTTTGGATGCAGTTTTATTTCTCCAGTACATTTTTTCAGCTAACTTTTATTTTTGTAGACCGAGGGAGCGAGGAGGAGACTAAGGCTAGAATTTCTCAAAACAGAGCGTTTCCTTCAGATGCATGTTGGCTGCGAGGGCCTTGCATAAAGAAATCATTCACACATGCCCTGGTAAGCTGGAGTTCACTGAAGTGACACTGTGCTGCCCATAGCACTTCTAGCCCACAGGCAAAACATTCTTCTGGCAAAATGCTATCAAATCCCCACTGACACTGTTCACTTAAAGGGCAATTCATAAGTACCTTGTTTTTCAAAAAGCAGAGGAGCTGTATTTTCCCGGCACAGCCCTGGGTAAGGTAATGTATTTCCTCTCACATTATGAAGTTAAGGGCAGGTTATTTTCATTTAGATTTTTTTGAATTATTTTTTTTTAATATAACAAAATAGGCTACGGTATGAATGCTCTCCGTGCAAAGATCGCACTGCATGGAATATGAGCTATGCTTCATGGGTATGACGTCTGAGGGACAGAGAAGAGCATTGCGATACAAGGCATTCTCCCATTCTGCATTTCGCATTGGTGTTCACCCGGCTGTGTGCTTTGAAGTGGGAGATGAAGGGTTAATTGTTCCTTCTCTTTGTTTTTATCTCCTTTGGATTTACAATGCGCGGAGCTCAGAATTTCATTTTGCATGATCAGAACATGGAGTTAAAACATTTGAGAACATGGTTTCAATTGCAAAATCAGTACAAAGATAGGATTTATTGAAAATACTACGATATGTAAAGAGTAACAAAGTCTGTCTGTGCTGTTCACATGTGTTACCAATGGTTAGTCTTATTTCTGATTTTATGTCTTTTTAGTTTTAGATATGGTATTCTCGTCTTGACTTTGAGGGTTGAGTTCTCTTTAAGTGAATATTGAAGTAGTTGCAATGATAGTACGCCTTACAACTTTGTCTATCTTACAGAATGGATTCCCAGTGTATGTGTATATTTAGAGGTGGAAACCTATCGACTGGACACGTATTAGGTTACCATTCCACACTAATATTATAAAATCAGATGGATCATTTTGATTTGAGTTTATGTATACCCTTCTTTTGTCGAATATATTTTAGCACCTCCTGTACAGCTTTATATCTTCTTTAGCCTTGCTATATACTGAGATACTTACAATACTGTAACTTCTATGATGCATTAGTTTGCAGTGATCTTCTATTCACATCATCCTTCACTGAATAAGTAAATTGGTAAATATGGGTCTGTATTATTATAAATGGAAGAGGAAGTTGGTACAAGTTTTGGTTGTTTTTTTTGTTTTTTTTTAATTCACTGTTTGATTGACAGAGAGTATTCTCAATTTTCCCTTGAACAATGATGAAAAAAAATCCACGTCACCCATCTGTGACAGGTTCTGGAAGCCAGACTACTTGTTCAGGTGGTACCAATATTAGGGCCCAACTTTACTCTGCAAACCACGTGAGGGTATTTGAAGTCACTGAACTTGTCATTCGTAAGACAATTTGATGAGGGATTGTGATAGGGCCGCGAGATAAATAGCGTGTGAATTAAAAGCTGGTATTTCCACAGGTAATTTTCTCATCTTGTCAATGCAGTTTTACATACAGTGTGAATTTCCAATCAGTTCTTCTAGTCCACAGACTGTCATTGTCCGTGTGCCTGTTTCACTGATAACTAAATTCTCACCTGTTGTCTTCTCCAGCTTTCTCCTTATCTCTCATTGCTGTTGTCTTGTGTCATTTTATTATTATCCTTTCTTTGGTCTTCATTAACTCTTCCTCTCCTCAGCGCACACTCTTACAAATTCCCAATTTAGCCTCAGCTCCACCACTGCTTTCTCTGTTCTGTCTTGTACCTGTTAATATAGAAACATCATGGATGATGTTTTTAGGGTTGGGGTTTTTTTCTGCAAAAAGTAAAATAAATGTTAAAAAAAAAAGCATTTGTTATTCTTTAAAGCGGGTACTTACTAAATGTTATGGTAGATACTAGTTGGGAGCCCCATTGTGTTTGTAAATCACAGTGCTAGGTGCAGCCTGGGCACTGAGGTGACACGTTGCCATCCTGGTACTCGTCAGTCCCACTGACACTGACTGTAAAGCTCTGGGCTAACCCATTTCCACAGTCAGATCTGCTTTCCATCCCTGTTCCCTGCCTACGAGGATGACTTCATGCAGGGAGCCAGGCTGGTGCCCGAAACTCCCGCGCGGATGACTGCCCAGGCATGCTCAGCATCTTTATCCCAGGCCACGAGCCCTCGCTCCTGTTGGCCGCAGGAGCGGGTGCTGGCGGGATCGAGTGTTGTACAGCCATCCAGCAGCGGATATCCGAAGTGCCGCTGCCCGGTAGCGCAGCAGGAGCCCTCTCCTCCGAGCGGTGGGCTTGCCTCCTGGCAACAGCAAAGGGAAGAGGTTCGGGTTGCAGTAACCCACAGCACGCTTTTAACTTTGCGGTGTTGTCACCGAGGGGACAGTTGGTCCTGGGGAGCAGGCACGAATGCCACGCTGCGCTCCTCAGAGTTCACAGGCAATGTTCTTCATAGCTCCAGGGGCCAGAGGTGGGCTGGGGATAAAAACTGCGGTGCCAAATTCTCTTCTCCCACTCCATTTGCTTGCTGCGTCTGCTCCGTTTGATTGCACTCTCTTGGAATCAAATTTCCTTTGTCACCATCTAACACTGCATATTTCAAAAGAGGAAAACCAGATACTGTTTTTCTGATGTAACTCCCTTTGCAGAAGGGTCCATGACGGGATCAGGCTGGTTGAGTTCTGAACGTTGCGTAATTGCCATTGATAGTTTCTATAGTTGCCACAGCTATTAACTCTTAATAAATTTTACACTATCCAAGTTCCTGAGAGTTACTGATGTGTTTTTACAGATCACAGAAAGAGGTGATTTTGTTGGTTCAATGCGTCCTTTTGCTTTCGTAGTAAGTTTTATCTTCGTTACTCTAAGAGGCTTGCAAATACACTATTACTTTTCATTAAACTACATATTCTTGGGAGGAACTGATTTAAATGTGCTTAGCCCTACACTGGAATTGTCAGTGTGGATCTATGAGAAATAAATAAGTTCATCATCATTATCTTTAGCATATTACAGTTTATTTGCTTACTCATTATCTCCTTGAAATGGAAAACGCTTATGAGCAGTACAAACAATCTCAAAGAGCCATCTGATACTTGTATAAATAGCTATGCTCATTGCTTTTTTACCCGCTCATATCTCTGATGATGTGAATTTACTAACCCCTGTAGCTGGAAATTAATTGTGAAAGTACATTGAGTGCCACCAAGCTAGGATCAACATCACAGTGAATGAACTTGCCCTCTTCCATTGTCTAAGTGGTAATTCCTCATTATTCATTTCACAAGAAATGGTGTCTTGTCTTACAACTTAGAAAAAAAAGTGATTGCTTAGTAATGCCAAAGTATTCCATAAAGTGAGATGATTAATGCTTTTCTCACTAGATCTGCTGATGGAAGTAAAGTCTTATTCAATTTCCCTGTGGAGACACAATGAACCAATATCTTTGGCAATAATTTTTAAGCAGGAAACTTTCTGCTTATCTCAGCTGTATTGTATAGTCATTTCAAAATGCACATTAAATAGTTGGAAAGAGGTTGTAATGTGGGTGGATTTTCCCTAAGTCACAGAGGTTTCTTTCGCTGAATACAGGTTGTGGTGGAGCCCTTTCCCTTTCTACCATCTGAGATCATTTAGAATTCTTCGTCTTTATTATTGTTTAGTATAACTAATGCCAGATAATGTGACACTTCCTTAATTGAGTGCAAGTAGTTCTGTGTTCCTCGTGCCTTTTATTGTTTTTGGCCAACCACCTGCTGCAGAGAGTTGTTATATCTACTGCAAATATCAGCTCGGATAGCTGACAAGATCCACAGCATTTCATTAAATTGTTAGTGCAAGTTAGTTTTTTGATGCCTTTAACTGCTTTTTTTTTTTCTATGAGAAATCATAAAGAAACATTGAACAACTCTTCCTTTCTTTTGCATGTCTATATTTTGAACATGTACCACAAGAGAAAGCAGTCAGGCAGAAAACTTGTTCATATTTGAGAGTTAGCTACAAGGATGCGATATAAGCACCTTGCGGTTGAATTAGCCTTGCGGTTTGTGTTACCTGATACTGGGGCAGTTAATGTGCTGAAGATGGCTGGTGGCAAAGTGAGCAGTGGCACACGGCAGCCTTTTTCCCCACCACTGTATGCTGGCCTTCCATACAGTAGACGGTCTTGGCTCAGTGTTCTGCTCGGTGGCTTCTGCCTCTTTGCCTGGCTGATTTTCATTTCTCCAGGCTGTTGACTAAACTTACAAAATAAACCGAAAAGACCAGTTCCTCTTTCTCAGCTTTTTATTTGCTTTATTGGGAGTCAAAAGTGTAGGTGAAGCCATCACATATGGCATTCTGAAAAAAAATGCTTAGTTTTTCTTACAAGGAGAAATAAGAAGTCACTTCCAATCTGCCATATACTGAAAAGAAATCAAGCAGAAAGTCACAGGGTGAAAACACAGTATATGTCTGGCAAACTTTTGGAAATAGTAGAATCAGTCAGCTTTTGGATAGACTTTCACCATAATTTGAAAAAAACGTGCTTATTTACAAGCAAACTTCTGTGCATTGTAAAGCAATATACGGTCTTCTAGCATGTAGTGATACCCTTTTTATTTGTACCTCTTCTAAACCTTCCCTTCTCTATAGCACGAGGTCTGTAACTGAGTCTTTTGAGGCTGAGTCTAATATATATTGTAAGCAGCTGGAAAATTTCACACACCCACTGAAGGTTCCAATGAACACAAAATACCACAGAACACATGCCAATAAGAGGTATTTTTAGCGGCTCCTGTCACAGTTGCTGTTTGCCTCTGCTGTGACAGCTAATGCGCTTTGAATGGCTGGGAGAAATAGTGCATCCTGCAGTAAAAGCCTGAGAATGCCTCTCCCTTCTGTAGCACAGGCAGTAAATGTTTGCTCGGGGTCTGTGTGACGCTTTATAACAAACCCTTACAGCACATTCTACCCTGGTTAAATGCATTACACCGCAGAACCCCCTTTCATGTACTTATTGCCGTAAGAATCTGGCATGACAGTTTATTGTTTGTTTGCTGTGTAATATCGGCTGCTAGAGGTAATGTTATTATAAACAGAGCTTGACGGAGCGAACGTTTGTTACTAGTAGTTAATATTATTTTCTTACGTTTTCTTGGCTTTGGACAAGGAGTACTTAAAATGTAAGGAAATTCATTCTGTACGTTTTCAACTGAAGTTGAAGCTGTTTATCGTTACGTAATGGAAAAATTCTAAAACCGTCATCGACTGAGTGAAAGAAAATCATCCTTATGTGGGGGTTTCTTGTTCCTTCTCCCTTACTTTGCACCATTCTACTACACAGACTGTAACGTGTTCCATTCCCAGGAGAAAGCCAGATTGATATTGAATGTGTAACCAGCTGGGTGTTCACCCTTCATTACTCATCCTGACAAGGCATGAGAGGAAGGAATAGAAAAATAAGGAAATCCAAAGTATTCGCTCCTTTTATCTCAAAAAATGCCAATTTCAAAATTCCGTTCAAGTAACTTAAGAGGAAAGCTCCTGTGTACTCTCTCAACTTACCTGCTGTGTTTAGGGTATATGTTTGTGGAAATTATTGACTGACGTATTGAGGCGTGTGGCAATTAGCCCTTTTTTCTTTAGAAATGGGTTTATTATTCTTCAGCTTCCTGAAGAACAGATGCTGAGTGTGCAGTTACAGAGAGCATTGGGCGGACCTTCTTTCCCAAGTCCAGAGTGAAAGTTGTTTTAACAGTTGCTAGCCAAGTGTAAAAACCTGTGTAAACCCGTGGAACACTATTTCATAAGATTTCGGGAGATGAGTGGAAATGAATCGGAGCAGAATCCCAAATGATCAGATCGTGACACTTTTTATATACAGGTATGCTGGAGGTGCCTGCTGGATTAGAAACCTGCGTCCTGGAGCAGGGCTGCCCAGAATCTGACATGGGATTTTGACAATATGTAATTCTTGACAAGCATTCTTCAGTACAGGAAGTGTGTAAGTTTATACTAAACGGCTTCTGTCCTCTTCAAGTCTAGTGTTCAATTTATCAGTGAGAAACATGTAAATAGGACTGTTTGCTCTTGTTTTATAGTCAGGAAATTGAGGCGGAGTGGCTAGGGGATTCCCCCGCTACAAATACATTTCTGTATACTGCTCAGTCTGAGGCTTGTTACTTTAAGCATGACTGCAAAACGTTACTTACTCAAATTCAGAAACTTTCTTTTTGTGTGTACATTTTATTTCTGCTCTCCTTGTCTTTTCTTTGCAATCTTCAGAAATCTGATTTCTGTTTTCTGTTGATTTCAAAGGTCCTAAGCTCATCTGCGCTGCATTTTGAACTGATTTTGGCTGTGAACAGTTCTCTTAAAGTCAGTTTTCCTGTCTGCTAGCAAGCAGTCAAAGAGCCTTAGGTGGTCCTGAATAACTATGTCAAGCTTCATCTACAGAAGTGAACTAAATCAACCAGGGAAAAGACCAAACACTGTTTCCGGATCATCCATATAATTAAACGTTTGAATGTTTTTATGGTTCATGGGGTGTTTCTGCTAAGGCCAACTGGATCTCTTGCAGACATGTAAACATGAACCCCATTCAGTGCAGGCTTTGGCTAAAGATGTGGGTTGGTCAGGGGTAAGAAGTGGAGGAGGAGATTGGGATCCCACTGTGGGTCCTTCTGGTTGAGTGGTAGGAGAGCGGGAGACGTCAGGGACATACAGTTGAGGTCCAGCTTTTGGTCCAGGCATTTTGCAGGTTTGCATTTTTTCACCCACTAGGGTGGTCCACCAGGATGTCCTCACGTAGGCGGGGATGTGAGGCTCCGTTACTGTCTGACCATGCCTCATCATATAACTAGGGATATGAACACCTTATGGACACGCTTGTAAGAGAAGTGGAAAACATCAGCTTTAGTCCCTTAGCTCTCACTGGTTATATATGTGTCACTAATATCTAGAAGCATCATCTCCTTGCTCAGAGTTTTGAATACGTAGTTAAAACTGAGCTTTTGCTTTCTTTTCTGCTTGAAAAGATTTCAGTTTGTTGCTGACTGTTACACCAAATTTTGGTCATTGCTGTGGAACAGCAGCATGTGATGTCTTCAGTTATTTCCCACTTTGTCTAAGACTGTGTGCCATCAGTTGCCAATCAACTCTTCCTTCTTTTTTGTCTATTTCCTAGTGTCTCTAATGTTTCTCTATGCTTTCATTCTTCTTTGTTATTCTGTTGCCTTTTAAATTGTTTTCTATTCTTTACCATCTGTGATATTCAGCAGTTTGGCTCTTTTTTCCATATCATTTATAACGCTCTAAGATGAGGTTTCAATTCTTACTGCAAATTGCCAGTGAAATATGCCAAACCAGTGACGCGCTTGCTATAGTTGCTGATAAAATTTCAGTAATGCTTTCAAAAACTTTTTTTCTATATGTTCATTATCACTGCCAACAGCTTCTTGTTTAGTGGCGAGAATATTAACTATTATGAATGATTAACTACTGCATAAACTGGCGGACCTTAAGATTTTTAGTAAACCCTGGAAATCACTTTTCTGTCTGCAGCAGCCTATTCTGTTGGCCTCCTGTCAGGATCTTGAATTTTTCACAGTTCTTCAGCTGCCAAATATCGGCTATGAAGTGATTAGTTTTCTGAGAAATCCACTCTTGGCCTCTATAATGAAGATAAATGCACTGGATTTCCATATCTCTAAAGAGTAACTTTTAAATAAAGGATACTGATTCTGGTGAATCCTGCTTGGATCCAATTTTAATGATTAATTTAATCATTCCGTAGCATTGCCATTTACCAAAAACAAATGTAAACTCTATAAAGAGAGCCATAGATCAAAAGGAAAAACAGAAATGATAAGTTATTGTTGTTCCTACCATCAAAATTGCTTTCCTTTGAATAAACGCAGTCATGTCAAGTAGCAGATATAGCAAACATTGGCTGTGTCTTATCATATATAGTTAACTCTTCTTTTTAAAGGGTAAAATTGCTAATTTTTGCTAACTACTGGCAAACGTGAGGGTTTTATGAAAGGAACTTTGGCACTATCAATTGTCTCATTGATCATTTTAATGTCTAACAGCCCTTGTCAAAACCGCTTCTCACGTTGTACGGCTCTGAACGTCTTCAGTGGGCTTAGCTTGTGCCCATAACTAGAACATAACTAAGATGAAGACTTCTACAGAAACTCCAGTCATCGCTCTCCTTTCCCAGAAAATGAGTTTTCAATTTAAAAAAAAGTTTTTCCTTTTTTTTTTTTTTTTAAAGACAGCCAACCAAAACAGCAGAACGCATCCATATGTCAATCAGTGTGACACTAAATGACTGCATACCTCCGGCATCACATTGTGACCAACATTTTACAAAAGTTGAACCTAAACAGCAGGACTAGTCCAAGCTCATTTCCATAACCAAACCCTGTGAAGAGAATATCCCCATTGTTTTTATGTTAGTTTTATTTACGATTTCCCATCTAAATAAAGTCTTTGAATTGCACAGAAAGCAATTAAATACAGCAGGGCTTCAGAATTTTAGTGCTTTTCTTTCTTCTGCAGCAGCTGGCTGTCTTCTCTTTGTATTCCTGGGCAAATGTGAGCTGAAACTGTTGCCCGTAAAGATTTTTAGGTTTTATAAGGTGGCTTTTTTAGCCTGCACAACCAAGGTTTAGTGTCTACTTATGCTTCTATGAAGTGAGCCTGAAATTTATCTTCTGTAGTAGCAGTAACCTTAAATGTTCTCAGGAAGAGGATTAACCATTTGTATATTGTAAAGCTGGTGCCTTAGAGGCATCGTTCTTTGAAAAATAAGGGACAGTGGTGGCTATGTTTACTTTGTACAGGGAGAAAATTGATTTGCCTGAATTAGCTTTCAAAGTAACTTTATGAAGTGTAAGGGGAAGCAAAAAATTGCAGGATATTAGAAATCTACAGGAAAATAAAAGTACGCTCATAAATAATATAATAGCAACAGTGGATAGAAAAACTAAGAAGATAAAAGTCTTTTTTTTTTATGTTCAGTGGAAATGCGTCAGCATATGTTTGCAGAGAAGGCTCCAGTATCTTCCATGTGAGGCTTTCCTAGTGTGGCTGTATTTTATATACTTTCAGTAGGAGCTGAAAACTGTTCTCTGTCATTAGCAACTTGTAAAATCAGTAACAGATGTTTCGGCTGTGTGTGGCTGAAAGAGAATGGGCTTGGGTTGTTCCCCTTTGTATCCCTCTAGCCAAAATAGCTGGTTTCACCAAATGCTGACTGATCTGGTTACAATCAAGGTAGGTTCTATAGTAAAAGCATCAGAAAAGTGATTTAAAGATAAAAAGAGGTCAATGTGTATTTCTTTAGATTCAATGCAGTTTGGAGAAGCAACAGGATTCGCACTGGAAAACAGTGAGATCAAGCTGTGCGGTTTGGGGAATAATGTGGTTTTTTTTAAAAAAAGAAACAACAATAAAAATAAAAGTATAAAATCAAATATTCACGCTTCATGGATACTGTATAAAGCGGTAATTCTATCTAGAAGTGAGGATTTATATATGCAATAAATGCTTTCAATATTTCTTATACAAATTTTCCTTTTGGGATGAAAACCGGTTGGAAAGGTATTTTTTATGTGATTCCAGTATGAACAAAAAATATTTTTTGTTATAACCCATTGAACTTAAAATGTATCACTATAATATCAATGGCAGGATTGTTCTTGTGCTCCTTTTCTAAATTCTGTTTGTATTTCTGATTTCATTTCATCATTTGGAAATCAAAAGTGAATTAAGTGAAAAATGTCTTGCTTTTTAAAAGCCGGAATATTCATGGAAATATGTGGATTTCCTTTCAGTTTTCATTTATTGCTTTTGGGTTTTTTTTCTTTTTACTCTGACAATATTGATTAGTTGGACGGTCTGCTTTGCAGGGCTTTCTATCCTTGCTTGACATTATATAAAATTAAAGCAGTTGCAGAAAACTTCAGAAAGACAACCAGAATAAAATAAAGAATTTAGTGATGAACAGGGAAGGACTTTTTTAATACTCATTCAGTGTCTGGTGAGCTCTAATTTTTCAAGATTTCTGTATTTCCACTTTGACAGCAGACTGTATGCAATGTTATAATATACAGCAGAAATGATTCATGAAGTACCTAAAAATAATGTGCAGGTTTGGCATTACATAGCCGAATATCAAATTAACTAATAAGTGGTCAGACACTGGAATAGGCTGCCCAGGGAGGTGGTGGAGTCACCATCCCTGGATGTGTTTAAGACTCATTTAGATGTGGTGTTAGGGGATATGATGTAGGGGAGAACTTTGTAGAGTGGAGTTGATGGTTGGACTCGATGATCCCAAGGGTCTTTTCCAACCTAAATGATTCTATGATTCTATGGTGCAGGTCTCCACATCATTGAAGTAAGCAAAAGAGCAAATGGGCAGGAAGTCTGATGGTTTTGGTTTTACTGCTGGTCCATCTCCACCTGACCGCTGCAGCAACACCACCTTGGTATGGCACCAGGGCTCGTTATTATGTTGTTTCTCTTCTCTCAGGGAAGTTGATCACCAGTGAAAAACACAAAGGGAATAATCTGAAGAAAAAGCATCTTTCAGATGCCTGTTCTTGGGATAAAGAGCCTAGGGTGTAGGCTGTTGTCCCACCAAGTGTTCCGTGTTTATAATGAGGTTCTGTAGGTTTACAGCGAGTTTCTCTAGTTACAATGAAAAAGACTTCTTATGAAAAGTGTTGATAACAGAGACCATAGCACAGTGTTTGCAGTGAATGTAGAAAAGAAAGGATGTACAAAGGCAGTGTAACTAGACTTTTTTTTCCCGTGCTTTAGCAGTACCAATGGATTAATCATGACAAGGCCTATGTTAAGTAAGTGCGGTCTTTTTTGGGGATCGATAAGTGAATGCAGAAAGGTGAAATGCCCGCTCTTTCAAAAGCAGTCCCAGATAGCCCCTGCCTGATTTAGGGCAGGCTTGACTTGATTCTGAGAAACCGGGGCAGCCGCAATTCCCGATGAAGCGCTGTCAAGCCGAGAACTGATTATTACAGCAATAAATAAAAGTACGCTGTTTGGAACTGGTAGAACACATCTCGGTAGGGTTGTAGCATCCAGTGTAAGTGGTGACAGGAGAGGTACTGACACCACAGGAAAGAATATTTGAGGTAGGTTACTGTCTCACCGCACTCCTGGGAAGTGGCTTTATCTGTTATATGTTTTGAATCTATCTGCTGAGGCGTTAGCATTACCTGGGTCATAGAATGAAGTATTCAGAGATACCTGTCATTGTTTTCCTTTTCTTAACAACAGTGCTGTGTCATTTCAGCCACTCTGGTGCATTTCGGTTGCACAGAGCAGATAAGCACTCTTTAAAAATAAAATATTGCTAGTATAAATATTGACTGCCAGCTTCTACTTTACGCCCGCCCCCCTCCCCCTTCCACCGTTTTGTGATGCCAGCCCTGTCACAAGTATGGCTGTGATCCAAGAGCTGCTCCCATATGGCTGATAGAACTTTGGAAGTTGCTTAGCTGTAAAAAGGCAGAGAAGCGGCGGGGTGAGGTGAGCCACCAGTCCCTATTGCCTTCTGACTCTCAGGCTGAAGTAGTGAGAAGCAATGGCAGACAGAACAGCTGAAAGGCAGTCTCCTTCTGCTACTCGTAGTGTGGGATGCTTTGGAAGGTGGCTCTTCTTCTACTGCCTCTGAACCACCACATCTGGGAGGCTTTGGCCAACCACTGGGAGGGACAGCTTTTTCCAAAAAGCTGATGAGATTGTTTAAATTCCAGTAGGCACAGACCTATTTAATAAACTAATTATTTATTTAATAAAATAATAAACAAATTAGGTATTATCATTTGGCACGTGGGAGTAGATTTTGTCTTTCACCACAGAGGACCTGTAACACCACTAAACTTACAGCACTGCTATTTAAGTTAAGATTTAGGAAGAGAGGACGAGGTCTGCATGTAAGCTGCCCCAAACCTCATGCGTTTTTGTGGATTGGAGTTAGTGAGGTGAGTAGGTTCAAACTAGTAGAAGAGCTGAGGAGGACGCCTGGACACCTGACTTGCAGGATTTGTCCCGTAGGCAGTGGGAGGAGAAGTAGCTGGGGAAAAGAAATGGCCAAGGATATAAATGGTCTTAAGACATAAATCTTCCTTCCCCCCTAACCACAGCTGTGTTCTCCAGGTATTGAAGGGTGGCCTGAAGGAAAGTCCCAGGAAAAAAAAAGATTAATTTGAGAAATGCTTATAGCAAAAATAATGAAACATTTCCCTGCAGGTGACATTTCCTCTCTGCTTATTGAAATACTGTTAATCATGCACACATACTTCAAGACTCAAGATCCTCTGCGATCAGTAGGTGAAAATCCAGTGTAATTTAACAATTGGTCTTTGCCAAGCAGTTTAATGCAAATGAAGAACTCTCTAAACTAAATAGAAACTTAATGGGAGTTGAGATGTAAGTGTATAATCTTTCACTCTGTCTCATCAGAATAAGAATTTAATTTAACTTACAAGGAATATGCAAATGGTTCTCTGTGTTATCATTCATATTCTTTCTAATGGGAAGCTAATTAAAAGAAAGGGAGAAGACAGAGAGGAAAAAAACATCAAAGATAAGTTTGATGTAAAATACAGATTTTACATATCGGGTTTACAAACTACAAGAATATTTCCATTTTAAAAGTAAATAGTGTAGCATTAACAGTGCTCAAAATTCAATAGATTACAAACTGATTACAAATAAAAGGAATTAACTGTGCTATTTTCAATTATCGGGGGCAGAATTCAAAATGAAACTAATAACCTAAGCAAAACATGTAAGATAAATAAGATTCTTAGAGTTGCTTAACTTTTCCTAATTAAACATAAATAAGAACATATTTTATCTTGAGATATATTTCTTATAATTGTGTTAATTAAGCCGGGCACGTCCATGTTAGATTAACTCTGTAAGGCTGTAGTATTTTATAGCAAGTGTTTGTAAATGAAAACCAAAGCATAATGCAAGACATCTCTTACTTTTAAAAATAGCAATTAACTTTTTAGCGAAGTCTACATTCTTCATATTTTTTCGATAAACCAGTCAGAAGTCATTCAAATCAGCAGTTTCATGTCTGCTTTGGCCTGTCACATGTAGCTTCTGACTCAAAGTCTGAGCCAAAAAAAGAAATTTCCATCTGCAGAACCACTAATTGTTAATTAAAACTCTTTTTTTCTCGTTTGCAAGAGTTGAACTAAGAAGCATTATAATTTGGCTGGTATTTCAGTAATTAATAGCAGCATTATTACATTAGATGTACAAGATTTTTGGCTTGCCTGAGTCAATGGCTTCTTTGAGAGACTGTGAGATGCTTATAAGAGCAAATTCTTAAAGAATCAATAGTCATGCGTGGCACGAATTAACAACTGGCTAAAGGGTAAGCCTCAAAGTTAATTTTAACTAGCCAGTGATCGTCAAGGGAATGTAGGATAGTGCGGTAGAATTCTTTCCTCTGGACTATTTAATAGTTTATCAGTAAACAGGTACTACAGGTGGAAACGAAAATTGAAATCAAGAAAAATTATGTGAATAGTTGTTTTCTCCCCTTTCTATAGGTTACAACATGAAGGTCATATGATTTTATGGCATGGATCTGTAAAGATTGTTTTAGTATCTCAAAATCATTTAATTTTGTAAGTCCGCAGATATTGTAATTTGGTAGCTCACACTGCACTTACATACATATCTCTTTCAGTCACTTTTGTTCCCTTCTTCAAAGGATATCTACACTCTTCTTGGGGCAGCAGCACTCAAGAGCATAAATTGCAACAGCATAAATTACTCAAGAGATAAATTGCGATTACTTGTTGTAATTTTTGACAAAAAATAAAATAAGCAAGAGTAAAAAACTCTTCAAAGAATGTGCACTTACCATACTGTCTAATAATTAACCCCCTTCCTACTTTCAGAGACAGGAAAAAAAGGAAAGGCTGTACCCATCTTCCTCCAATACTGGGTTTGTACGTTTTCTATGCTGAATCCCATTACTTCCCATTTGTGAATGGATGAACCACTATAGCCAAAGGGTGTATGGCCTTCCTGTGATTTGCTGGTTTATGGAATTGTTAATTAATTGGTGGTTGCTTTCAAAAAATATAGCCCGCAATAGCCAAGTGGGCCACAAGGTGCAGCAGAGCCCCAGTCTGTGGCTGCCTGTGTGACCGGCTGGTGGCCGTGTCTGAGGAGCGTGTGGTGGAGTCAACCTCTCTCCTGCCCGGTGAATACTGAGTTACTTAGGCAGAGCAGGGCAACTTCAAGACGAAGATAAAGAGTCATACTAATGCCATACTTGCCCAAGTCAGAAGCAATCTACAGCAGAGACTCTGAGCTGGTTACCCTCCATCCTCGTGGGCAAATGTTTGATAATTAATTGTTCTGGAGGAGAGTTAACTTTCTTTCTCCCTCATCTTTCTTTCTTTTCTTCCACTTTCTTTCTCTCTTTTCTTCCACTTTTCTCCCATCTTTTCTCTGCTTCTGTGCTTGAGAAATCTTCCCAGTAAATCAACTATCAGATCCTAAATATTTTGGAAAACTTATTTTGAATTTTTTTGTCTGGCAAAAGGTATGTTCTGTTGAAAAACTTGCAGCCAGTTCCCAGCGTCCATATACCTGCACAGATGCTTCAGGGGCACTTGCCTATTTTGCTTTTGTTTATCCCTCTGGGTGCTGGTGGTTAATCTGTGTTTAAGTTGTCTTCATAGCTACCTTTTTCTTCCTGTCTTAAAGAAAAGAGACACGCATATAGAATGAACTTCGACCAAGAAATTTTCTGGGAATCTTGTCGCAGTGTAATTTTAGCTATATTTGATAGACAGGCAGGAAAATCAAGGGAACTTGTTTTCTGCATGTGTTGATTACTTTGAATACTGTAATTAAATGTGCCATCATTATCCATATTTTCCATTTCTCTGTATTACTTTTTATTATGTATGTCATGTTAAACATCCTAATATGAGGGACTTCATTGAGTTAGTCTTATTTTTTCCAGAAACGTTTTAGTAATAAGCAAATAGAATGGTAAGCGTTTTCCCTTTGTATCTGCCCTCAGTTTAGGACAGGTCTACTATTTCAAAGGTTTTCAGTGAGCAAGGAAATGGGAAACAGAAGGTTGTTTCTCACTCACACCAGTTTTTAAGGAAAAAATCTTTCATGATTTCTTCGTAATTAAGTCTACTTGAAGTTTATGAATCATAGTAGTTGACTGCTGCTTTTCTGGTTGATTTTGTAACAGAATATCAGCTTTCCATTCAACAGTTAGTGGCGTTTTTTGAACCAGACAGCTCCATTTAGGAGACTCTGAGACACCGAGATTGGATAGGGAGAGAGGGAGAAAGTTTTCTTTTTCAAGCATATGTAAGAAATCTTAAAGGATATTATTGAGTTATTCTTGGCTTTCAACTGCCCCTTTTTTTTTAGTTTGCCCCCAGCTTTCACTATACTTCTTGAAACTGTGAAACTGAACTGAGTGAGGCGCCCTGTGCGACCCTGTGGAGGAACCTCTCTGTTCTCCAGTGATGACAGAAATGGAGATAGGGAGGTTACCACCACTGGGCTGAAGTTTGCTTTTGGAAATCCCCTACTGTGAGTCTCTGCTAACATCTACATATTTAAATCAGATAACTGTGCATTGAAACAGATGGTTTACCGTTGACTCAACTTATGTATCCAATTATATATGCACTAATGAGAAGACTTCACATTCTGTCATTTGCTGTTTATTACGCATTTTAAAAGATGGTCTCTTGTTTTAAAATTGGTACTGGACCACCATTTACAGCAGAATGAAACTGGCTAGGTAAAGAAGTAAGACAGTATATGGTAAGCAGAAGAAGAAACTTTAAGCGGATTATACAAAACACAGCCAAAAGCGTAGAAGGGAAATAAAGAAAGTAGAGATAGAGCAGAAAGGAAAACAAGCTGGTTCTGGTAAAACAGAAAGTGTGAAGTGGAGTGATGAAGTGAAGACATTCAGAAACCAGACAAAAAGTTGTTGACAGCTAGTGTGAGGACAGCGTATCCAAAATGCAAGTCAGTGTTGATCTTTGCAGGGAAACCACATCAAACTCTAGGAAAAATATGTGACTTCTATTGCTGGTTATTCTCCCAGTGCTGTTTCAGACTGGAGCTTTGCAGTAGAGGCTCCAGCATGGAGTGTGTCTTGTAGAAGAAGATCTGAAGATCTTCTTACAGGAAGATCTGAAATGGGGCCTTTGACTGTGTGGTTTGCTGGTGGGTTTTTTTTTGTCATTTGATAAAATAATAGTTCAGACTGTTTATAGCTTGCTGATGGTGTAGGGTGTTCTCCTTGAATTCTGAATCATGAGCTGTGGTCTCTGACCACTTGCCTAAAAACACTCCAGTTCCGGAGGACAGGAAAGTGATATTCAGGACACTTATTTTTCAAAGGACTCCAGGTAAGATCCATGAGATCACAGATTAATAAACCTGTTGTCTGCAATTAGTGCAAACAAATTAGAAGAAGCTATAATAAGGAGTAATATTAGAGCATATGTGAATAATGCGATATAATGTGGCAGAGTCAGCATGATTTTGCAAAGACTTGAGCTCTGTAACCCACTGGTGCGCTCTGAGGG
Source organism: Chroicocephalus ridibundus (assembly GCF_963924245.1). Taxonomy (NCBI): domain Eukaryota; kingdom Metazoa; phylum Chordata; class Aves; order Charadriiformes; family Laridae; genus Chroicocephalus; species Chroicocephalus ridibundus. The sequence goes on along the minus strand of NC_086286.1, from coordinate 95,389,215 downwards.
TTTCCATGACCAGATGAAGGAGACCTGGTTGATGTGATCTCCTTGGATCATATCAAAGGCTTTTGACAGGATCCTTCACCAGAGACTCTTAAACAGAGTTACCCTGGGGTAAAAGAGAAGTTCCCCACAGAAGAAAACAACTCATTAAAAGGCAGGAAACAAAGGTGAGGAATGTATTGTCAGTTTTACAGTATAAGTAGATCACCAGTGTAATCCCACATATGTGTATGCTCATCAGAATACTTATGAGCGATATGTAAAGGGATGAATAAAGAAACGTTAAATGTCATCTTATTTAGAATGAGGACTGTTGTGAAGAACTGGAGAAGGATCATATGACACTGTGACCACATGTTAGAATGACTAATGAAATTCAACATGAAGCAATGCACAGGGGAAAAAGAAACAATCCTTCCTTCAGAGACTGAGTGACGGGCTGTTAGCTAACAAATACCACATAGGAATAAGATACCAGAGTTACAATAGCCTGTTCTGTGAAAAAGTGAGATGAAAGTTCAGAGTTGATCAAAAAAGGCAAATACAACGTTTGGAATTATTAGAAAGAAGAAAGAGAACAAAACAGAAAACTTTATGCAGCTGGGTACATGTACGTGAGTATCTTGAATGCTGTGGACAGTTCTGTTTCCCTGAGTCTCCAAAAGGATGTTCTGAAACTCGAAAAGATTCAGAGGTGGTCAAGAAGTATGATAAAAGCTTTGTGAACGGCTTATAAATTAAGGAATATTGAAGTGTCCTACGATTCTTTAAACTGGACAAGGTGTTAGGGTGGGGTGTGGCATAGTGAAAATGGATAGGAGACTCGGTCCCTTTGACTTGAAAGTAGTAAAGAGACATGAAATAATGAAAGTAGTAAAGAGACATGAAATAAAACCAGGGACTAGCAAGCTGACAGGAGCAGAGGCAGCAGTTCTTCACTCGGAGTGGAGCGGAGCGGAGCTGGGGGACTCTGTTCTGGATGCTAACAGTTTAGATGGATTGGAAAAGGAACTGGGCTAATTCATGGAATTAAAAACGTAGGCTTGTCAGCTGCAAAGACGCTGTGTCTGGCTAAGCCCAGGACAGTACTCTAAGGAAATAACATTATGCATTTTGTTATTCTTAGATAATTGCCTAGGCTTTTTTCATTGGGCTCTGACAGACACTGCACTTGAACCTTTGGTATGTCTCAGTATGGTCATTATCATGTTCTTGCATCACCTTGGTAATATTTGATGTCTGTTATGTAGCTGTATTTAACCTTTGAGCACAGAAGGCATTATTAATTTGGCTGCTGTGTATCAACTAGAGGTACAAATATGGTCCTATTCAGTGTCTGTAAAAATAGTGTACAGCATACAAAATATTATAAAGTGATTTAGAAACCTAAATAAGGTACAGACCTTTCTTTCTTTTGATATCCAAGAGCCCTCAATGTATTATGCAGGATTTATTGGCAATAATTTGTTCATATATGGTATTCTACAAACAAATTGGTAGACCTTTTTTCCTATTCCTTCACCACACACTAAAATCTACATTTTACAAAATACACATGCAGGAACAAGATTTTTGATTTGCCAGCACATACATATAAGGAGTGTGCTTGGCATGACATGTGGAGAATATGTATATTAAGTACCTGTAAATATTTTAATTACAAAAAATAAATTATTCTGTAATTATATGTACTATAAAATTTTAAGCAGTACCATTTACAGAATTATGGTGAATTTGATACGTTCATTTTAGGAAACCAATATATAAATATGAAAGGTTATCATGATGCCAGGGAATTGCTTGGTCACAGATTGCAACTGAGTATCAAATGAATGAAGAATTTTATTACCCCACTGACACATTTATCTTCTGCAATGATAAGAAAGTAATAATCAAATGATTTCATGATATCCATAATAAGGCTTTAGGAGATTATTTAAATATAATTCAGTTTTTCCTCTCAGACTGGATCTCCTGATATGATTAGGCTTTTCACTGCCATAGAAAACGGAATATTATCATATACTAAATTTAGGCGCTGGTTATTGTTAGGGGATTAGAACCAGTGAAAGTGTATGCATCTGTCTGAGTTTTTCAAAAGTTTCTAGCTAAAGAGTCAAGAGAAACCCCGTGTAGTAAATATCTAAAAACCTGAATCATACAGAATTAAGGCCTTGTTAAAAATCTTTCAGTGAAAAGAGTGACTAAATTCACCTTGAAGTGATACGAACAAGCTTGATCTGTGCATGCTGCATTGCTGTCAGCAGCAATGGCCTTGGGATGAGCTGAGCTTTGTGTACATGGGCATGTGTGATATTTCCTTCCAGCTGAGATTTTGAAAAGACCAGCTGAGTGCTGTGTTAACACAACCCTGTCATCCTTGCTGTAAAGAGAATAGGAGTAAACTGCAAGAACTCTGTACGGAGAAAATGTTCCCAGCGTCTCTGTTATGTTAAACACCAGACTCATCCAGAAGATGCACACTCTCTGCAGCTCTCTCCCTGCCTTCCATGGAAGGATTTAACTCCCCCGGTGCCTGCAGCTTGCCAGCCTGGGAGCAAAGGCAGCATGGGGGCTTCCTGTGGTGGCTGGTGGAAACCCCCAGCACGTGGATCCTGCTGGGAGAGTTGCCCTCCAACGGGAAGCGGGTCGCAAAATGAACTGCCACCAGGTCCTAATCAAGCCTGACTTCATTTGTGGCCTCTGCTTACACAGCTGTGGCACTTCCCACTTTTCCAGAGCTGCACACAGATTGCAGGACATGTGTCAGTAGTTTTTCTTGTGCTCCGCAGGCATATCATGAAGCATTATAAGATGAATATGGATTTATGAGGTTTTGGATTTGGTTTTGTGGGAGCTTTTTGGTCCTACTAACCCAGCTCTGGCCCAAAGTAATTCTCCACTTTTCTTTTAAAATATTCCTTAATAGAGAGCTTATGAACATTGCTGTATTAAGACCATAAGGCAGCCTGATTGTTACCTTTGTCTTCAGATCTACAAGTTACTTGCTTTCGTGAGGTGTTTATATGCTTTTTGATGCTTAGAGAATACTAAAGGTCTTCATGTAAGTGAAAGAGAAGGTGAACCTATTATATATAAATTAATAAGTTAAAAATAATGGAGAACACTTACATGTGTTTATACTTTGTATCGCTACAAACAAGGCAAAAGCAAAGCTTTTGCTGCAATAGCTTTTAACATTTGGGAGCAGCTGTGCCACCCCTATGTTAAGTCTGAGCTGTTGCCAATCAACAGTTGTGCCGGGATAAAAGAAAATTTGGACGTAGTCATAGTGGGCAGCTCAAATCTCATCGCCAATAAAGCTCACAGCCACCCTTGTGCGTTTTCTTGTCAGTTAAATAAAACATCACTCTTGGACTGGCAATATCCATTATTCTCAGCTGCTGTCTGTCTGTACCTCTGCCAGCGCAAACTAAATGTAAATGGAGTTCCTGGAGTGGTGGGGATGGCAGCGGCAGCGGAGCGTGCAGGAGGGGCAGCCCATGCCGGGGGGGACTGATGGGATGCAGCGACGAGAAATGTGCGGGAGGGATGGTGGGAGCATTGCGTTGGCACCGAGCAGGCGGGCGGCATGACAGGGATGAGGGCGCTCTCTCAGCACAGCAACCCACTTCTCACAAATTCAGATCCCGGTAGGAGCCAAAGTTGTTTCGTCTGCCTTATTTTACATTTTTTCCCTTTTATTCTTTCTCCTTTCACCTCGTGTCCCTGGTATAAGTCATCCCAGACCTCTCCACTGTCATTTTCTGCACGACACATTCTTTGTCCTGTAGCGCTTTACATGACTTCTGTGCTTCACTTCATGTGTAACGTCTGTCGAAGATGATGAGAGGTCTGCGTAGATAAAAATTGTCGCAGGTTGTCTTACAGGAAACCCAGCTATCTAGTTACATATGTACATAAGTTTTCTACTACGTCTTTGACTCACAGAATTTTCCTACTTTTGATAAGCTTCATTCTGATAGTAATCAAATATTCTTCCTGTAGGCAGTGAAGGCAGGTCACTGAGTTGCTACCAGAAATGTCCTGTATCTATGAATGCACCTTTGTGTTTGTATAGATTACCCACCACACATGAGAAGCACCTTAGCATTATAAACAGAAAGGATTAAACTCCAGAGGACTCTTCTCTAGTGTGCAGAAATCACATGGAATTATGCACAAAGTATTGGCAGAATTTAATAATGAAGCAATAATGTTTTGTTGCAATTACAGTGAATAAACACTGATATCTTTTCCATGATGTTTTCAACATACCCTCTAGAAATCCACACAACTCAATTATATTCTGTGGGCTTTTTCGGGTGTTGATTTCAAAGTAGATACCTCACAGGTTTCAGTAGAAATTTTGCTTTTGAGCCCAAAGGAAAAAACAACATTAAAGAGATCTGAAATAAAAAGAATTTTTTTTTTTTTTGCTACAAATCTATGGTAGAGAAAAGTACAGTGTCTGAGAGGATAAAGGGCAGCATTTCCAAAATAATCTAAGCATCACTGCAGCCTTAGTCCAATTTTCAAAGCAGTGTAAGCACTTTGGAGCCTAAAGGCTCCAACAGGTTCAGATAATATCCTTATTGTAGTCTAAAATTGATGAAGTACTCTAGGTGCCTAATTCACACTAAGTCCAAGTGCTTTGATGCTGTCACAAGCCCTGCTAGATACCTCTCTGAATCAATACGAACCTGAAGTCTCCTGAAAATTGGACACTCGATTTCACCAAAATGCAGTGGGATGTGAGTGCTAATGTCACTTCTTAAAATAGGCTCTCAAATCCTAAGCCACATAGGGCCTGATTTCTAAAAGCATGAAGTTACTGACAGATGCAGAAATGGGTCAAAAGGAATTTTCCTAAAGCTCTGAGGACCTCGGGAGGTTGTCAGAGAGGGCACAAAAAAAGGAAAAAGGAAGACAGCCAGTTTGCATATCAAATCTCTCTCAAAATAATAGATTCTTTACAGATATTCACTGAATGAAAAGGCAGAAAACATCCAGTCAGGCAAACATTACCCCATCAAAGCGTTAATATTTTTAGTTGCTATGAAACTTTGGCTTTTAAAGCTGCATACATGGGTGGAGGTGCAAGCAGATGCTAACTGTAGAAGTGTAGAACCCTCTCCCAAAGAGTCCCTGGGCCCTGTTGGGGCAGGGAAGTGCAAGCCAGGGACCATTGCCAATAGGCAGTTTAGATTTGGCCACCTCACTTGGTAGGGTTTGCTCTCCTGACATGATCCAAGCAGCGCCACCGGGTTTGAAAGCTGGAGAATTTCTCTGCATCAGTAATTTACTGCTATCGGTATGGCTAGAGTACAGCAAAGGATATCGTGTTACGGGAGAGTAGGTTACAGGAGAGTAGATGTGAGACACAGCTTCAGCTGCGGGACACGGCTGAGGGGACATCATTGGTTTTGCTGCTCATAGGCTTACTTTTTCCACTAAGGCTTAGCCTTAAAAACAATTTGACATCCTATTTTTTTTTCTCTGGATCAAGAAGGTGACAGACAGTCCGTGACAGTACAAAGTCAACAAACGCTGTTAGAAATGTTTCTGCTTTGCTTGTCCCTATTTGTAGTCCATCCCCCTTCCTAGCAATGTGATGCTACAGTACTACATTACTTCCTTCGGGTGCTGTTAGATGGCATAAAGAAGCAATGTCACCAAGCCTGTATTCATGGCCAAAGATGCTAGCACTCAGCATGTATTGCAGAATTCTCCTAGAAGGAGAAAGGCAAAATAGTGACTATGGAGAAAAATGCATTCAAAAAAACTCACATGCTACTTTGAAAAAGTTATAAAATTCTCTGTTTTCAGTAAGGTAAGAGCAGAAAGGCACGAGTTCTGGCAATGTTCGTCTGTTTTGCCTTCTCTTTGGAAACTGAATAAAAAAAAATTTATTGCATATAGGTGTCCTCTGATAGTTTTTGCCTTTGATATTTTTCTGCTCCTGACTAGCAAATTGATTTCCTACTTAGTTGCAGCGAGTCAGTGTCATGTATGTGGAAAACAGAGAGAGTGAGAAGGCCTCAGCTTTACAACCAGTGAAAATCTAGTTCAGTTTAATTATCGCTATATTAAAACCAATAGAGTAATTTTAATGCCAGTGTCTTTCACAAAAGTGCCCCGTGCACGTGCTCTGCATAGATACCTTTTTCCCGCTCTGCCTTAGAGAAAATGCCGGCTGGTTTTGGTGGCTTCAGTGCAGTAGTTTTGTAGACCTGTCTCCTGGTCAGCACAAGACTAATTTCCAGTAACTTCCAGTGGCTATTTGGTGCTCTGATAGGGTGGAACTAGAAACAGAGGAATGAACCTTCTAGGGAAGTGGAGGATGAGAGAGTGGAGCATGGAACGAGAGGTGCAGGTACCCCCACATATCCCCCTCCTTACCTTCGTCTGGACAACTGAGGAAGAGGTCCCAGCAGTGGCTAAGATGTCTTCATAAACTCAAAGACCCTTTAGTTTAGTAGATAAAGTTAGGTCAATAGAAGAAAAAAAAATTTGATAGTTCCTATAGAGATAAAAGGCAAATCTTTTGAATGTTTTTATCATGAGCAGAAGTTCACTGGCCTGTGAGTAACTTTGTTACTCAGAACAGATTTGAGTTTATAGCATTTGTGGTAGGACACAATTTAGCAGAATGTAAACTTCTACTTAGTCTGTACAGACTACAGAGCGCTGACTAATAAGAACCTCATGTTGGGTGTAATCCAAACCCTAATTTAAAGTTTTTTTCCAGTGCAAGATTAAACCTGCTTCTCCCTACTGATTAATATGGTGCCAAAATAATTTATGTCAGATTCGTATGATAAAACTAAAGGGAGCTCCACTGGTAATAATGTTACTATCACGGTGTCGTTGTTTGACTGCACGGACTCTAACACATCCTTGGCTTGAAGTTTTTCTCATCTAGCCTTTATCTGCAGTGCTCAGGTGTATATTCCTGTAGCAGAGAAGGCTGCGTTTGATAAACAATATCCCTGGGTGATAGTAGTCGGTGTACCAATGGGTGGAGTGTGGGAAAAAAGCAACCGAAATAAAACAAGCTGGCTTGTCCCAGTAATCTGACCTGTGGCAAAAAAGCTGTTCTTGATCCCAAATTTTCAGAGTAACTTGGCCGTGATCAAGTCAGACAAACACACCAACCACATGTCTGAGAGCTGGAGAAGGCAGGAGAATAAGTGTTTGTCTTAAACGGCTGATCTCCAGCTTCCAAGTGAGCATCCCCCTTCTCCTGGTCGTCTCACTCTCTGTTTTTTCCAAGACAGCTAAATGTTTTCCTAAATCCCATAGGGAGCTGCGGTTGGATCTCAATATGAGATTCATATAATAAACATTATAATGAAGGGTGTTATGGTCCAGTCTCCTTTTAATTTGATGACATAAATTGGATACACAAGACTCACATTACCCTTTTTGTCTATGAGATTTTTCCTATTTATTTTATATAGTCCCTTTCATAAGATTATGAGACTCGTATTAAAACAATTTCGGTTTCTTGCCCTGTACGACCATTTCAGAACTCTAATCCTCAGACGTTTAAGTATCTTCCTGTAATTTTAAGTCTAAATTTTTTTCATGCTCCATTTATAACCAATTTACAGTCTTATATTATGTTAAACTTTTAAACCATTTACATGAACTCAGTAATTGAGATATTTTTGATTGTATTTGTTACAAATATATAGTTCAAGTTCAGCAGGTTGCTTATGAGAATAACTTGTAACTCTCTATAACGCCTTTGATTGATGTGTACTTAAAGCCGTTAAGGATAACTGTATCTCCACCTGTCTCCGACGCAGTTGTAACTTCTATTAACTGTTTATAAACATTTATATATTACATATAATCAGCATACAGCTTGTTTATGAAATAATGAATGTCGTTGAACCATAAGGTCCCGGGATATTAACAGCTTGTGCAAGTAACGCTGTCAGCAGGGCAATCTTTTGTTTTTTAATCAGAATAAATTTAATACAGTAAATTCCGTACTGTGGTAATAAAACCAGCATTAGTAACACATCTGTGCGCGTGGATGCTCTTTGAAGGTTTGGCTCCGTGACAATTAACGGAACAAGAAGGAGCGATACACCTAATTCAGCAGCTGCGTGCAATGGCGCTGCTTCTGTTGTTTCTATAATGACACAAAACAATTACCTTGTTTTTCCAGTGCACTGCAATTCATACAGGCCTTTGTACTTCTGCGCCGAGCAGAACAGTGTTTTTCGACTGATAACATCATATCATGCTGGATTTGTAAAGTTAAAAAGCTTATGCAAGCAGGGGGGAATCTCTACCTGGGTTATTTGATGCAAAGCAAGTTTTTCTTTCTCATTTGTTTTCTTCCATGAGGTTAGGCTTACTCTATTTTGTGTGATATTTGAATTGTTGAATATTTGGATGCTGATAAAATAAAACAACGCTTATCCAGAGCAGAGTAATTTTGGCTTTAATGTGAGGGTTTTAAAGTACTGAAAAAAAACCTATTGAACATTGTCCTTGTTATGCACATATTTGAATGAGTACCTTGAAAACAGTGTAGAATTAACTTATGGAAAATAGATATTAAAATTCTCCTTTTAGGGCATTTGAATTTTGACATTTATGACGATTTTTTGCTATGCATGATTTTAATATGTTTTCACTTTTAAGATGTTTTTTCAGATACTTCCTTATTCTGAGCAATAAATCAATAAGACACACATAGTATCTAGGCACGAATCTCTCTTCCCAAAATAATGATATATGGAGTAGAAGCATTTTTATTTTTCACAGCGAAAAGAAATGCATCACATTATAAAAATACCAGCTTCAGTAGGGTAATAGAAAAAAAAAATTAGATAAGTGAGTCATTTGGCAGTACAAATGAGATTCTGCAAACTTAGAAGCTTGAGGATTCAGGTAGAAGAAAATACCAAATAAGGGATGCAACTGTTAAAAGTAAGCAAGGAAATAAGTAAATAAATACTGCTACTAAAACCAAAATAAAATATTAAACACCATAATTCATGTTTTTATTTTCTCGCAAGTGCACATGTATCTAGGAACCGATACATGTTCCTACTGGTTGGGGAGGGGGTCATGTTTTTTAAAGTAATACTTGCTTAAAAATTATTTGCACAGTTTTCATACCGTTTGGCCCCACATTTGCTTGTGTATAAAAAAGTGTTATTCTCCAGAAGACTGAACTCTATTCTAATCTTTTATCTGGATGTTGCATTAAAAGATTCCTTTCCCTTGGCCCATCAGTTTGACAGTGTGATAAATGTAGCTGTTGCACAAATGGCAAACAGTGTATGTAATTTTTTATATTTTTTTTAAGGATGACAGAAATGAGTGATTCTGTGTTTTGTGCCTCAGGCTTATCTTCAGCCCGGTGTAGTAATCCATTTTACATTTTTACATTAGTAATTGTTCTGATCCAGAACATAAAATGTGTTGGAGTGACAAGACATACAAATATAGCTGATATCTACTATTATTACCTTGAAATGCCGTACAATGGATATTTCGATTCCATAGTGTTTCATCGTCATAGATTTGGGTAAGAAAAAAAAAAAACAGTAAAAATGATAAGCAAAACGATCTGGTTTCTATGTAGCAAGCTACCTTTCGCAGTGCTTTTAAGAAGAGGAGGAAAAATGCAAGAAGGTGATTTTGGTGCTGAAACCCGTACGCGTTGTGTGCCTGGGAGCGTTCCTGGGCAGTGAGCAGAAATGCCTGTGCTAGCAAATTGTTATAACCTTCCCTGGCCTCAGCCGGTGCGGACCAGCCAGCACCCGTCCCAGCAGCGTGCCGGCATGGTTTGCCATTAAAATGGTCCCCAGGCCGTTCCCAGCGGGCAGTTTTCATGCAGCCAGGGCCGTGCCGGAGGCGAGAGGGCTTTCCTGGTGAGGATGCAAGCTCTCTGTGCCAGCTGCCGTCAGAGCCAGCAACTTTCCAGGGCTTGCTTAATTTACTAGTACAGGCATAAGAGCCACATCTGCCTCTCTCGTTGTGGTGGCACCGAGGAGCTTTAATGAAGTCGATTGGAAACAGTAATTGGCAGGCTGGTGTAAGAAGGCTCAGTTAATAAAAGTTTCCTACCTTACTCCCCGTGATTCAGTTATATCCATAAAATGGGAATTTATGTACCTCATCAGCGTGCTATGAAATAGTTTTATTAATATTTGTGACATCACCATGATAAACAGCCCAGAAAAGAGACAGTCGATAATACTGCTAAACTAGAATGAGAGCTGTGCTTTCTTGTAACACAGACGTGAGCCACAGGGTGAGAACAAGACAAAATACCGAATAGATGTTTGTTAGATGGCCATCGTCTCTCCTGCGGGCTGAAAAACCGGGGATCCCACCAGAAATCAAAGAGTACGTGATTACACATACTATGCAATTAATGCCAGTAACGTGATGCGCAGACAGAAGGGGTCCAAATGAAGGTTGCCCAAGGAGTCTTTGCGCCCGTGTTTCCTAAGAGGAAGCATTCAACTTTGAAACCTGAATTCGGTGTGTGCACGCGCACATGTGTTTGGAAAGAAAGAAGGCTTCCACCTTTAAAGAACCCAGATCTTTCCATGGAGGATGAGAATTTATGTAATAATCACATACCAGTTGACGGTAATTAAGAAAAGTCGGTGCTGTGGCAAACCTCGTTACTTGTCTAGTGCCTTCATTAGAATTGCACAGGGAGTGGGAGTACCTGGCTCTCTGTAGGCTCACAGCGCTGTGTAGTACCGGTCCTAATAAGCTGTGCAAATATGTTCCCCGTTCATTTATTGTTAGCAAATTGCATGAGCGTCATTCAGCAGGTTGAGCACTTTGTAGCAGCGCGACATGTGGTCTTTTCTTCTGAAGAGGTCCAAAGGGAAGGAGCAGCCTTGTCCCCAAACGGGTTTGGCAAGGCTGCTGTTTTTGTAAGAGCTGCAAGTTTGTATCCAGGATGATTTTGAGACATGCTCTTAGATGGAAGGACAAATCACGAGGCGAAATGTGAAATGTGGATTTATGAAAGGAATGCGTTTTGGAACATAGTGGGTATTATACAGTTATCTTGGTGGACAAAGAAAGCAGAAAAATTGTAGCTATTAGTTTACAGTAATGAGATAATTAGTTGGAACTATTGTTCCTGGAGTTCTAAATATAGCTTTACTATAGCTATCTTAATACAAACCAAGCTTCAGCTTAGTTGATATCACAGTGACATATAATAGATCTTTCTTCTGTGTCAGTGCTATTGTTGCAAATATTTTGCTCTGCTATGTCTCATGTCATTACAAAGATGATTTATTAGGTGGTAAACTTCACCATCTCTTTCAGATGGATTTGATTCTGCTGAATCCCACATCTCTAGATAATTAAACTAGGAATATCAATATCCTCTTTAATGTATAATTCAGCAAATGTTACAAACTTATATAACTTTTATCAGAATGCAGATGTTCAGAATCATGCTTTCATACTTCTATCCTTTCAGCCTTCCTATTTTGACCAGCTGCCTTTATATCTCACAAAGTAAAGAGGACTCTATAGGTCATATTTAAAATAACTTCTAAGAAAATTAACTTTTAGCTCTCATAAGAAATGGATATTTCCTCTGTGAAGCAGTAACATAGTAAGGTGACTTCACCTCTCTACAACCTGGAAAAAATTTATCCTGTGTGTGATGTAGATGTCCTAGATTCCATTGCATTCGGTGTGGGTTTGGGTGTTTTATGGTTACATATACACATCGATCATCATCCTCTTTGCGCCTCAAATACGACGTATCATAGGGAAAAGGTGTTATACAGAGCTGTATGTCTCAATGTAATGTTAATAATTTCACGGATGGTGGCTCAGCACTTACCAGCAAGTACAGCGACAGGAGGGCTTACTGCGGGCTGTAAATGTTTTCCCATGCTCAGATGCTCTGTCTGTTAGCAGTGGGAAGCCAGTGATTTGAGAAGTCAAGGCTGAGTGCAGTGCTAGGATCAAATAATACTCACAGACGGAGGCATAGGATGTAAGAACATCATCGGAGCAGACTGTCTTCAGGGGCATGTACTCTCCTCATTAAGGACTGATCTGAAACACATTGAAAGTGATCGGAAAAGTGATAAGCCCATAAATCCCCTAATATCGAGTATGAAAGGTAAAAGACATTAGTCTCTAGGCAACAAAGGTAGGACGTTCCTAGGAAGCATCTCTCTCACTCCGTGGCTTGCCCCTTGTACTAACTGGGTTGACAGAAATGGTACTTGGTCCGTGTAGAACCAGAGGACACAACAGGGCTCATAACAGTTCCCAGTGCAGTCAGGTCATGCCTCACCCTTTTTTAGTATATATTAAATTATTACAGTGCGGCCTAACCTTTTAGTATTTGCACACCATATTGTCAGCAGGACTGCCACCTTCAGAATTTGTATCGAGGCAAGGTGAAAAGCATGAATATCAGTTTTGTCTTAGCTATCCTTTTTGGCTTTGTACTGCTCCGGGGTGTACAAAGGCAGTGCCAGGGAACAGGTGAGAGGGCAGAAGTCTTGGTACTCATCTCTTTCATTGATTGCCTGCCCAACTCACGGAACCATTTTGGTTAATTGGCTCAAAACCAAATTTCTATTTTCTGTGTTGCAAGTGTAGGTTTCACTAACATATCAGTTGGAGCCTGCTCCAGCTATGCTGTTCCAGCTTGATAGCTGCTAACAGGGATGGGGAATGTGTTTTTTTTCACTGGATTCCAACTTCACTTTGTGTCAGTTTCCAGCTGCAGTAAACCCATCAAATTATACACTAAGAAGTACTGCTAAATTAGAAATGCATAAGCATTTAGAAAATGTTTTATTCTTTGACGTTTCCTCAGCCATGTTTAGTGTTACGTATTTTAGTAGGCCCTTCTAATAAGTTTTCTAATAAAGTTCAGAGAGTAAAAAAGACTAGATCATACATTAAAAACCCCAAAAGGAAATATGATGCTTTGGTTTTACCTTCGTTTAATGCCACCTGCCTGTCAGATAAAGAACTGATTTTAAATTCTGAGCAAATAGTCAAGGCATCTTATTTTAGAATCCAGATTTTTTAGTAGTCCATACCCATTGATAAAGTCCTTCACATTTTTACGCTGAATCTTAATTTCTTTTCTTCAGAATCTAGATAGATAGAAAGTCTTTGTCAAGCTGCCTTTTAGTAGTTTCTTACATATAAGCTTATGCTGTCCTGGAAGTGAATTTTCTTTTGCGTTTTAAATCTCAGCCTAGAACAAAAAAATGTGTATTTTGAGCAGTGGTTCATTAACTAACTTGTTAAGTTTCATTGATTGACAGCTTAAAAAGTGAAATTTTATAGAGAACATTATCTAATATTATCAGAATACCCTGGGTACAGACGATGCTCTGCAAAGAAGATTATCAGGATTATTATTTATTACAATTATTGTTAGAATTGTCATTAGGGAAGTAAATAAGATTAATGCTGATTATGGCTGCAGCAAAAACAGCTTTGCAGTTCATGTATACAACTACTTTGTTGTGTGTAGAGCTTTTGTGAAAAAACAGAACAGGCAAAAGTGTGTTAGCCAATTTATTTTGGAAAGGGAGATGAAAAAAAACAAACGAAAAAAAAAACAAACAAGAAGATCCAGACACTTGAGAATAATTGGAATATTGAGTTTAGTTCTGGGCATCTCATCATAGATATTAGTTATCTTTCTAATACTTACGCATATTTCTTATGAGAGAACAGCTTAGGCATTGATTTAGAGGAGGACTGTATTCTTATTAAACAGTCACATCTGTGCTTTGGCTGCAAGCAAATATGCAATTGGGACATCATTGAAAAATTATGCAAACAAACATCACTCGAGTGTTTAAATTCCACTGAGAGTGTTTAGCTGACCTCTGTTCCAATTTGACTCTCTCCCATTTTTATTTCGGAGTCACTTTTTACACCAAAAAAATCCACTTGATTGTAAACTAATAATTTCCAGTTGTAGGTTTCGCATAACTAAAGATATTTTTCTTCAAAAAATTAAATTTGTCAATTTGTCATTAATTTCTAGAAAACAGACAGAAGTACTCTTAGTATAATCCCTCTTGCGTAAGTTTCGTTTTGGTTCTTTACCTAAAATGCAGACAATGTACAGGCTGTCACTTGCAAAAATATTAACACGGTGACCTTGCCATTTAAGGTAGGTCCAAGTGAACTTATTGTTTACCATAGTAAGTAAATATTAAGCAAATGCTTAGTGTAGTAATATTAATGGAATAGTAACATAGTACTAGAAGAGTAATATAGTAACATTTACTATATTAAGTAAATATTAAGTTGGGCAATCATATAAATTTAATTTTATTGAGCCGTCTGTGTCTGGTGTTCTCCACTATACTTTTAGCAGTAGCAGTATGAAAATGAGAAAAAAATGTCTTTCTTATTTGAGGAAGATAAGATTCAGAAAGTATATTGTCTCTGTTACTAATATAATACCCATCGTGTATTCAACTGTTATAAAAATGAGCATGTACCCAGTCTGGATAAGCCCACTGATATTGTCACATACAGCCCTTTTCCTGCTGTAGTTCACTCAGTGGTTCAGTTATATGTAGACATACCACTAATTAAAATAAGATTTAAAATTAACTGTTTTGTTGGTGCCTTATTTTTTGAGGATGGATGGTAATATGGTGGTGCTTTCTCAAAACATCGCCAAGGCAATGATGGTTGATGGATGTTTCCATGCCAGGGGTGTTGAGGAATGTGTAAATTAAATAACTATTCTGTCTCCAGCTGTTGATCTACTTTCCTCTTAACACAACAGTAGCAAATTTAGTCTAGATAAATGGCAGAATAGTCACCATAAATTAAAGTAGTGAAATATATTATTCTGCCCCTCATCAGTTTTTAGTGGAGAATTCTTTAACCTTTCGTTTTTGCATCGTGTGATAACATGAGACCTAAATTCAGTTTCTTTTAATCAGGTTGAAACACAATCATTTTTTACTTTCTCATATAACACGATATGTTCATTATTCCCACTCAAGAGAACTGTCTAAGATTTTTCACTGCATTTGCCATTAGTGTAGAGGAGAAAATGAGACTTTCTAACAATGACTTGTTATCCCATTCCTCCATGCTTTGAAGGTTGTTGGC
The DNA here is from genome assembly GCF_963924245.1 of Chroicocephalus ridibundus. Taxonomy (NCBI): domain Eukaryota; kingdom Metazoa; phylum Chordata; class Aves; order Charadriiformes; family Laridae; genus Chroicocephalus; species Chroicocephalus ridibundus. Next base: position 95,374,086 of record NC_086286.1, on the reverse strand, counting down.
ACCACGGTAAAATTTTCTACCGAGCTCATCCGTGTAAGAGTTCAATTTGTAAGCCTGATTGTTCAAGCCCAGAAGCTCTTTCTAGTGTAATGGGAGTGATGAGAGACACAAACTAGGCAGAACATGTGATTCATGCTACCAGGAATTGAAATAACTGAAGGTATCCCAGGCTAATATGGTGGAAGTGCCAGACTTGTCTGATTTAATGTTTTCCCCCATCCTTTCAAAAATACTGTGTGCACAGCTGTAGAAGCAAAACCAAAGATATTGCAAAAGGATGAGTAGTTAAAACAGAAGAGAGGTGACCTTCCTCAATTGCACGATACTTTGAATAACCTCTTTTAGGTCAGGTAGGTCTATATTTTCCAGAAATTTTCAGTTCAGTCGTCTGATCGGCATGATTTACTGTATCAGTTGGTTTTGTAGTTAACAGAATTAAGTTACTTGCTGCAGTTTAAGTCTATTTTCTGTAGTTTTCATACTACCTATTTGTTTAAACACAATATATAATAATTATTTACTGATAATCATTCATAACAAAGTCAGGACCCTCAATTCTAGGAAAGCAAAATTCCAGGTCTTCAAGGAATTAGTCAATAGGACCCACTGGGAAACTACCCTCAGGGGCAACCCCTCTATCAATACAGGCTGGGGAATGAAAGGGTTAAGAGAAGCCCTGCTGAGAAGGACATGGAAGTACCAGTGGATGAAAAGCTGGACACGAGCAAGCAATGTGTGCCAGAAAGCCCAGAAAAACAACCGTGTCCTGGGCTGCATCAAAAGAAGTGGCCAGCAGGTCAAGGGAGGTGACTCTGCCCCTCTACTCCACTCTGGTGAGACCCCCACCTGGAGTACTGCATCCAGCTCTGGAGTCCTCAGCACAGGAAAGACATGGACCCGTTGGAGTGGGTTCAGTGGAGGGCCACAAAGATGATCAGAGGGCTGGAGCATCTCTCCTATCAAGACAGGCTGAGAGAGTTGGGGTTGTTCAGCCTGGAGAAGAGAAGGGTCCAGGAAGACCTTCTTGTGGCCTTTCAGTACTTAAAAGGGGGTTATAAATAAAATGGGAACAAACCTTTTAGCAGGCCTGTTGCGATAGGACAAGGGGTAATGGTTTTAAACTAAAAGAGGGTTGATTTAGATTAGATACAAAGAAGACATTTTTTACAATGAGTGTGGTGAAGCACTGGAACAGGTTGCCCAGAGAAGCGATAAATGCTCCTGGAAGCATTCAGGGTCAGGTTGGACGGGGCTCTGAGCAATCTGGTCTAGTTGAAGACGTCCCTGCCCATGGCAGGGGGCGTTGGACTAGATGAACTTTAAAGGTCCCTTCCAACCCAACCCATTCTGTGATTCTATGATACGGTTCTATGATAATTCTTAAAACATTAATGTTAGTATTTAAATAATCATCTACAAAGTTACTTTTAATGATGCCCTAAAAACACGTTAATTCTCCACTGCCCTTGTAACCCGTCTAATATTATTGAGTGCTAAATCCCCTGTTAGGGTAAATATCCATACCGAAAGTAAACTCAAAGGCTGGGTTGATGGTCTGCTGATGGATTTTTTTGTTGACACATTGGTTAAAGAAGCATCTCCTTTGCAACATTGCAAATCTGTTCAGAATAAGGGGAAAAGGCATGCTTTAGAAATGTTTTCTGTCCGTGAAGCCTCTGACGGCTTCTTATTAAACTCTTAAACGCAAGTTGTAAAGCTCTTGCTCCAACTGCCACTGAAGTTAGTGACAGGTATTTCTGCTGACTTCAATGGCAGCCCGTACTACAACTGCAGCTGTCAAAACAACTAGAAATCAGTCATGAGATCAGCCAGCACACAAGTATATATTAATCTTCGCAGAAATTACACTTTGGGCAGCTCTGAAAAGAAACCAAATTGACCTTATTGTTTCTGAAGAAATGGGACTCCCACCGTACTGTGCTGCGGAGGAAGTGAGAGCTGTCAGGACTCTGCTTTGAGCATCTAGGCATGTGAATTGGCACTAAAAATGTGAAACTAAAAATAATAATACAAAACCTTACAGAGCCAGTAATTTGAACTCTATTTTTATCTTCAAAAATAAATAAGTGCCCGTTACATTTTTGAGCAGTCTCATGGGAGGTAACAATACCAGTTTGAATTGGTCAAGAACACTGAATAACTAAAAATTGCTCATACAATTAAGGATAGGCCCAATACTAAGTATAGTTACCTAAGTGTAGTTGCTGCTTATTCTTTATATTGTTACAAGGGTGATTAACCTCTTTATTCTGTAATGAGGGTCTTTTTTGCAACACAGTCTTTGCAAGGCAAGTGTGCTGGTGCCCAAACTGACACATATTTCACCAATTTCAGATAGGTGCTAATGCACTTTGTGAAGTGAACCAGAAAAGGAACTGAATTTTGCCTTTCACAGTTAGACCTCTGTACCCATACAATTTGGGTTTTTTGTTACTGAGGTAAAAGTAAAAAATCATTTGTAACACTCTATAAGCTTCAGAGCAGTATTGCTTTTAGAGTAATTTTCCTGGAAGGGCTGCAAGGCAGTAAAGGAAAATGTGCAAACTTTAAAAAGATAAAAATACCCTACTCTTGTTTCCTTTCACTCCCAGTGGCTTTCTGAATCCAAGTTCCTACTGCCACTGTTCAGTGAGCTACTTAAACCCGTGTGTTCCTTAAGGCACGTCTGTAGTGTCAGCGGGTTTTCAAAGCAGAAGAACCCGAGGAAAACAAGCCTCTCCAAAAAAAAGCCATTCTAGGACATTCTTGCCACCATCTCTATACTCCCAACCACTCCTTTCCCATTGCAAACCACCGCGTGTTGCCTCTTTTGTTCCATTGCCATGCATGGAACAAAGGGGTGGAAAGAGCAAGAAGGAACTTCTTAGGCCAGCTTTGCGGCCAAAACCAGTGTATCAGGGCGCTACGGTCTTTCCGATGTTATATATATATTTAGTGCTCATATCAAGATGCTCAATATCAATCCAGGGAATTAAAAAGCATCTCCTAAAAAGAATCAAATAATTAAATCTGCCCAGTCGAGGAAATCAGGATCTGTACACAGACGCTGCCATGCCAAATCAGAAGGCTCAGTCTGAGTAAAGTAATATTTGCAATGAAATTCCTCAGTGTGTTCCAAAGTTTACACAGTTTTTAAACAAATACGAGCATGATATTCAGCAGTTGAATTTTGGCAGCTCCTATATAAAACATAAATTTGTTTTAAATTTGATTTGAACTGAACATTTTTGTTTCTTTTTTACTTTGCTGTAATACTGTGGAAAAACAGAGAAATATATGTTGCAAAGGTCTCAAAAGGGAGGGAAGGTGGGTGGCTCAGCATTCCCAAAATGTAAGAGCAAATTCCTTGCTTGTATGGGGTGGGGGGCGAGTGACACACCTCCCTCCCTGATCCAGAACTCTTTTATGCATTTTGCGTTGCACGGACTCATGTGAAATATTTTAAGCGTAAAAAACACGGACTGAAGAGATCTAACTCCCCCGCCTGTCGGGGACTGCTCACAGCAGTAGGGTAGGAACCTCCCCTCTTGTGACCATCCCGTGGGTGCAGAGCTGAGTCCTGCTCCCTACACCCATGTCACCCTCGTGACTTGTACCCCACGGAGTGGCTTAAGAAAGGGACAGATCACTTGAGGGTCTCCATCAGGGCAAGGCAGGAGACCATTAGCAATTCATTCAGGCCAGACAGCAACAATTCTGGAAGTAAATAAAGTATTTGAAAGTAGGAAACTCTGTGGATTACAAGCAAATTAATTAGATGAAGTCTTGAGGGTTTCCCTTTGGATCTAAAATCTTATATTCCAACTGTATTCCACTCAGCTGCCTAAATCCTACAGCAAAACTGCTAGCAGTTTTAATAATGAGGTAACGTAGAAATATTAATGCTTAGCTGAATTTGAAACGTTGAAAGCAAATAGTTCTTTTTGCTCTTTCAAGCACATATTACTGCAGACCACTGAAGTATTAGTATTATTAGCATGAGTACTTAAATCATGAGCATAAAATAGAAAACCGAATGGAATGTAAAATTCCCATGGGTACCGTTACGGACAATAAAGTATGCCGTAGATTATCTGCTAAAATGCGTCTTTTAAACCATAATTCCAGAGAATGCAGTACACAAATTAGCCGTATATCTTAAGATAATGGATCTTAATGTGTTTACATTTTAAATAAACCACATTTCTGTATCAAGATTGTTATGAATTTAACCTTGGTGTTACTGCTTGGCCATCGAGAGTTTGAAACAGAACATATCTGAAAGGCTTTCTTCAGACAGAGCAAGAATCAGCAAACTGTGGCATTTGTCGTCAAGAAGCAAAAGCTCCTAAGCAGTGAATGGCTGAGTGTGTGTGACAGACTTTGCATGCTAGGTAGGATCTACAGCGGGAGAAATTTGTTTGAGGCTATTATTTACTGATTAAATTATCAAGAACATTTATCACCGTAACTCCTAATATTCCGTTTTTCTCACATACATACCCATAGGCAACAAGGACAGAGTGGATTTTCTCTGCAAAGGCTGTAGGAGCACTTTGTTGGCAGTTAACCTGTGTTAGCCAACTTCTTGGCAGAGAAGAAAAAATCTTTAAAGGGATTCCTAGTGTGTCACTTCCTGCAAGTATGCCCAGTGCTGAATTTGCTGGGAATTCTGTTCCTCTTCCTATTTTCGACTATCCCCTTCCAGATAGTCTGCAATCCCTGACCCATGGCCAACTACCCACAGAGTGCAATGATCAAACAGCTCTGAACAGGGGTCTACATTTTATTTGAAACAGGCAGTTTAGCTCTAGTCAGATAATGAATTAATTTGAGGTACAATTTTTTCCGATGTCCATACTGGCAGCAGTTTTCCTGGAACTCTTAAAGACCCTGTGACAACTACTGTAATCTGCAAGGTGCTCTGGATTTTCTCACTGGACAGAAATTGGTACCCAAGAGTAAATGTTATATCCACTTCTGCTTTTTTTTTTCCTTCTTATATTTATTTTGGTAGTGTCCGTCTCTTAGCAGCCACAGTTGCAACCTGTAATCATGCCTTATTTCAAAAGTGTTTGCCTTGGTTTCTCTACTTGCAGCAGATTTCCTTGGTGAGCAGACGTGTGCTTATGGCTGTATTAATTGGATGCAGTTATGAATTTTTCCTTCAGTTGCAAGCCGGGAGCTGTGGTCTTCCAAGGAGGGGAAAAGCTTCTATACTGGGAAAGTATTCTTAATTTTACTTAACTCAGTTTGCTTTCTTTTTTGTGTTGTTTTGTTTTACTTTAAGGTAAGGCAAGGCTTTAATAAGTCTGAATTGAATGAAATAGTCCATCAGCTGATGCTGAAAACAGCCTTTATGGCTCTGACATGTAAGACAAAATAGGCATTTGATAACTGACATATCATCCATTAAAACCAGTAGTTGGCTCAAAGAGAAGAGAAAAGACTTGAAATCATGGAAATACCATTCCTTTCTGATAATTCTAAATGAAAGTATGTTATCTTTCAGTTTACTTTTTAAACTGTTTTGTGTAATGTCATATTCTACCTCTTTAATGTATATTACCAGTTAGCAGCATTATGTAACATTCCCCGTTAATATCCAGCCCTTTTCTCCAATTACAGTGTAATTTATTCAGACCCTGGCATGTAAAGTTTGGCACGCCAGCCTGTGTTGCAGCTGTTGCTGTTTTCTCCATATTACAATCTGTACGAGTATTATTTTTTTTTTTTCCCCTATTATCACACATTGGTTTTCACAACTTTGAAATAACAGCGTTGTGAAGTGCGTGAGAAATTCAGAGTATAGCTTTGAACTTCATGTCAAAAAATGTAGCTCTGCATTTAGGGAACAGAAGCGAGAATAGCACCCGCACCGGCTGAGGAGTCTGCTTGGCCTGGGAAGCGCTGCTCTGGTTTGAACGGGATCCTCCAGGTCGGCTTCTGCTTTGTAGGAAAGCTGCATCTGCCCGGGGATTTAGCAAAAGGAGATAAGGAGATAACGCCACTTGTAGGAGCTTTAAACAGCATTCACCAGTGTCAGCAGCATCACGAAACACTTTTCTACATGTTAAGTGGAGCACTTTTCCCGTGAAAGACATTTGGAGAACAGTCGTCTCTTCATTCATCATTTTTTTATGAAATTGGCTGGAAGTCGTAGCTTTAAAAATATGCAGTAAAATTTTTCTTACCTAAAAATCAGAGATCTCCTAAAATTAAATTCCTTTTGAAAATTAAATATATATACTGGTTTGGTTTTGCTTTGTTCTGTTTTTTAACATGGGTATGTACATGTCTATTTGCAAATACTAAGACAGTGTCTGGAAGTCCCTCGGAAGCAGCTTTTACCAGTTTTCATGTGAATAAGAAGCCAGAAGACAGGATGCCACTTCTCACGTTCAGACCTTTTCGCAGAAATTCATCTGTGAAGAAACTTCCGTGCAAGAAAAGCTACATCTTGAAACTGAAGCCAGGAGCGGGATCAGACCCCAGCCTGTTCATTTAGAAAGAGAACTTTAAAGAGATAAATACCTCTCTACTTTCTTAATTGATGTCAGCAAAACTGACGTTGGTGGTCTGGTAAGATAGTGAAATACAGTATCAGCTGTGTGTGACAGTAAACAGCAATGTAGATGACATAATTCCCCGCTGAATTGTAGAGCCCAAATCAATTCGTTTAAGAATATGAAGCGTGTTAGACTGCAGAAACAAGCAAAGCCACGGCAGAGGATAACAATCTGTCATTCTCTAGCTGCATCATGTTCATAAAAGAGAGGTTACACAGAAGTCTTTTCTCTTCTGGAAAAAACATAATAATAATAATAATAATAAAAAATCTGATCAGTAGAAGCTTATTTTGTAACTTAATCCTTCAAAAAGTCCTGAAGCCTGGATCATTTTTCTGGGAGCTGCCATCTTATTGTATGGACATAGTACATTTACAGGCTCGCTCCTGTCACCTAGACATATTAGATTTCCAGCCTGAACTATTGTTCAGCTGTATCTCTTCAGAAGGCGAAAGATGCAGAATGAATACCAGTTATTTTCTTACATTGTAGCTACTGGTGATAACTTAAAAAATAACACAAAAAAAAAAAAAAAGAAAAAGAAATGTGCACTGCAATATTGTTGACACATAAACTGAAATGAAAATTCGTAGAATTGTGATTAAATATACATCTAGATTTAGCTAAACTAACAGAAGTCCTATTAAGCTGTTATCCATATGTTCTTACTCAAGAGAAAATAATATTCTAATGGATTTATTTATGACCAGAATAATACATACTTTCATACACTCGCTGTATGATACCATTGCATGAGTACATTTCCTCTTAAAAAGTTTATATTATTAGAAACCCAGGCATTTTAAAGTAAGTCTTAAGGTAGCTTTATATTTTTAATATCTTAGTTTCTGTTGCGGAAATGCAGCTACTTGAGCAGAGTTTGCTGTAACTTGGCTTCTGGTATATGTGATGTCTGGGTACCGCAGAGAGATGGAAAACTGAGAGAGGGGTGGATGCTGAAAACGGCTGCTTTAATTTCAAAATCTCATGATAATACTTCAGCTTCCTAATGCCAACGCACATAGAGAAGAAGAAGGTGTGCTCTTCAAAGTGAACGGCAGAGCACAAGTGTAACTAGTTCTTCTCTCTCCATTTCTTCAGCTAAAAGCCAAAGAACAGGAAAAAAGTATAAATCTGGAACCAAAAGAATCTCAGTTATTTTCTTTCAGCACATTTAGTGATGAAAGCAAATAGCTATGTCCTTAGCAAGCCATAGCTGAGTGTCTGCAGTCCGTAAGGGGTACATACGCCCTGCTACAGCCCGATGACAAGATAAAGTGTCTTTATATTGCTCTGTAATAAAAACTCCTTATCATTCCTCAATAGTTTTTAATTACATGGTTTCTGCCCACCCTTCATTCGATTTACTCTCTGATTTGGGGTTACATAAATGCTGTGGGCTTGCCTTGCCTTTCCAAGTACACCTCGGTCTGCTTACAACCTGCCAGAAAATGAGATAGGGAGACCGTCCCACAAGCTGCAAAGTAGAAAATATGTGCCAAGGCGCAGGAGGATGGAGGGGGGGGCTGGGGCAGCCTGCGGTGGGTTCACCCCAGCGAGAGCGGGCAGAGCAGCGGGCGGCAGGAGGTTCTACTTGGTTAACCAGAAATAGTGCTTCACTGAGCAGCTTTGCATCCATAATTTGCTTTTTCGCTTCATGTGGAAAGATAAATGCATGATTTATGAAAAATAGAATATTAGAAAACAGTCAAACTGCCTTCTATAAAAACCTTGGCAGAATTGTTGTAAGCAGCACTTTATTTTCTTAAAGGAGTAGACCCAAAGTGTGAATACCAGCTAGACTAGACAGACTAACTGGAAGAATGGCTCCGTTCTGCTTTACATCTCTTTAAAAATAAAATAAAATAATCAAGGTGCTAACTGGAATCTGTCAAATGACAGCTATAACAGGGGAAATAAAGAACAGTACAATAGATTATATTTATAATTATTATAAATCAGGCAGATTGTGGATTAATTATTTTTTTAAAAAAAATATGACCTTGGCATTCTGTGAACTGAAATCCTTACCCACAGGAATATACTGGAGAAAATGTATACTTCGTACGTTTGGCACTTACCTTATATTTTCATCACGTCAAGGGACACTGTGAGTTCCTCAATTTGTAGAACGTACAAAAACAAGAAAGAAAGCGATAGTCTTTATTGTATCTATAAATGTAGCTTGCAAAGGCATCGTTCCAGTTTACCAAGAGCAGCATGGAATGAGCAGGGGGGCTCCCCAGGGCAGGACCTGGCAGCCGGGGCCCATCCCACTGCTCCAGCCAGGAGCAAGGCAGCCGGGGGCGCCAGGAACATCCCCAGCCCCGGAGATCGGCCATCTCCCTGGGGACAGGCCAGGACATCTCCACTACCAAGACTTTGCTGCCATGTGTGTGCCTGTGCTGACAGAGCTACACCCAGATGCCTTTGGGTGTACTTGAGTGTGACACACCACATTTCTGGAAAGTTAAGATTTCCCTGATTTTTCTTTTTATGCTACAACCCCTGAAAGCTACACAGGAAGTTGTGGGGAAAGGTAGTAACTGCTCAAGGTGTTGCGTGCAAGTTGTGTTAATTCCACTGGACACAGGACAGTCACTGCGTAAACCCTTTGGTTTACTTCATTCAGAGCAAGAGCAGAAGGTCTCTCGGGGAAGCAGTGGCTTCTTTCCCCTGAGAGCTGTTTTAAATTAAAGCAGAAGGGAATTGTGGCCTGTGTCACCTGAACTGATGGGACCTTCTTTAAAAAGGAAAGGACACGGGGAGGGTTTGAGTTAAGGAGTATATCACGTTATTCTGTCATTCAGAAGAGAGAGAAACCAAGCCAGCTGGCAGCCTTTCAATGCCTTCTTTTGCATTTGTCATTGAAATTTCCCTCAAGAAATACGTAGGGTTTTGAAAACTTTCTTTGGGAGACCTCCTTCTGACTCGTCTCTTGAGCGTGGCCCTGGTGAGAGTTGCAGATGACAACCTGCTGACTATGCTGGGAAAGCTTCCTCTTCTGCTGTGTCTGGTGCACTTGTACAAACAAGTCAATATTATGGTTGCTTGGAAGGAAAAGGTTCTGCTTCCTCCTGGTTAAGGCAGCTACTGAGGTTTTGATATCAAGGGAGCTGACCTGTGCTTCTTACTGTGCCCCTGGTCAACAGAGCATCTTTTGCTGTGAGAGTATCATCGGAGGAGTTAATTCAGGACACCTTCTGAAGGTAAATAAGGCAAATGTGAAGGTCTTTAAATGGAGCCTCATCTCCTAATGTACTTTATGAGAGAGGAGGAAAAGCGTGGGCCTGATAATGCTGGAGAGAAAAGTTTGAGGTAGCAGTGGCAGGCCTGGTTCAGCAGATGCACTGCAAAACAGAAAGAAATACATATCTTGGACCTGACAGGCTGGGAATTTCATGGTCAGTGAACCAGAAGAGAGTACATTGTTCCCAGAATGAATTTGCTCTCAGGATTTAGCCTGTTTGGAAGTTAGGTGATGGAGGACTAGGTTCGAAGTGGCTTATCTTCTCATTATTTCTGTAAACTGCAAATAAACCTGCATGATCAGATACTTGGAAAGCTGAAAGAGCTTGGCAGGAGGCGTAAAGGAAAAAAAAAAAAAGCCACACAACTGAGAGTGTAGGTTCTAGGAAAGGATAGAAACCTATTAAAGATCTTTCTATAAACTGGCAAGACTTCTGTAAACGTTTACAAATATTTTGAAACTGCGATGGTACCTAACCAGCCATTTGTCACTAAACCAAAGACTCAGAAATCATGGCCCGGTTTCAGTCAAAATTCATACTTTTCTAACTCTGGCCTATTCTCTTTTTTTTTTCTTTTTGTTAAGCACAAACACAAATACATACACTTTTGCTGCTTCTACTTGACATCACCTACCTCTGCTGAAGTGGCCCTATTGCTTTGGACCCCAAAGACCAGTCTTGGCTTTGGTTTCTTTGTTTGCTTTAAAGTCTGGAGGTATTAACAGCTGTGCCTACTGTATCCAAAATCAGATGAAAGTGAAAAACCACGTATCAGAAGCATTTCTTTGTGCAAGTCCTTGCTTTGAAGTGTTGCAGGGCACTATGAAGCAAGCGCTATTTTTCAGCCTCCGGAGAAGCTATCCACGTAGAAAATTTTAGTGTAATGTAAAGCTCTGAAGTTTTATTCAGCTTTTATAAATCAAAGTAGTACTACTGGCAGTAGTCATGACTCATAAGTCAAATTTAAAAGCCTTTATTTAATCTTTGCTACTTGGCTTGCTTGTTTTGTCAGCCAGTGTAAAACCCCCAAAACCTAAAAATTAATTTGGCCAATTAGTACTTAATTTCACCTCTTTCCTCCACTCCAAAGAACTATGCAGTAACTCTTAGAATCCCTCTTCCTCACATAAGCATTAAATTTAAGCACCTTTTATAAGGAAATCTGCTCTTTTTGGAGCTGTGGCTTCTGCCTGTTCCTGGGGAGGCCGCTGGGAGCAAGAAGTCTCCTAACAACCACGTGTGTCCTCCTGAGACTTCCCCAGTGCTTCCTGACCACAGGCATTCCAGCAGCCCAATCACCATCTAATGAGAGTCAGGAAAACACTGCTAATTGATATAATGAAGGATGTTGATTTACTTCAGATGAGAATCTGCTTCTATAAATGTAGAGCCACTTGAAAAAGCAAAAATATCAGATCATCTATTAGTTGTTTGATCTGAGATATGCATTCTAAGCCCTTTTCTCCTCTCATTTGACATCTTGGCTGCAGGGAATTACTTCTGTGAACTAGTTTATCTTATGAAGGTAGATGGGAGTGGTTAGTTGTCTCTGTGATTTATGTGGTTTGATATTAGTAAGTTAATTTTATCCTCCATGGATGGGTCATACAGTATCTCAGTGCAAATCCCTTATTTTAAAAGGCCAGGCTGTTCCTGTCATATCTCCAAAATATTCACAGAGGGTGGGGATACGTGGTGGTTACATAGCTGTTGCAGTCGTGGCCTTCTCATGCCTAGGCATGCTCGGAATGTGGAAGCCCCTGACCCAGGGAGGCCAAGTCCTGGTCTTAGATGAGATCTTGGGAAACATTTATAAATTCATTCCATGCCTCTGTTGGATTATAGCTTTCAGTATTTTCCAAGAATGTTTTCCTCCATCATGTCTTATTGCGAACAAATTTCCACATGTTGCTTGTGAAGGTGTCTCTGGAGCTGGGACATCATTTGGTGCTGCTGGGGAGCTTGGGCTGTAGTTGTTGAAGCGGGCAGCAACATTAGCCCTGCCTGTGCTTTGTCACTCGCTATAGGACATGTGCATGAGCTTCACTTTCCTTACAGCACATGCTGAATCCCACAATGTTGGCGGACTGGTACTGACACATCCCAGTCCCATCTGCCCCGTGCTCTGAAGTGGCTGCACGGAAGGCAGCTCTGGTCTGAGCCGTGTGTTGGTGGGATGTGTTGGTGTTGGTGGGATGCTGTGCACGGATCTCACCAAGAGACAGCACATCCTACCGAAGGCCGGCGCTATGCCTGCGTGGCATGTGGTTTGTAAACTGGAGCCAGTCTCTGCTGTGGCCATTCAGACTGTTAGCAGGGGTGCCCAAGTCTGGCCGAAGGCATAGTCAGTCATAAGGGAAAGGGGTAAACACACTTGAAGGTGAGGCTGAATTTCACAAAAAAAAAAAAAAAAAGGCTCTAAATTTTAAAATTTGATGTAATATAATTTTTAATTTGGGCTTCTGCCTTTCTCACATTGCTGGCTTTTCTATTGATCTGCTGAAGGGCTTTTTCAAAAGCCCTTCTTTCTCCTGTGTCTGATTCTTACGTTAAGTAAAATGACCCTCTGCATTATACTGGCAGTCCTTAAAGTGAATTCCATTAGGAAAACCCCTATGTAAGGTTTTTACCTTTTTCTTTTTTTTTTTTTTAGAGGAAAAATCTGTGCCAAATACATTGCCAGATTTATTCATTTATCTTCTATGACAAAGATAATGAAATTCATAGCTTACCACCTGAATAGATCCTTTATTTCTAGTTTATATTGTGATGAATTCAGGAAAATTAGTGCCAGTTTGGCAAATTCCACATTTAATTTGACTTTCATTTAAATAAGCCTGAGCATAAAGTTAGGCTGAAAAGATGAGCTGTGCAAGTTGAGATTATATAACTTGCTATTCTAACATCTACTTCATAATTTTCTTCTTGCTCTGGCTGTGCTATTATTACTTCTGAAGAAAGTGAAAATATCATAATGGACAGTGAAGGACTGGCTGGAAATTGAGAGTATTTCTCTTAAACTTGAGTGAGGTAGTAGTTAGCTTATACTCAGACCAGTGTAATGTTCTCATCCTTTCATAGAGGCTTTTTCTTCTCTGAATATAAGTATTCCTGGGGAACGCATTTGAAGTCAGATATCCTAAATCTAATTTTCACTGGTTTAAGAATATAGGACCTTGCGGGCTCACTTGTTCCCCTGAGCCATTTCTCAGCTATTGCAGGCACCATTGCCATATAACGAATAAACAGAGGGTTGACAGTGAGTATATGCAAGGAATGAATTTCACAGACCGGTTATGAGTATGTCCTAGCTGTGCCGTTGACCTGAAATATCACACTCCGTACACCTTGACTCTTACCGCATTCTGACTGCATGAGGCTGTGCAACTTGTTGAAAAAAAGGTCATATTATGTGAGTTCCTAGAAAGCTGGGATCACTGCAGTGTATTCACAGAGCCTAAGCTGGGGCTGATTAAGCATTCCTTTTCTTAAAATTGCAACTCCGTGACTGTCCTGTTGCCTTCATTAAGCGACATTTTCAACTATCAGTTATTCTTTGTGCAGATTCTGGCTCGTATAGGAGTTATACCATGACCAAGGATTTCCAGTATGCTCTTTGCCAGCAGGTGAAAAGTATTTACATTATTGAAGAGAATTGCCTCTTCTGAGAGGCTAATTCACAGTCAACAACATAGCAGTGGAGGTTGCTTACAGCAACGGGCTTTCATTTCTGTATGCCGTTTCGTAACACTGTCAGGAGACCAAGGGGTATGAAACACTTCAGCGCTCTTTCCAACGGAGGGTCCCCAGAAGCCCCTGCCCATGCTCATCTTGCCAGTGGCTCTTATGGTACTGGGTAGTTCCCATACTTTGGGACCTCTTGCTGCTTCCAGCTGTGAACTCAAGATCCAGCAGGTAGAGGCTGGATGAGATAACGCGGGAATGAGCCCTACTCCCTTCCCTTCCTGCTAGCACCACCCAGCGCAACATGTTTTCTTACCTTCTGTAATAAAGTATGGTATATCCTTTCCACTTTGACCCTCTCAGATATGTAATTTAAGCTATCACAAGAGAGGACGTGGTATGTGTAAATGACAAGAGAAGTGTGTGTAAGCCATTTGCTATATTAGGACTCTCATAATGTACTTAAGCATTCTGCTGCATTGGTATCTGCTGCAAATGATGGCTATTTATGCTGAACAATTACTATACAATACAAGGTCTGTCAAGGTAAATAGTAACTATAATACTTCTGTTTATCATAGGGACTTTAGCTTTACAAATGTACATTTACACATGTTTGGCTTTCTAAACTTAGATATATTCTGGTAATATTTTAAGTTTTCCTTGGAACAAATGTCATCTGTTCACTTTCTGAATGTTATTTAAGATTTTCATTACATAATCTTTTGCTGAAATGCTAATAGTACAGGGTTAAAAGCTGGTTAAACTAGTGATAGATGTTAATAGAATACAGTTTGCTTGCTGAGGACAAAGGTGTTGTAGGAGTGCAATTTGGAATTTGCTTATAATTTAGGGTTAGAAACTGATGTTGTTACGTAGAATTGGATTTATTTGCTGATTGGGAGTTTTGCCTGAACAGAAGGAAGGAATATGGTTTTTTCCCTTCTTTTTTTACTTTTTCTGTGCAGTCAGAGCTATTGCTTCACAGTCTTCAAGCAACAGCAGGTAAACAGTGTTGGTTATAAGGTATTAAACAACGATTAATTGTATATTTGGGCATGTTTAGCTTGGAGAAGAGGGGACTGAGGGGAGACCTCATTGCCCTCTACAACTACCTGAAAGGAGGTTGGAGAGAGGTGGGTGTTGGCCTCTTCTCCCAAGTCAATAATGACAGGACCAGAGGAAATGGTCTGAAGTTGCAGCAGGGGAGGTTTAGATTAGATATTAGGAAGAATTACTTTACTGAAAGAGTGGTCAGGCACTGGAACAGCCTGCCCAGGGAGGTGGTGGAGTCACCATCCCTAGAGGTGTTTAAGAAATGTCTAGATGTGGCACTTCAGGGCATGCTCTAGTGGCAGAGATTGTAGGTTTTTTGGCTGGACTCGATGATCTCAAAGGTCCTTTCCAACCACGAAGATCCTATGATTCTATTGTTATCTCAGGTGAGCTTTTATAATGATCTTGATGATGTTTTTTTTTAAAAAATCTACACAAAACCCCTTTTCCCATTTGTTTATTCCTTCTTCATAGAATCAACATACGGATTTCATAGTCACCAGAGTATTAGCAGTTTATATGGCAAAATAAATACATGTCTGTTGGGATTCATAATTTCAATTCATTGAGTAATTCGCCAACAAAAGATGGTGTTCACCCTGAAGATCAGCACAACATTCTGTTCCTTATTAGCCATTTTATCAAAACTGCCCTTGATGTAAATCTAACTGATGGCCAATTCGGAAATTTTAACGTTACCCCAAAAGGCTGCGTACATAACAAGGTCACATTCTGCTCCGGATATGTTTGTGAACCTCCCACTGACAACAGTGGGAGTTCTGCACATAGAACATGGGACAGAGGCTGGCCCTTGATCTTTAAACCGTTAATACTTAAAAATGAAAAAGAAAAAAAAAAAAAAGGCAGCATTCCAAATCCTGAGTTTCATACTGCAAGCTTCACTTCGTCTAAACCTTCACTGTGGGTCACCATAATTTGATTTGAGGGAGAACGTCACAAAATACTCGCTGTCTGACGCAGTGTTGCTGCTGGGTGCTTGGCGTTCAGCCTGTCTGCTTCTGGGATGACTTTAAGTAGGAATAAGCTTAGACAATTTACTTGTCTAAGTGACTTGAGGCCTATTCGAATCTCTGCTTTACAAATTAGACGCTGAGCCTGAGACTCACTGAAAGGCTGTGTGCTGCTAAATGTCTGTCATCCTTTAGTACTGCTCAGACTGCGAAGTAATGTGTCTTTTAAAGTGTTAATCCTACTTCTCATTTTGAGCATTTTGGGAGATCTTTGTTTACAAATACTGTTCAAAACAACAATTACTTCTTCTGACACAATGCTGCCATTATGTTTACCGCAGTTTCTAGATAATGTCTGGTGTGATTTTTCGTAGAAGAAATTAAGGATTTTTAGGATGTTTAACACCTTAAGAGGTTGATGGTTATCTTTTCCTTAGTTAATTCCCTAGTTTTATTGACTGTTATTGATCTCTGTGGATCTTGAGGGACTGTGCCTCTTCCAAAATTCCTGCTCAACGTACAGTGAAGGTACCAGGTTAGAAAGTCACAGCCACTAGAAATGAAGCAAAACTAGGCAAGTGATTTTTCACTTTGCAAGCTTACGCCAGAATGCAGTATTGCAATGCTTTCTGGCATAAGTGCTTTGAAAGCATTTTTGGGGGGATTAATAGACTTTTATATGAGGTACAGGGCTATATTTTACAGCCACAAACAGATAAAAGCATGAATTTGTGCCTGTAGGGCATTACATGTGCCAAACTGAAGAGCTGAAAGGAGGGTTAACAGCCTACTCTGCAGAAAGCCGGCTGTATTAATGCTTCTGATAAGCTGTAGAGGAGTTAACTCCAGTTGTTTGTGTGGTGCACCTCTGTTCCTCTAACGGATGAAATCCAAACCCCACTTGGAGATTTGCCAATGACTTGGGTAGGACCAGAAGTTCACCAACTGCTGTAAAGCCCGTAACTATTCATCCCGGGTTTTCTGTCGGGCCACAAAAGCAGCTGCTGTCATTAAATTGAGTGGTACCTGCCTTTTGTGAGTGAAGTCCCTTGGTGCAAGATGTGGCAGTACTTTTATTTTTCTGCATGTAAACCCATTTCACAAAACTGTAAATGGCGACTTATGAGGACAGGCTGAGAAAGTTGGGGTTGTTCAGCCCGGAGAAGAGAAGGCTCCGGGGAGACCTTATTGCTGCCTTTCAGTACTTAAAGGAGGGCCTACAGGAAAGATGGGTACAAACTTTTTAGCAGAGGCTGTTGCAATAGGACAAGGGGTAATGGCTTCAAACTCAAAGAGGGTAGATTTAGACTAAATATAAGGAAGAAATTTTTTACAATGAGGGCAGTGAAACACTGGCACGGGTTTCCCAGAGAGGTGGTAGATGCTCCATCCCTGGAAACGTTCAAGGTTAGGTTGGACGGGGCTCTGAGCAACCTGATCTAGTGAAGATGTCCCTGCTCGTTGCAGGCAGGTTGGACTAGACGACCTTTAAAGGTCCCTTCCAACCCAAACCATTCTATGATTCTATAAACTTTACCTGCAAATTGTAAAAAAGGCAGGGGAGGAGTTCCAATTGAGCTCAGATTTAGAAAAAAAAAAACTGTTGAAATACCCTTTGCCCCCCAAAAAGAGTTTAGTCTAGACAGTCTAGAAAAACTCTAAACCATATGATTGTACAGGATCAGGGATAAACATAAATTTTTAAAAGGGAACCAGAGAGCTGACATCTTAGCAAAGATACAAAAGGCAGGAGCGGAGAGGTCAGGGAGCTGTGTCAAGACTGGTTGCACGGATATTTTGACTGCTCTGTCTTTCTTTGCCATCCTCTCTTTAGCCATTTGCCAAATCCACAGTGCATCAGACTGTATTAGCAATGTTCAAAAGAGAGTTTGAAGAATCTTGAACAAAATAATCACTGCATATATTCCAGAAAAATAAACAACTACCGTGCAAATGTAGGTATATTTGAAAGAGAAGAAGGAAAACTAAGAGCTTGGAAACTTGTAAATCTCTTGAGGCACATAAAAACATTTTTGGGTCATAAAATTGATTACACTCTCTCTGGAAGCAAAGAAATAATTAAAAAAATACAGTATCTGGTAAAAAAATGATAACATATCCTTATGTTACATTAGTCATATTATATGTATGAGGATTTCCCGTGAAGATTGTTTTCTGTAATACAAATTTTCTGTAATATAAATTATGTCATACTCCCTGCTGGTTTTGAGATGGGGGAAAATTAAACATTGACAAACAAACAATTCCTTCCATCTCTCAGTCTCCCTAGTAGGTAATAACAATAATGACAGGAACAGTCTTCATTAACAGATACTCATGCTGAATTACATCCTCAGGCTACTTTCTGATTTTAGACATGCAAGCTTTCCCCAGAAGCCTAAGCGATGTTTCTGTAGTTAGCATATTTTTTAAATGAGAAGGGACAGACAGGAACAAATGTAATAAGTGCTGTGTCTGACTGCTAAATCTGCCGTTTGTCAGAATTCTGTTTTGCAATGATTAATCAAAAATAAAGGACAGAAGCGCGGTGCCTTTTTATGGTTCCTGGGCTTCTGATATTGAATTTTAACACGGTAGGAAAATTACGTGGTTATGGTAGATGTAGGCTTCAGAACTATCACTAAAACAAAGCACAAGTAGATTCAGGAGAGTAGCTGGAAGTGCATGAATAGGTACATTTTAAACTAGCGTTTGACAGATCTGCTAGTATTCATCTCAGTACAACTGCACATCTAGTGTGTTTCTTTGTTGTAGTTTTTTCTGATAAGTTTTTTGGGTTTTTTTTTTATATCCAGTGGTGCTTCTGACATACGAGATCAAATTTCTCTTTCCTTACCAAATATGCAATCCATTTTTATCTAGTAGTACACCAAAAGAAAGAGAACCTTATGCTCAGTCTCAAGCTTCATAATTGCTGATGAGGGGAGGAAGTGGCTTAATGTGGATTTCCAGACTGAAAAATGACTGTAAATAGCCTTGTGGAATTCTGTGCCTATTATCACTCAGTGACTTCCATATCACATTTTTTTTTCCTTTTACAAGTAAGAAATGTTTACTGCTAACTGCCAACACTATGCACGTGACCTACAAACCTAAAGTCAAGCTGGATTCTATCACCAAAGCCATCACTTCTCATTATCTTTGAACTGTTACTAATAAAGTTAGTTCATGATATAAGAGAGGGCTGAATTTGTAATCTAGAACTCAGATAAAATAAATAAATTCTCTTGATGATGTGTGTGCGTCCAGTTCCCTTTCCCATGCACACATACTGAAAACAATTGGTGAGGCCAGCCGATGCATGTAAACACACAGAAGCAATAATCCTGATGATAAAGAATTTTTGACGTAGAGATCTGTCTCACAAGGACTCTTGTGGTGAAGGTGCAGTTTTTCGTTTGTAGTCACTTCTCTGGACTTAACTGGTGTTTCAAAGTGGGGTTCATTATCTCCTGTTGCGGGTGGATATTGCTGGTCCTGAATGGAGGGTTGGAGTAATGGTTCGCGTTTACTTGCAGAAGGGGAACGGATGCTAACAACAGGTCCCGTAGTAGGGCTGCACCTCTCCAGGCTGCCAGGAAAGCACGTGGGAGCGGGATGTGCGTGGGGTCAACTGTAGCTTCTTTCTGCCTTTGGAGGGCCCAGGGAGACTGTAGCACCACAGCGCTTCCAGGAGGGCACGCGTTACAGACAGGAGAATGGGGGAGAGATAGCAAGCGGCGTTCAACTGCAACACAGGCAAAATAGCAGTGGGAGCTGCATCAGCTAAAGAGACATCGCCTGCCGTCAGGCTGCATAGATGTTGGCCTTTTCCTCTTCTTCTACCTACTTCTTCGCATTAAGCCTGTAGACCTATGTAGTAGCAAAACTGTAGAACTGTGTAGAGGCTGTCCTACGTGAGGGTTGCGAAGCATGGCATTGGAGCTGAAGTTTGGGAAACAGATAAGTGGTAAGGGATTAGTTACAGAATGTGGTTGTGTTGCATGAAATGCGTACAGTGCATCTCAAAGAAAAATGATGGTCAATGCCTCGCTAATTAGAGACACCAAGGAAGTTGATAAAAATGAAAGCAAACAAAAGTAAAATGTATTGTGAGTGTGATGCAACGGTTTATTAGAATTAACTTTCTAATTACATCTTCCACATTAATCTAAGGAACTGTCAGAGCTTTATGCCCCACATAGGGATAAGTAAGGAAAGCAGGCAATGAAGTCTTTCTGAAAAGGTGTTTACAGGGAGAAACCTTGCGCTCCAGAAAAGAAACATCTGGAGATGTATTTTGTTATTCCACAGTCACGGTGAAATTGATGAAGTGTCCTATCTGGTCAGACAGAGCTAGCACACCATCTGCTAAGCCGATCGGACAAGTGCCTGGTCTCTCACCAATTACCTGTCAGAACCCCAAAGCCTGCCCACGGAAACTATAAGGGTATGAATCATATTCCAGCATGTGAATTATACTTTACCAGGGTTGTACGTTGCAGATAAATACTGAGCTAAACATTTTTTTTTCATAGAAATTTCTAACCATTAAAAAGAGAATGGTTTAATGCTCGTCGTAACAAATAGGCTTGTGAATTTTTAGTTTTAACAGCTTTCTCCAGATTGGAATAACAGGAAAAATGGTCCAGAAGCGCCCTTGACACCAGTCAGAGAGAAATACTCATTTGAAATGAGAAATTATTGTTCAGGCTCCCCAGGGATCATTGCTGCTACCTAAGAGAAATTTTTCTACCTCCTGGGTATAAAATTTTCTACATTTGGGGTGTAAACTTCAATTCCAGATTAAAGAGAGAAAAGATATGCTAGAAAATTGGAGAAAGGGAAGCAGCATCTAAAGGAGACTGTGCATGTTTTTAGGACGGGCACTGGGAAGTGTGATGTTAGCACATATAAATATACCCACGGTAGCTTTAATTCATTTATTTCAAGTCCCAATGGCAATAAAGATTTGCTGACGAGTTTTCAGGCTAGACTTTACAAGCCCTCCCAGAATGCCGGGTACCTGGGCTGTAGAGTCTTGGCTGGAATTTGGCAGGAGATGTTTACTGTAGTGGTAACTGAGACGAGCTGCATTCACAGACACTGTGTATCTGATATCTTAGAGAGGAGAGGGAAAGAGCAGCCTGTCTGGAGCTGACTAAATAAAATTAAGATTTATGAACTGAGTAATTTGGGAAGGTCTCACTTTGTATATATATTATGACTAGCAATGTTGAACTCCTACCCAAGGGCTTCAGAGTGTGTATAACTTGGTTCTCACTATGTGTGCTGTTATTCCATCTTGGTAGATGAAGACGTGGCATCAGAAAAATTTGCTATGTCCAAGGCTATTAGGCGAGTCCGTAGCAAAACACTGGAGAATAGCTGACAATGCTTTCTTTTAAATCACAGCTACAAACTCCACTCAGGGGTTTGTACACCTTCATTATATGTGTTACTTGCAAGGTCCATCTGATTTATGTAGTTTATACCTGAGTCTTACCAGATGCATCAGATCAGAGCTATGCCAAAGTTTCTGTCAGGCCTCCAAATGTTTATCTCTCTGTCATTTTTCTCTTCATCCTCATCTCCTGCATCTTTTAAGTGTTTGGGTTTTTATTTCTAATGAACACAAAAGGTGGCTGTCAAGTGGCTGGGACTAACGCAAGCCCGAAAAGAGCTTGGCTGGGCAAAGCCATCCAAGCTCCACAGTATGGACCGTCGCAGTGGTGAGGCACCTCAAGATGGAAAGAGAAGGGAGAAGCACTGGAGATATTAGCAGGGTTGATTTCTATAATGTAAAGAAAAGTAACTCCCTAATATCAGCTTCATGCCGCAGCTGCTAATCAATGATTTTAGTTTTCTGTGACAAAAAGGTATTCCAGTCTAACACAAGTGACTTGCCTTGAAGCGGGAGACTACTGAGCGGTTGTTTCAAGCAGAAACAGAAGACAAATTTTAAAAATAATTTTAAAGCACAAGAAGAAAAGCAAGAAAAGTCTTGTGGGATTTTTATCTTGGTGTAAATATTTCTTAGGCTATAAATGAAATATGTTTGGTTTTGGGGGGAGACACAAATCCGTCAGCAGAGACAATAGGCAGAGGAGAATGTTTTGTCCTTGAATCATTTGTGCTTTTCTATGACGAGCTATATTTAAAAGCATTTAATGAGGAAAAAAAAAGCTGTTTATGGATTCACTTGATACCAAGTGTCATTGATGAATGGTCAGCTGCTGTCCAAAGCCCTGGCTTTCATTATTGAGTTATTTAAATACGTATATGTGAGTACTAGAAAGAACTGAGACTTGTCATGTTTATTGAGAGGGAAAAAATGTCCCAGATTTGGAACACATCTGTTTTTCAGTTCTCGCTTCCACTTCAAAATCAAGGCCATATTGTATTTACAAAGGACATCTGATTAGAAACTGCGATACAGGTCCTGCCTTACGAGGCAAAATACACCTTTAGTTCCCGGGGGGACTGGGCAAATAGATCTGCCTTAGCTTTTGTAAAGTTATCATTGAAAAGAAAACTGCATCCTGTTGACCCTTGAGAGACAAGCTTCACATTTCACTTGCGGCTGTGAGAAAATCTCTCGGGGTTTGCTTGTTAGTGGATCTAAATCAGCGTAGTGCCACTGGCTCTGGGGCATGCAGAGAGTGAATTTTAGTCAGCGTTACTCGCTTCCATACGTATAAAATGGAATAACAATCTTCTAGTGTATAAGCCTGATGTGACCTTATAATCAGGGCATGTTTTTATGCTCTTCATCTAGGAAGGGAAGTGTAGAAATTTGTGTGCAAACTCTCTGGCTTTCATATGCAGGAAGGAAGCTGGCATAACCCGATAGCCAGACAAACTCCTTCCAACCAGCGATGCTTAATGCTGGTATGAAGCAATAGTCCTGATGAACAGATCAAAAGTTTGAGCTCTGTGTTGCTTATTGGTCATTTCATCAATACGATAAAAATCTGGTTTTCAGCGCTCAACTCCGTATTCCAGTCAACTACTTCACAATCTCCCCATTTTTCCACCGTGCTTTTTTTCAACTGTTGTTTCTTGCCAAACCAGACAATCCTTCTGGATATATTAATATTTACCACTGAATTCTGCTGTAATACAAATGATAAATGTTAATAAAGCCTACATTTTCTTCTGTTCCATATTTATTTTATTATTACTATTTTATATATGATAAACCATTCTTCGATTTTTTTCCCCCTCCAGTTCTAAAGATATTGTTAGTTCATGGTTATTCTAAATTTTGTTTTCTTCGTTAGTGTTCAGTGGAGGAACGGACAGTTGCACGTTCAGAAATAATGGTTTGCTGGTGCTGCTCATGGGAGATTAAGGGCATCAACATCAGAAACATCTCTTGTGTGATTAGGTCAAACTGGAAATCCTAATTCAGTCTGTGCAATTCTCTGTGTGAAACTGGCACAGATGAAGATTGCCGATTATTTCTATGGGAACTATAATAAGCAGTAACAGAAGATTTACCCTTTGGAAACTTAGTTGAGCAATACAGACAGGTCAGACTGTCATTTTGTTCTATCTCAGATAACTAGATGGAACCAGATGATCTTTTTGGAACTAGATGATCTTTAAGGTCCCTTCCAACCCGAACCATAACAATTTTCTTTTAGACCCTTATTTTTTTCCAGACCAGATAGATAGATACAGGCAAGTTTCCTAGACTTCCTAGTAGGTAACTTCTCAAAAATTGTTTCAGTTTAGTCATGAAGGAAGCCACTGCAGACAGCCTTTTATTAATGTTACTAATCAAGACATCTCCACATCCCCCATGATAACCAGAAGAAAAGCATAATCTCAGGTGTACTAAAGATTTCTTCCAGATATTCTCTCCTTATTCTGCTATGATCTGTCAAGATTATAGCGAAGTGAGTACAGGTCGATACCTTTGGACTTACATAATGAATTCTTAATTGCAAGAGCAGATGGAACAATGATTTTTCTGTGGGAAAAAGAAATAATATAGAGCAAAAATATAATATGAATCAATTTAGCTTTGCACAGTTCTAATACAACATAAGAACACAAAACAAATTATGGACAAAACTGGTGTACTTTGTGTAAGAAAAAGTCCACCAAAGCGAAGTTAGCCTGAGTGTAAGAAATAGCCTGAACCTGCAATGTCTGTTACCTGTACTTTTAAAATACTTGCAGCTACCAGCCTAACTTGACAAGTTTTGTATCGATTTCTGTTACTGCTTTCTTTGAAATCTTTGAAGTGTAGTAAGATTATTTTTTTTGTTATTTTATAAAAACTTTTAGTTGTCAAGATAAGCATCTTTTATCAATGGAGAGCAGAGGTAAAAGATACTTTACGTTTCTCTGGCAAGATCCAACCTACATAGGAATTTTAATTTCTTTATCAAATTCAGGCTCCAAAGTCAAAACTTAGGAGAATGGTGAAGACCCGAATTTTATTAAAAGAGATGAGTATATTTGTTGAAACAGATGTCTAACTGAAAGTCTATTCCATTAGCTCGCTGCACTTTTTCTCTCACCTGATCTGTAGATAGAGGTGCTTCAAAGATTTCAAAGGAGGTGATAAGAGCGATCAGTATAGCACTTGTTAAGTAAAGCTGGCGTGATGTAAGAATTCTAAAGCAAGAAACTCTGTGTGGGTCATGGAAGGCCAAGAGCCACAAGGTATCTTTGGCTGTAAATATTTTGTTTTCTTGTTCTTAACAGCCATTCAGTACTGTCATTCCTGTAAGTACCTGCTCGCTTCTCTGTGCCACACAACTTACAGAGCAGACCGTGGTGGAATGGCTCTGGGTAGTTTGTGGAGGCACGTGGCATCTTTCTGGGCAAGTGCACGGAAATGGACAATATAATTTGTATTATCATGAAATTCATTTAGAAAATGAGGCAGAGGCTGGCTTCAATATGCTGTCCCAAAAGTGGAGATAAGCAAAAGCTCAAACGTACCTAAGTAACAGTTAGGTCTGTCTTACTGCTTAGTCCAAACTGCTAAATATCTCTCTTCAAAAATGCTAGAAGAAAAGCCAATTTATCTGGATTGCTACATCTGTTTGTTCATTTCATAGAGTTATAAAGTATGGACTGTTGATAAGAGAAGTTGAAGATACAAGAAAGCTATTCTGATGAAGTGAAACTGTTTTAGGAATTTTGTTTATTGTACTTAAAACATCGCTGCTTCTTAGCCTTCAAAAGTTGTTTAGACCTATTACGCAATGGAAATTTATTGTCAATGTTGCCAAAAAACCCAGATGTCTTTAATAAATATTTGTTAGGTATTTGGAAGGAAAAACATATCTATTACATAAAATTTGACAAAGGATCAAAGATTTTAAGCAATATCTTTTACGCATAAGTACTATTCCATTAACAGGCCCTGCTGGCTTGCTCCATGTCATCAAAGGAGAGACTTAGATTTCTACCATTTTGATGGTAATTCCTCATCATTTCTTAGAATTCAGGATAAATTGAAGAGACTCTGAAGTGCCATTGCTTGAAAAATGCAAATAGGAAGAACCAAATGTGAGTAGAAACTAGTTCTCTCAATTCCAGTCCTGGGCAAAATAATCGGTGTCTGTGAGTACTTTATTGGAAAGAGAAGGAAATAATAGGGCTCAAGAACAATTTATCTGATAAAACTCTAAGGGAAGTTGTCTGTGGAGACTTATAGTTGAATGAAGGTGTTTCTGGTGGTAGCACAGTAGACTTCAGAGGTAGTGTTCATACTTCTCAGTTATCTGGAAGAAAAATTAAAAAAAACCCTGCAAGTAGGATTTGTAGATAACGCATACTGGTATAGTACATAGTGATTAAAATATGCAGTACTCTGTGTTCAAAAATGTGTATATCTTTATAAGACCAAATACAAACTTAGATAAGGAAGTTTGAGCTGTAGCTGCAGAAATTTGTATCCTGGAAGAGAGCGTTCTGAAAAGGCTATGGAGTTCATTGTTGAAAAGTGATGCAATATAAGGCAAAATCACTAAACATTTCTACGTGTGCACAGATAATACATGTTTTGTATGCTAATTCATATGACATTCATATATACACATACACGCATATATATATGTGTATAATACAGATGGCATACGTACATATAAATATGCATAAATGCATGCGTTACATATTACCATGTATCATATGCATGCATGTGGATGCATACACTATCATATAAATAAATATTTATATAGTATTGAATGTTTAAACCTAGCAACAGTGAGCAGAGGGGAAGTGATTTCATCCATGTAAGTTTGGTGGGGAAGGTAGCTTGAAAGGTAACTCAATGACGGCATAGCTCTTTGTGGGGAAAAATAACAAGTTACTGAAGTCCTTAATTGAATTAGCAATTTAATAGTGCTGTGTGTTTTAACATGTACATAAATAAATTCCACAAAATCTGCTTGCTTCCCTGCATATCAGACCAAACTCAAGGTATAAGCACGTACCGAGTTTAATTAGACTGTAGGCATTTTAAAGAGAGCTCCCTCTACTGCATTAGCAAAGACTTGATACTCAGAAACACCCAAAAACCACGCTTATTACTGATGTATGTTTTTAAAAAAGAGAATAGCATTCCTGCACTAATCTTTGCTGAACAGGATAATGGTAAAATTTCTTGCCCACTGATATGCTTTAAAAAAATTCAATGTGATTTATTACCAAGGAGGACAGAATGTGAAGTGTCTTTAATAAGGTTCGTTAATAACCTTCTCTATTCTTTGTTTTATCATGTTAGTAGTCATTTGAGCATTTAATTACATTTCCAAAGGTCTTAATGGGAGTAGCAATGTTAGCTTATTACATTTAAATGAACCTGAAAAATACAGACCATTACCTTCCTCATGCGGCCTCATATTTCCGACAGGACATCAGCTTTAACAATTATACATCTGCTAATTAATGCTATTTTCACTAGGATTGAGCATATATATGAGAAACTTAATGAATCTACCCTTTAAGACTTTATTTTTCAGAGGTTCCTAAATGTATAAATGTGAAAGGAAACTAACCTAAACCCAAAGACAGAGAATGATATGATGTCTTTTTATTCTCATGCAGTAATATTAATTTGTCTAGCTGCGAGCTACCAGGGGACAGATTTATCCCTGACATAGCTCCATCAAATTCAGGAATCAGCAGAGTTACGCCAGTGATGAATTTGGCCCTAGACTTTCTAAACTTGTACAAACCCCCAAAGACCCTTGATCTCCCAAAGCTGTTTTACTCATCTAACCGACTTCTTCCCTAAGAGATACTAAGCAATTTTTAAAGTATTTTGGGTTTTAGTTTTA
This sequence comes from Chroicocephalus ridibundus, assembly GCF_963924245.1. NCBI lineage: Eukaryota > Metazoa > Chordata > Aves > Charadriiformes > Laridae > Chroicocephalus > Chroicocephalus ridibundus. Next base: position 95,347,249 of record NC_086286.1, on the reverse strand, counting down.
ATTTTCGAGTCCAGCATGGGAAGTCTCTGAGAATTTAGAAGCTGTCTTGTGATGACCAAGCAAAAAGACATGTGCATGCAGTGTGCAAGAGTAATGGAAATTTGTGCTTGCACAGTATCACATATTCCACATTAAAATCGGTTACATAAGGCTTTTTCTTTGTCTTAAATAGCTAATGATTAGATATGTCTGTAGAAATTTCGGTACAATATGAACTGAAATTAATTTAACCCAAAATTTCATTCGGATTTTAAATTGTCTTTTCAACTATGTATTTTTTGAGGTTCAGAAACATATGGGAGAAGCAATCTCCTCTCATTTGACTTACGCTCTGAAATCCTGTGCTTCTGCTTAGTGGTCAAAAATAGCGTGCAAATAAGCCAGAAATATTCTCGCACTCTAGAAGGCTGAGGAGTTTGGCTAAGGTGGATACCTTGGGATACTTACCCAAGTAGAATTTTCTACATCCTTAAGTGCTGGCATTGCCATAACCATGCCAGGCAACTCATACCATCTTCTGTATGCTAGATTGGGGGTTGGCTGTATTCTGCTTCAACTTACAGACCTTAATATTTTTATTATCAAAAAAAAAAGCAGTTGGAAAATTTCAGGTCATATGCTTGGCTCTTTTGAATTCATCAGCTGAGCATTTAGTCCGACGTACCTGAGAAGCAAATACACACCTTGTACCCTCTGACCAGGAAAAATGGCTCGTTCATTAAATTACTAATGGGAGTCAGTAAGTAGAGCAATGTGGGCAGTACACCCTGTGAAGGTTAGTTTCTAGACACAAGGTACAATAATAAGAGGAATGAAAGCCTATATATTATCAGAATGGATTGATTTTATTATTATTTTTTTTTTATAAAATAGAATTTTAAATCAAGAAGAGGTCAGAAAGCTGTAGTTACACAGGGGTCACAAATGGAATATTCTAACACTCATATATAGACTGCTTTCAGACAGACTTACCCTTTTCATTACCACGCCTCATGCTCTGTACGTGTATTTGATTGCAGTCCAGACATCATTCAAAATATGCGGGAGGAAATCTCGCGCAACGTTGCTGTCCTTTAATGAACTGCTTCCTCTGCTTTCGTGCCATGCTCCCTGGACAGAGTTTACAATGACTTATTTCTGTGAAAGCTGAACGTGGTCTTTCTTGGGAGCCCTTGGGGCAGCTGTTGAGGTGTGACTTCATGTTAAGGCAACTCCTGCAGAGAGCAGAGGAAAGAGGGAAAGAGCTGAAGCTGTGGCACGTGCTTTCCAAAAGCAAAATGTAGTTGTGATTGGGACAAGCTTTTCAGGGGAGGGAACAGACAATACGTGTCACTAGATGGTTTAACTTTTCATCTTCCACCACGTAGGTTCAGCCGCATGGAGTGTCTCACAACATTTTATGCAATGTCTCTCTACGATGTCATTGAGAAAATAGGGCAGCACAAGATTTCGGATATGGGAGGAATCACAGTGTTTCAGTACTTTTGAGTTGGTCTCCCAAAGAAATGAAACAGGAATTTTGTTGTGAAAGTGCAGAAAAAGAAGAAAAAGAAAAGTGTGCAATGTCTATGAAAATAATTTTGCTTGAAAGCAAATTTCTAATATAATTTATAGTATTTATAACTTAATTTATAAAGTGTCATGAAAATTAGGTTTTGACTGATTTGGAAAGACAAGGGGAATTACAAGGTAAGCAAATTGAGTATTCAGTGTTGCTCATTTTTGGCTGCCTCTTTTTTTAAAAAAATATTTCTTACTGTTTGAAGCACTGTGAAAACATAAGTATTTTATAGCTAATGGAAAACAAAACAATTTAAAGGGAATAGCAAGCTGGAAAAATATCAGTCCCTCCAGACCAGTAAACATTCCAGTATCTCTTCAAGAAACTTGTTAATAAATTTGTGCCAAGTAATACTTCTAGTAGCTTTATATATAAATAGCGGGAGAGGAGCAGCTATAATACTTTTAACTCTTCCACAGTTTTGTGCAACGCAAAGTCTCTTCTTGAAGAAGCACTTCCACTTTGCGGGAGGCTGATCCTCCCACTTTGTTTGACAATACTTTATGATTCATTCATACAATATTCTTGAACATGAATATACCACAGTGTTCTGTCCTATTAAAATAATTTTCATGAAACGTAGTTTTATCGCCTCTGCTCCTAACTGCAACCCAGTTAAATGTTTTCAAAGGCTACCACTGTGTCCACATCATGCGAGCAATATATAGGAGGTTTGTTTTTGAATCAAGCGTAGCATTGAGAGGGGAATGTAGGTGGCTCAAAGGCTCGTTTTCATACTTGGCCGCAGTGGAGGCAAGCAGTAGGCGTTAGAGGATACTCTTTGCAAACCTTTGCAAGAAAGTCACAGATTAACTTTAAAATAGGCTGAGGTTTCAAGTTCTTTCAAAATAAACTGCGGGGCCAAATATAACGGTGTCTAGGAAACTGAACCAGCCATCGGTGCAATACTTTCAAAAGCAAGAAAACCGCCTATTAAAGTCATGACAAAACTCTGGCTCAGCTCATGGATTAATATATTGATTTATCTTATTCGTATTTATTCTTGCTTATGTTCTGTACTTACTGATCTCTCTACAGTCAGACTTCTCCTGCTTGGGTTTTTTTGTCTTATTCTGGAGGGATGTTTCATCCATTACGCTCCTTGTTCTGGGGGCTCAAACATGCACATAGGTGAAACGTGTTTGCTAATAATGAGAGTACTTGAATCAATTCAAAGGCAAGGCATGATCTCACTGGTTGTTTATACATTTATGTGAGCTCCTGTGTAAAGAATCCCACCTTCTGCTAAATACAGACATATCCCCTGGCCAGCTGGGTATTAGGCTCATTTTTAGGAGCTCTCCACAGCAGCTTCTAGATTAGATTAACCTCCAGCTGCACGCTCTATAGGGCCTCTGTTGGTGTTAAGGTAGACGTGTTTCTAGCCTTTGAATGTAAGTTAAACCAAAGCAAATATTTGGAGAGGAGCCATTCCCTGTGAAAGTTAAATTTGTCACCCCAAATTACATTGTCATCTTACATCTTACTTCTTACAACTGCAGCAAAGTCCCTTCCATGTCACATCAACGATCATGGAGAGCTGGCCTCACAATTTCAAACTCGTGTACGGACATTCAGTCTTGAAGCTAAGGCCTGCCCGGACACTGGGACAGATGCATGCTGCTGCTGTGCACCCACCTAAGCACACCACCCTCCCGGAGCAGGACCGGGACCTGGGAGAAGTACCACATCTCCAGCTATTTCCTTCTAGGCAGCTCCTTAGATCATCCTTAGGAGAGGTCGGTCCTGCCTGAGAGGGCTCTCCACCGCCCCATCAGTTATTCAAGCAGAAGGTTAGTGCACTAGGTGATGCTGGGAGGTGTCTGTTTGGGGAGAAAAAGGGAAATGGCTCTAACCATTAGAGTCTGAAACGCAAAAACTAAAATACCTTGGTTGTAGCACTCTTCCTTACTTTCTTTTCCTTCATGGCCATTTTTTGTGATTTCATATCTGTTACTTTAAGCGCCAAAGTATTTGCCTTTCTTGGGGGGGTGGGGGCTCAGAATTGGAAAGAATGGAGCACAGAAGAGGTGTGCACATATCTAACTCTTTCTTACAAAGCCAGTAAGGCTAAAAAGAAACCCTAAATAGGGCAAGGAGGCCGAGAAAGGATTGGATGCTTACAATTTACAAGTAGAAAGTTGCATTTTACTAAGAAATTATTGTAAAATAAACTGCCTTCCCGCAAGGGCTGCCAAGGACATGCCCTATCCATGGGGCGCATCCCCCTGGGGCTGAGCACTGGGCTGGTAGTGATGGGGCCATCGACAGCACCAGGTGATGGTCTGGTGCCAGGCTCTGCCAAGGGAAGCTAAGGAAGCCGGAGCCAGAGGCGAGGCTGGAGACAAGCAGCACCATACAGCGGGGGGCAGTCCACCCAGAAGACCAAATACCTGCAGGGATGGGGATGGAGCCGGAGGCTGGTCCTGCTGTGGCATCACTGGGGCAGGGACTGGTGGCCTTAGGGGTCTGAAATGGGGTCCTGGGCTGTGGGCAGGGTGGGGGGAGCCCCAGAGGACTTGGGCAGGGGCAGTCCCACCCATTTGGTGCTCTCAGGGACATCACATCTCTTTTAAGCAAACTTTTTCGTAATTGACACTGTTCGTAATGGTTGCACATGGAATGAGCAATGAGTTTTAGAGAGAATAAGGCCAGTGGATGCACTACTGTGAATGTGTTTGTGTTTGTAAATGAGAAGAGGGGAGAAGAGACGTCAAGCTATCAAGAGATGACTGCTAGGGAATAATAAAGGGAAAGAGACCGTAGCAAACATGTGGCAATTGCGGCTCAGAGACTCTTGCACGGTCTGTGACTCCTGCCATAGCGAGCAACGAGCGTGCGAGGGAGGACGGGACAGCTGGCTGGGGCACGGCGAGAGGCAGGGAGGCAGATGACACCGTGGGATGCAAAATAAACAGCAAAACAAAGATGCTTGGAAAAGCAACCGCTGCCAGAACAGGGAAGCCAGACTTTCCAAAAGACGCCTTGGCAGTGGTCGCCCTGTGGCCGGGCACAAGCTGGAGAGAGCATCCTTCTGCCTCCTCCATCCCATTTGCCTCCAGCTCTGCCTACTCCGCCCCTGCTTCTTTCCCCCTCCGCGCTGGGGCTGTGCCATATCACAGCTATTAGTTTTACTTTCTCTTCTGTTGCTGGTTCTGCTTCTGGCTCTCTGCATCCTGCATAATTCAGTGAAAACATCTGCAATAAAAATCAGCAGAAAGACCGAGCGTTTTACTGGTATTTTACAATGATGGCTAGAGCAAATGCTCTGCAAACGTTGTAGAGAGAAATATAAATACTCTTATCAAAGGGCTACAACTTTACCTGAAATGCCAAGTTCTGTAACTGGCACAGTTTGGTTGTACTAAAAAGCTAAATGATGGACTAAGCTACTGTAGGAATCTGTAAGTATCTGTTATAAGAAAGAGAAATGTTTGAATTGTTTCACAAAAGTGGGGAGTAGAGGCATTGTCTAACACTGTGATGAGCACTAGAATGCAATAACATTTAATAGCTAGCAAATTGGTCGAAAGTCTTTATTAAAAATAAAATAAATTTCAAAACCAGAAAAACACTTGGTGTTCAAAAGATTAAATCTAGAAAGTGTTTTTCATATGTTATTGTGTAAAGCAGGAAGATAATATACCTACATTATTTTAGAAGTTCTTGTGAATAGCCACAACTCCCTTAAAGAATCTTAAATATGGTTGTCTGGTGATGGGAAAGTTGGTTGTTTTTTTTAATAGCATTTATCATCAACCCATCTGAATGGAGATGAGACTTCCCCTGGCAAAAGAAGAGTTTTGCTCTGAGAATAGCCTGCTCCCTAAGTGAAACTCTACCAGCAATAAAGATGTTTTTGTTCCTGAAAGTGTTTATGCTAAGGATTTTGCTGGCATTGCTTTGTCACAGGAGGGTGTTAAGTAAAGGTGTTAAGTGAAAGTGAATTAGTTTAAGTGCACGAAAGCCTTGTTTAGATGCTCCTTTTGAGAGTTAAAGTAGTGAGGAATTAAGCTTTGTTTGTGAATGAGGGACTGCACCTTAGGGATTAATACAGTTTTACTGATGCATTTTTATTTCGCATGTTTAGTTAATTCGGCTTAACTTTCCTAACCATACTGGTGTAGGCAGATCTCGAGGGACAGAGAAACGAGGCATTGCAGAGACCTATTCAACTGCATTGTCTAAGTGATGACAAGATGAAAGATGAGTTAATTGATTGCAGATTTTTATTTTTGGTAAATTCGAAGAGGCATCTTCTCTATGGTTTTGTGTACACAAGCATGTTGAGGAACGTTAAGTCAATTTAAATGAAAGAACGAATTCAGAACACATTAAATCACTTAGCCTGAAAAGCCCCCACAAAGGTCTCTTTAATTTTGAATAACAGGGCGTAGTGTGACGTGCTCTTGTAGTTACATGTAGCTTGACTTTACTGGTTTTATCTTTTACATAAATTCTAAATGTGTCTCACCAAAATCAATAAACATTTTGTTGTTGGCCTCCCTAATAAGAGTAGCAGACACTGAAAGTCCAGAAGTGCAAGTAAAATGCAAAAAAAAAAAAAAAAAAAGTGCATTTATGTGATTGAATGTGGATTTTTTTCCATTTCATTTTTAAAACTTTGGGCTTCCGACAGGTTTGGAGTGTAGTCATTTTTCAGGCAAATGTTTTGTTTCTTTCTGAACAGTACTTCTTGTTTGAGAAGCCCTCGGTAATGCCACTTTTTCACCTTGATATTTTGATGTTGCTGTGCTGGCAGAAGGGGTTAACTGCCCCCGATAATCATGGTTGATGAGCAGCAAATTTGGACTCTTCCATGGTTTAAGATCTTGTATGAGCCCATTTGTTGGCTGTTGTCACACTTGCTCACCTTAGGCAACTGACTTGGGTACCTCAACTGCAAAGTCTGGTCTCTTGGCTCCACGTGCAGACAGAAATGATAACAATAAACTTTTTCAGAGCGCAGTTCAGAGAATATCTCTTTCTCTCTCGACTACACAAGAACACGGGGATGATGACCTGTGTGAATAGCCTCCTCCCGTTTCACAGATTACTGTTCTTCCAAAAAGTAAAGCAGAAAAACAGTCTTAAAAGCTGGTAATCAGTTTGCCCACTAGGTCTGCTGATGACCATGTGCCTCTCTCTTCGCTGACAACAGTGCAGTACCTGATTGAGGTAAAGGTTCTCATATTTGGTTAGGTGCTATGTGATCTTCGACACTGGGCTTAGCATCAGCTCTCAGCTTAGAGGGAGGCTCGTACAAAGAACTCCAAAAATAATTATCTTTTAATTATACAGCAGCTTTCAGTTTTTCACTTAAATACTTGGTCTTCAAGCTGGAGAAATGTCTAAGACGCTGCCAAAGGGGCTGCAGCTGAACACACCCTCTCGTTTAGGTTAGCGCTGCACAGGAAGCGAGGAGCACAGCGTGAGATTCGTGGCTTGATTAGCTGTTTGATGTGTAAAGTATAAGCGTGCTTCTGAGGATGTGGTCTCGTCGAGCACGGGACAGCTTGTTGAAAAGAATCATAATATTTCTGTATAGAACCCGCTTTAGCAGCTTGAAAAACTCCCTACTAGCAATGGGACTTGCTGCAAAAGTGTTAGTTCTTTACACAATCTACAACTCACTGTTAATAGATTTGTACCCATCCTATGCTGATCAGATCACTTTATGTGGTAGTGCACTTAGAGGATTTGCAAGGGTTGGTTTGGGTTTTTTTTCAGAAAATTCAAGAATGTAAATGATTTTACAAGAATTTCCGGTGTTAGGAGGGTATTTCACTTTATTATCGTTTCAAAGATAAGTTTCAATGCTGGCATGTTGCAGACCTGCAGGTGCTGCATGTCAGCAGCCGGGCAGTTGTTTGGTTACTGAAATGCGTCCTCTAAAATGAACAGTTTGAGCCAAGAATACCCATTGGCTGATGAAACGTGGCTGCTTTGTGTTCAAGTTTGACAATTTGGCTTCAAAAACTACTAGTGCTGCTGAGGTCATTACGAGAGTATTATCCAGAAGGAAATGGGCTACGAGAAGGGGAGTTGACCTGTTTTCTGCCGATTCACATCACACCTGTTCATATACTCTTAAGATCTGCGAAAAACATACTGTGGTTCATTTTTGTAATCTGGTAATAGAGGGAACAGTAGGTTTACCGGCTTCCCTTGGTGGCTGAGAGATGTGACAAGTGTCGGTAATGCATGTTAAGATCCTCGAATGGGAAGGCTGTCTTAGAGCGGTGCCTGATGTTATTGTTTAAGAGTTTGCTGAAGCCTCCCCTAAAGGAACGCGATCCCTTCCCCAGATATTGCCTGCCGTTCTGCTCGTGCCTTCCGCCACACGGAACAGATGGTGCTTAATGTTGTCCATGTTCCTTGTAAGCAGCGTACACAGAAATTAACCCTGTCTAAATTGATCAAGACAGAAAACGTTAAAATATCAGTCAGTTACGCATACATGCTTTCCAGTGCTGCTTCCATTCCTTCTCCTTTAGTTTTATTATGTGCTTCTAAAAATACTGTTTGCACTTTTGGTGGCTGGTAGCTTAGGCTTTTGCCTTTTCCTTTTCAAGAGTTAGAGGACAATTATAACACATGTTCTTCTGTAGATAAGAGTGAATAGAAAGTCTGTTAAAGCCCTCCTCTATGCTAAATTTACTACAATGCTATTTTTGGATATCTAGTCTTAAAAGTTTTTGGCTTAAGCTATTTAAAGAATTGTAACAGTCCTCAGCATTTGACTTTGGCTTTTATAGTGGTTGTAAAGCTGATGGAAAACTGGCGCTACTTCTTCTTTTTCTTACCATTATTCCACCACAGCATTACCATTGTCAGAATCTCATCATCGCCTTGGACACTGATATGAGCTTTTTGCTCAGTAACAAAAATAAATTGACTAATCAAAAATTGAAAGCTGAGTTCTATATCCTAAGCAGAAAGCCAGTGAAGAAGCTACCTTGATGTTACGCTGAAGGCAGAAATTAGGTTGTCCCTGTCTTTCAATCAGAAAATGCTGTTGCCATGATAAAAGCCTTGCTTACTGAAGTATTTTTTGTACGTGAAGATTAAGGAAATTAAGGTCTCATATTCTTCCAAAATTGCTTGAATCAATCAAGCAGTGAGATTTATCGATATACAGGTAGTTTAACCTGACTTAGGCAAATATGTCCTCCCTGCCGTTAAAGAGGGAATCCAAGCAATTGGATCTTTTGAGATTAAAAGACTTTTTCTGGGAATGTGAAGTGCTTGTGGATATAATACAAGGTTGGGCTACTCTAGAATAATCCAGATGTCAGAAGGGTGGGTAAAGAGTTTCCTTATCACCACTGAATATACGCAAGATGGTGAGGATGACTTTAAAAACAAGTCATATCTAGAGTGTAGAGATAAATGAACTCAGTCTTTCATGTCACTGAGGTTTGTTTTACAAATCGAAATAAGTAATCCATCGCTTTAATATGAATTAAAAGTGCGGTGCTTGCTAATAAAAACACATCTCCAGCTCTTCCTTCACTTTTTGTATCTTCAACCTTGGGTCTTGGTACTGTACTAGAAGTGGGATATCTGTGACACAACAAAACAGAAGCAAACTACTCTTTTTCTCAATTTTAGGGCAAATTAAAAACTGGACAAGCAGGAGAATTTACCTAAAGTTATAAGAGTATACGAATAAAAAGGTTATGAAAAGTTTCTGTGTAATCCATAACAGTAAATCATTGTAGCTACAAAGACGGAATATGTAAGAACTTTATAGACGATGAGTATGTATAATTGGTACATACAATGATTATTGTAGGAAAACTAATAAGGGCATTTAGGGCACAGCAAACAAAACACTGAAGAAGGATATGATTCAGAGTGAGACTGGGCAAAGTAGTGAGAAAACAGAGTTAAAGTAGTATTGCTACAGGAACAAGGAAAAACAGAGTACCAAAATTAAATCAGAGCAGGGAAGAGGGGTTCACAAAACCCTTTTCTTGGCCAGAACCATGGAAAATGGAAGCACAAAGAATGTGTTTGGCTTAAGTGGAGTTTGTGATCTTACGCCAGGATTTCTTTGCTTTCAGTGACAGAGCTGAGAGAAGGTGACAGTTGTGGCTTATGTGGTGAGATGTACCAGGCAGCACATTTTTCAGGCTGAAAAGTGGCACAAACCCAGGACTGGTATCGCAGGAAACACAATGAGTGTGAAACAGCACTGGTAGATGCATTAACCACTATCAGTACTGCACCCATTTCCCCTCTCCTCAGACAAAAGAAAAGCAGAATACTAAACTTTGAGAAAAGCAATGCCACTGACAACAAAGCTCAATTAGGTTAAAAGTAGTAGCAATAGTATTAGTAATAAGTGGTATTCATAGCAATAATGAGTATCATTAGTAGCAATAATAATGGCAATAACAACTTCTAGATGCATCTGTGCATATTCTTTGTATTTTCATTTTTGAAAGAAATGGCAAGAAAGGGCAAAGCTGCATTTACTGACCTGCCATCTAGATACTTTGTCGCCAATATATCATCTAAAAAAAAACCACAATGAGACTTTTTAGGAGGAAATGTTGCGCAGACCGTGTCAGGAGTTTTATGAGTGGAGGCTAATTGCCCCTTCCTTTCTTTATTTTGCGGCACTAAAATCCGGCACTATACCTGCCTTTTCTTCCCAAAGCCTAATGAATGTTTCATGATATTCCTTGGAGGTTTAGTGACGGCAGCCGCGAAGCGTCTCCTGTGACCTTTGTCGTCTGGACCGTGGCACAGCATGGGATGTGACGCGGGGATGTGCTGGCGTAGCGCATCCAGCAGGACAGTACGTGCACATACCGTCGCACAGTGCGCACTCCCATTTTCTGTGTCTGAGGCAGACAGCATTGATTTTTTGCTTGCAGGAGCTCTGAGTAAATTAAAGTATTTTCTATGGGGCACGTTCCCAGCACTTGTTCTACTGTTGTTGCACGTTGCTCGCATCCTTTGCTTTCTAAGCTCATCTCTTCAGGCTTATTTGTTTTTCTGTAGAGTTACATGGTTATATTTGCCTTACTCAAGTACTGTTGAACCCAGGGTCCGGTTTTGTTTATTTCTTTTGGTAAAGCTCCTTTCCACTTCTCTTGCCGGCGGTCTGGCACTGTATCCCTTGCTGTAAGGGAAGGAGTAAAATACATGGGGTAATCTGGCAATGGGAACTCAAAGGCTGGCTATTTGAAGTTGTTGGCATAGTCTCTCTCTCTGTGTATACCCTCAGGCACGTCACTTAACTTTTCTGCATTTTTGTTTCCTTTCCTTTAAAGTCTTGTGTCTAATATCCTCCAGGAGTGCTGTGTAAAGAAAATAATTCTGTACCTGTTCGTGTATATAGTAATTTCCAGACTGGAAATACTCATAAATGATACATGCTTGTTGACTGCTGACTGAAGCCATTAAAAAACCAGCAAAAATACTGCGTTTCCAACACAGCCCTTCCCTGCCATATGTATTTCTACTTATGCAGATTTTGGCATGAGGGTTTTCTTGTAGCTGCAATGCATGAGCAAACCAGAATCTGCTGTAAGCTTCAGTCTTTGGTCAAATCAAACAAAATGGAAAGCAACAGACTCCTGTTTTTTACAAGAAATGTTAAGCTCTGTATATTTTCTCTAAAGATTTTTGAACTGTTCAGGCATGGAGATTACATTACTTCCTGTGGCATTTTTGTTGGTGACACCTGTGTTTAAAATTATTGCTTAAACATAAGTATAGCTTAAGCATCTTGCCTTGATTTTGGCAGTATACAGCCTGTTGCTCCCATTCTTGACTGCGGTAAACAATAAACTTCTAGGATAAATTATAGAAAATAAATACGCTACAGCAAGCTGAAGTTAATAGAGCCTTCTGAATAATTTTAGTAAGATTGTGTTAGTAGAAAGTTAATGGAATTGCCAGCACTGTAATTACAGATTGCTAGGAGGTCAGGAAAAACAATTAAAACCTCCAAAACGGTGGCTTGGGGCTGAGGAGTTCGTATGAACCACTTAGTCCTGCTAATATCAGTTCAGAGAATTATATCCCAGAAGACTGCCTTTTTTCCTTAAGGGCTTCTCTCCCTATTTCAGAAGCTGATTTCCTTTCTCCTTATCCTACTCCACATGCTGGAAGCTCTCAGAGGACCTCTCACATGTTATAACGCCCATTCATTAGGCTCCTGGGGCACCATGGGGCAGGCTCTCTTTTTCCATCCTGTCTCCCAGGATGCAGGATGGATCCATGCTAGCAGTTGGACTTGCTTTCAGGTTTAAAGTGGTAGCAGGAATAGGTTCAGCAGTCATAGCCCAGCTGAGCCACCACTGTCCTTTCCTCCTCTCCTCTTCATCCTTCTCTGGCCTTCCTCCAGCCCCTGGAGCTGGGACCATCTGCGGGCTGTGCTTCTCCTGAAGGGTCAGGGAGGAGCTGTGATGCCCTACTGGACATGGCAGTGCAAGCATCGGTGATGGGGAGAGGGGGATTGAAGCTTATTGCAGAGTTAAAAGGTTTTTTAGACCTTCTGATGATGTTGTGTCTGCCTGTGGCTGTGAATCTAAACATCTGGGGACTGAATCCTTAAACTCTCATAAAAGGCTGGGACCAACGGAAACCCTTTATAAACTTCCACAGCATAAACAAGGCTGGAGAATGGTGGAACCGGTTTCTGAGACAAAAGAGAGATCTTAAGGGACCAAAACTTCTGCGCAGTGTTTCCACTATAGTCAGTTCATGGATTGCCATTGTCACTTAACCTTCACTGACACCCCAGCACTCCTGCAACGAGTTTCAGCCTGTCTCTGCACTAGGGTTAATAATGCATCCGTCATGTGTGGTAGGATAAGGCACATCAATGAAGCAGATCATTAATCAAGCTCTTCTGTGACCAGAGACATGAGGGGCTGAGAACAGGGGAGTGGAAAATCCCTCTTTGGGACACATATGTTGCTTGTTGTGGTAAAAGACCTGCTTCATTCTCCTGCATCAGCCTTTGAACAGGGGTGAATGTCAGGGACATCCCCGCTACTTGTTGGGATTGACATTTGTTTCCTTTGCCGTTGTTTGTGGGCTGCCAGAATGGCTCCATGCCTATTCCAAATACAAAAGCGAAAAAAAGAGGTGACCCAGACATACACACTTGTGAAGGTTTCCAGGATGTTATTACAGCTGTAAATTTTTTGAGTCATTTACCTAGAGTTATTAGTGAAGTGTTTAGTTCAAGAACTTGATAGGAGTGACTACTGTGTTTCTAAAGCTGACAATAATCATACTGTCACTGAGAGGGTGCAAAAAGCGAGTGACTGTGGGTCTTGGCAGGAGATCAGAAAGGTGAACTGGGCAGCAGAAATGTTGGTGAATCTGCGCTGGAGCAAAATGCACAGAACTGAACTCTCCTCTGCAGCAATAACTGTATCCACGCATGGGCTTGCATCGGCCCTCAGGTACACGTAGAAAGGAATACCTGTGACCATATGCACTTGTGTCCTCCTCTTCACGCGTATAAAGTGCGCTGTACACCCACAGATAAATCCCTCAAAAAAGGAAGACCTTGTATTTCTCAGTAAATTGCGAAACTCAAGGGCTTTAAACAGGCAATGCTTAACATGGTATGGAAAATTTCTCTTTATTGTTTTCCCCTGAGAATATTTGAAGTTAGAAGAGCATGCTAGTTCCGCATACTTCAGACTTAAGTTATTTGAAAGCTGATATCATCATCATCAAATATATTCAGTTCATCCAATAGCTTTTGTCTGTCTTTCCAGGGGTTGTTTTATGGCATTTTTTTACTCTTATGATCCAATTACTAGTATCATTTCTGTTGCAACAAAACTTAGAATCTCTAAAATAATGATAATGGAGATATACTTTGTCTGTCTCTGCTCCATGTTGGCTTTTTGGCCATTTTCATGTGTGGTGAATATCAGCGGTTGGGCTTGGTTCTGCATTGGCCACATCCTGGAAACATTATGAAACCTCCTGCAGAAATGTCGATGCTTTCAAGACAGGGAGAAAGTGCTGATCATTGATTTAATTTCAGTTTTCATTGTGGGGGAGGTCATTAACGGTAATCCAGCCTTGAGTCTCCCTGACACACCACATTAAGCTAAAATACTTACGGTGGAGCTCAACACCTTGTGGAAAACTTCAAAACTTTCCTCTTGGAATCAGCGTGGACTCTACAGTCTCTTGTCTTTCAGTTCTCTTGAGAACTCTTTCAGTTCTCTTGAAAAAGAAACAAGACAGATTAAGCAACCAACATCTACAACAACTGGAACAAAAAGCTGTCTTGAAAAAATTGGTTTATTTTATTATACTGTGAAAATTATCAGCTTATGAAAGACTAAACCATGGTAAAAAATGCCATGTGTTTTCAATGTGTATAAAAACCATTAGTCAGTATTTATACAGGCAATAGTTCATCTTTCATTTCTAGGGGACATTTTTAAGAAGTTTTGAAATATACATGTAAAAAGCTTCTAAATCTTATTGACTAATGCTTGTATTGACTGACTAATTTTAAATTATCTCCTTGAAATATGCTTAATGATCACCTGACACATATAACATGGTTATTAATCACAGTACTGTGATGACTGGGGAGGGACCCTTTATCAGGGAGTGTAGCGATAGGACGAGGGGTAGTGGTTTTAAACTGAAAGAGGGGAGATTTAGATTAGATACTAGGAAGAAATTCTTTACTGTGAGGGTGGTGAGACACTGGAACAGGTTGCCCAGGGAGGTGATGGATGCCCCATCCCTGGAAGTGTTCAAGGCCAGGCTGGATGGGGCTTTGAGCAGCCTGGTCTAGTGGGAGGTGTCCCTGCCCAGGGCAGGGGGTTGGAACTAGATGATCTTTAAGGTCCCTTCCAACCCCAACCATTCTGTGATTCTCTGAGCTTGTTGGGACATTTTCTGAATGCATCTCAGCTCTGCTACTAGTCTTATTTGTGCATACACGTAGCGTGATGGAGATTGATGTGAGTACTGTTGTCAGGTAAACTTGCTTGCTTACATAAACTGGATACCGGGAGCTTCTTTATCGTTTTTGAGAAATACGTGAGCTAATGAATAAATGCTTTTCTGTCCAGGTATTTAGACTGTTAATTTAAAAATCACACCACACTGACCAACGAGTCTAAACCAAAAAGATAACCAAAAGCTCCTGAGGCCTGGGACTCATGCCACATGAGTGAGAACTTCATAGCTGCTTCAGTATGCTGTGAACTTCTACTAACTGTACTGGGAAAATGCTAAGTATCTGAAAAAGCAAGCCTTCTTGCTTTTATAATGTCTCAGGAATCTCTGGCCAGAATCCTGCCGAGTTTGACATGTACTTTTGCTGTGACAAATGAGTTTATGAAAGTTTCTAGGAAATCTGTTCTTATTCACCTCTTACTTCTGCAAAATCATTTTGATTATATTTGCACTTAGAGATGCATGAGCTTGTCTCTTGCTCATTCGCTTGCCGCTTTCTAAACGTTTTTTATGCAATGTGGGATTTTAAGAACTTGATCTGCCTAATTTTGAATGTTTCTGAATGTTGGGTTTTTTTGAAGAATTTAAGTTGAACTCAATATTTGCATTCAGTTTAGAAAGGAGCATGCAGAAGAGAGCAGCAAAGGAGAAAAAGCAAAATTCCAATGAAGATACTAATGAAGGAACACAACACAGAACTGAATGGACATCATGCTCGTGTTTGAAGTCCTGTTGCACTGCATGGGCTCTTATATTTCTGTCCAGGGTTTCTTCTCAGAAGCTGCACATACAGCTTGCAGACAGCAAGTCAGATACTCTTGGCTGAGGACATGAGAGATCCACCCAGTATATCCGAGGCATCGAGCCTGGTGTAACTGAATAAAGCACCACGGCACGTGTGTGTGACCTGAATGGCTACTTCCATCCAGAAATCCCAGAAATGACTGGAAAAAGAGTTTCAGGTGTCTGAGCTCTTGGAGCTACCAGTTATCTATGCATGCTAAACCTGTTTATAAAGAATTTACGTACACCTAATTTGGCAGTAAAATGTTAGTGTGGATTTCTTAAAATTCATAAGAACTCTTGAAAAATTATTTGTAAGAATTTATGCCTGGATGTGTCTTTGATTCTAGAAACATTTTAAGAGGAGTACAGCAGTTACCTTATTATTTTACCCGGTGGGAGTGCTGCAAGGTGGAGACCTTCCTCCTCTGGCTCTCTGCTCTCTCCTTCTCTTCCAGGCTAGTGTTTGCCCTCCTGGCCTCAAAAATAGTGTTGCCCTCATATTTTTTTTATTTGAATCTGTTTATTTTTGTCCTTTGCGTTTCAGAGGAAGTACCTGTTAAATTGTCTGCAAAATGGAGCAGTCCAGAAAATTTGATCTCATAATATTTACATGAAGTAGCATTGTAATAATAACACTAGCTGGTGTTAAAAGAGAAATGAAAGCTTTTTAGTCACGTACAGCAGGAAAAGTTTGATGATGGATGAAGGAAAAATTCTGTAATAATAATCAAGCAACCTGGAAACTTCTCTGTCATTAACCAAGTGTGATATATCAGGGGCAGTAATTTTTAAGTTCTGCATTTTAACAAGGCTTTGTTTTCTATATTTACCTCTTTGGGAAAATAAACAAAGAATAAACAGAAAACGGTGACGTTTCAGAGAGGATTTGATGTCAATGATATAACGCAGTAATGAAAATAAAAGCCAGTGGTGCCAAGCAGCCGTTAAAATTAGAGCGTGTGGATCTTGCTTCACACACTAGTGACTTGACTTCGTGTGTGCTTTTGCATTATAATGCAAATATTAATGTTTTGAAATTACTTTGGAGATAATGAATGTTAAAGGTGGAGTCAGAACCTCAGGTTTAGGATGAAAAGCCTCGAAAAAGCTTTGGTTTGTTTCTAAGTTTACTAGCTGCATCAGCACAGGTATGCTCGTTTCTTTCTAAAAAGTTTGTTTCCAAACAGTCTTATATTTAACAAAATCCAAGATTGGTATTGACAGCATGGTGGTGTTTCGATCATAGAAAAACATTTTATATAGCTGTTGCATGATAATTTTTGACTGGGCTATGGAGTGAGTGATCCCACATCTTCTTTCCATGCACATGCGTTGAGTAGTCTTGACTTGTTTTACTTCAGACATAGGGAAATTGATCTTTCCTTGGGCATATTCAAAGATGGATCTGACCCTTACAGAGCATCTACGGTAGCTACAACCAGTTACTCTAAATGTCTCCAGCAGTGAGGAGGATTTTCTAACATTTTTCCAAAGGCGGAAACAAAGTATGTGCTTTTCTGTTACGGAGATGAGGAGAAGACAAATAGTGCTTTCCAAAACGTGTTTGTTCACCACCGTGGTGCTGTTCTGTGCCTGGCCCAGCGGATCTGTCAGACTGACCTTCCTATTTCTGAAGTTCCTCACAACACAAGGAACTTCTCTGACTGTTTATCCAGAGGCCTGTCATCATCACTGTATGAATGCCGTTCACTGGTACAAAATCATAGTAAGCCCGTGGGACAGGGAAGAATTCTTCCCAGTTTAGAGTTTCACAGAGGGTTTAATCCAAGAAGACATGAAAAGCTCGTTTCAAACAGATACTAAGTTTAGATCAGCCAGTTCATAATCCAATTACTTGAAAGATGAAACTGTTTTTCTCTTGCTGCTTTTTTAGATTATAAACCAAAGTATGTGGTTTAATAGCTGAAATAAAAGCTGAAAAAGGTAGCCATATTCGGTTAAATGTCACTGCAAGCAGGAGGCAGGTGAAGTCAGTGCTCACACAGTTTGGAACGCAAGTTTCCAAGGTTTGCCGCTACAGCCACAAGAGTAAAATAACTTTGACCTACAATATTTTTTGCATTATGCATGAGTATTTAGCTTCTGGACTGAAGTTTTCCTTTCTTGAAATCCGTTCAAAAGCCAATATATAAAGATTTTTTGTGTGTCATGTTTCTTTGGCATTGGCAGGTTTTTTCTCCAAGGAAGGAGGACAGAGACATTTCTGTGATAGTTTTAAGAGATTTTTTTAATTGTGTTAGGAAAGTTGGATTGCAACCTCTTTGGCTTTGATTAAGTTGTTATGGAAAGGAAATACAGCCCTCTGGGGGTTTTTTCTTAATTCTCAGGGCCTAATTCTGATTTTTCTCTATGGGTAAAATCAACCTTGGTGGATTTAATTCTATTGCTGTATTCACATAAGTGATATTAATGTTGGGCCTACGGGTGGCTTTACCATAGGGAATTACCATAGTGAATTTCGGGTCTTTTTCTCAGTCTTCTGAAAAGTCTGATTTGACTTTTAACAGTGTCCTTACCTTCATCACCTTAATGAGAAAAATTTTATCAGAGTATAACTTGCTTTTGCAGTAGAAAGGTCTGTAGTCCATCAGAAGCAACTTTAGGTATGCACTTTTCTCTTTCCACTTTGTACATAACTTCAGTCAGTATAAATTTCAGAGGGACAGTTTAAATGTTGATGTTATCAGAAGGATGGTCTTCAGCTCAAATTGAAGATACCTTATCAACATGCATGTAATTGAAGACACATGAGGCACTTCATTCAGTTTCCTAAAATACGGGTGTCTAGTGACATTTGAAACGTCCTAGAGTATCTTAAACTTCTATGTGACATTGATAGGTATGACTCATGATCTCTAGGAGACTTTCAACCTTCTAGTGCAGTAGCTGGAGGCTTAATGTACTTTAAGGTACCTTACATGACACTAGCAATAGAATTACATCCAGGTTCGTAAGCTCACCAGGCAGACCTTGTCATACATACTCAAGTAGCCTCAAGATCAATTCCGTACACCCAAAAGTCTACTTCAAGGGTGGAAGTTATCCAAATATAACCATCTTGTGCCATTTGAGAAACCCTAGGATATCCGGTCCATCAGCATGGCACTCACATGGGGGTTCCTCAGCACAAGAATAAACTCTGATCTCTTGCATGTCTGACAAATTGGGACACATTTAGAGGAACTGAGGTGCCATTGGTTTTTTTTTTTACTGTGCATTTATTGACATCTAACTATGATATCTGGATCATGCCTGTATCTTCTGATCTAGCTTGTATAATTCAAGATCTTGATGGTTTATTTTTAAATTATGGATCTGACATGTCTCTCACTGACATACACAGAAGAGCCCCAAATTGGAATCTGAATAAATAAGAAGAATTCTGTCCCAAGGTATATCTTTTGTTGGGTCGTGTTTGAACTGCCTGCCAAAAATTCTTATAAGAAAATGGCCAGAAGGAATATTTTAAATCTATATCAAATGTGAAAGATCATGATTAATAATAATAACAATAATCAGACATGGAAATTGCAATACAGATATCTACATATGAATGGTCAAGAGTCTTTACAGTCAATAGAGAGACCCCTTTCTGTAATGCCTTTACATTGGTACAGGGTTTGAAAGAACGGGCTGAAGAAAATGAGCAAATTTATTAAAGATGAATGTATCAATGGGTATTAAATACAAAACCACTATGCCTGGTGTTGCACGTCCCTGTCCTGTACTAGAGTCTAAGGAAGTATTCTGTGTGTTCCCCCTATTCTCATACCCTTATCTATACTGCTATTACTGAAAGATTTCCGACACAACAGGCAGATGGACTGTGACTGGGACATGCCGCTGCTGTTACACACAACACAGTTCGTTTCCTAATTCCTATTTTAAAATCTAAAACTTGTTAAATGTATCTCATCCTAAAAGGGGATTCTTCAGGGGACCATAGGCAGCTAACCAAGCTGCAGATGTCTGCGTTATGGTTGCCTAAGGTTTCAAACATGATGAGAAAAAAACAGTTAAAATATGACTTTAAAATTATTGAACTGGGCTATAGTTTAACTTGCAGCAACAAAGAGCAAAAGAGCTGCTAATGAAGAGTGAAAGTTACCCGAATAATTGGTGATTCCTACATTTTTGTGTGCACAGAACAGCATGCCTATGGATTGGAGTCTTTTTTTCTGTAGCAAAAATATATTCTTTGGCGAAAGTATTATACTTTATTGTAAGAAGTATGTTTAGAACTCATCAAATTATGGTTTGCATCAGTAATGTAATAACCATATATGAGATATCATGATTTTCTGAGATGTCAAATTGCTAAATAAACAAGTCAGTCAGGAGGGTTCCTTAATCCAACAACTGTAATGAGTCTCACACCATGCAAATAACTGCAACTCACCAGGGATTCTTCTCTTTGTAGGATCCATCTTCCTTTATTTTCTGGAGAAAACTTTAAACTTTCTTGTGCTGAATAAGGATGTAAAGAACTGCCATTCACTGTAGATTTTGGCATTATGGACAATGCGGAAATAGTTCGTTATTGTTATTTAGCTATTTTGCATCTCAGAATGAGGGAAAATCACAGAATCACAGAATCGTAGGGTTGGAAGGGACCTCTGGAGATCACCCAGTCCAACCCCCCTGCCAGAGCAGGGTCACCTAGAGCAGGTTGCACAGGAACGCATCCAGGGGGGATTTGAATGTCTCCAGAGAGTCCTAACTTGCCTAATAGGGCTGGAAGGGATTTCTGCCCTGGAGGACTAAGGTTCTTGGAATGGGAAGAGGGAGCATCAGTTTCTGCTAGAACAGAAACAGGAAAATGAATAGGGTTGAGTGGAACCAAACCAGATCATGGAGGATAGGATCATGCATAGTCAAGAGCTGCTCATCGTGGGCCATTTCTGGCCTTGCACAGAACCAAAGCAGCTGCTGTCCGAAATAAGAGGGTAGGATAATTACTGGTATTAAGCAGCGCATGGTTTGAAGGATTGCTAGATCGTTAGATTGCTAGATTTTCTACATAGGCACAAGAAGGTCATCTACTTACCCGATTTTAGGTAGGGTCTTTTGCGGGGGAGGGGGAGGAAATGTAGTGACTGTTTTGAATGCTAAACAAGGAATAAATACTTTGTCGCTGAAATTGCTACATGTGTTATATGTGCATAAAACAGAAGAGAGTAAATGGGATTGGATGCTGATTACATCATACTATTCAGAGCATTTTTAAAAATATTGTAATATAATTGGACCTTAATCCATGCAGAAGAGAAAAGGAAGAAGTCGTCTTGAAGTCACAGAGAAAGTACAGCGTTCCTATAAACAGCCACTGACATGGTAAAGTCAGTAAAGACAATGCTAAATATATGTCTAAAATCTTTATTTTGCTCCACAAAAGATAGCTTGTGGGGAAGGAGGTGATTTGCATGTAATTTTGCAAGTTTCACGTGGGGCTATTTGAGATTCTCCTGGGAAGTTGGTGAGGCAACCGAGAGATGCTGGGTCAGCAGCGCACACCCATTTGTGCATGGTTGGAAGGAGGGATTTCATAGGAAATGGTAGTTGTTAGACTGTCTATCTGCAGTGCTGATAATGTACGTGCTGTACTGCCTGGAAAAGACAACAATTCACTGCGAATAATTTCTCAGTGTTAGTAAATGCCAGACGCTACATTTGTTCCTCGTCTTTTTAAGGGTTTTTTTCAGAGGCAAGCAGAGGAAGTGTGTTATAGTAGTTGAACTCCCGTCTCATAACATTCTTTAGGTATCCTAGACATATTTTTTCAGACATTTTCTCACACACCACCCCTGAACCATTGTTTTAAAAGGCTCATGCTGTCACCTGGACGGGTGGAAGAGAACATTTTTGACCAGTGACTGTTCTGTTGACCTGCATTTAAAACAGCAAGTAAGGACCACAAAATATGTTCTAATAAAATGTACCATCTTTTCAGAAAGACTTAGCACAAAGGATAGTTTGGATGCTTGGCTCCACTAGTGCAGTAAAATTGTGTCTGACATCTGTTTAATACAACTACATGGAGCTTAAAAGTGAAGGGCAAGCCTGAGTTTATTAATCTTGTCAGTTGTTATTACCTTTTTATCTGGATCCTGTTAACTTAGGATTTGTATGTAACTCATGGAAAAGATCCACTTTTGTTTTCTTTGTTCAGATATGAGAAGTCCGTTGGCATGAGTCTTCAAAGGCATTAAGTCAGTAGCATCATGGAAATTTGGCTATGTTTTGAGCACTTGAGTAGCTATAAAAATTAGACTAGGTTATTTTAACAGTCTATTGTTCCACAATCTATCTCATCTTTCTTTCTATGTTTTTTTTTTCTTTTTTCTTTTTATAACTTTCAAGTCATTTAAAGCTACTTTGCTTTTATTCCAGAGTTCAGTAAAAGCTGTTACTTAGTCTGTGGGAATTTGTAATTTCAACATTATATACCCACTAGATATGTCAACGGTACATAGAAACACAATCCAAACAGCTGAGACCTTTGCGTATGGAAGAGTATCACTCTCTAACGGACAAATTCTTTTAGCTTTATTTTTTTAGAACAAAATGAAAGAACTAAATATGCTTATGCAATAGAGAACAAAATAGTGGAAGATGTTGATTTGACTCTATTTCTTTTATTGCTCTGATTCAGTTGTACTTGATTGTGTATATCTTGTTGGATGATCTCTTTGTTGTGAACCCTTGATAAGTGTTCTACTGTCATCTAATCTTTACATTTTCTTCCTTGATGCTCCTGACAGTAATTGACAGTTGTACTCACATGTCATAGAATCACAGAATTGCCTAGGTTGGAAGGGACCTTTCAGATCATTGAGCCCAGCCGTCAACCTAACACTGACAAAAACTATCACTAAACCAAAGCTATGATCACACCCATCCACGCTCCCAGAAAGTTCTTCACTGCAGAATCTCGCTACGTTCATGCTGAGTACCTTTACAATCTTCCCTTTGTGAGTCCTCCACTGTCATCTTGCTGGTATTTTGGGTACCAAATTCATGCCTTCATCTCTTACTGCCAAAAATATTCTTAGCCTGTGGAATGTGTAAAATCATTTTATTACCACTTGCAATAATCACTGTTATTATGTGGTTCCTCGCTGTTATGCAATATTATGTAAGAAGCAGCTTGGTAATGATTTCCTGAACTACTTTTCATGTCTTTTTAAATGAAACTCTCCTATTTTGTGCCAATAATCCATACAATTCATTATTACCAGTACTATCCTACATAATATGCTACCTTTAGTTTCAGTTTGTTTTCAAGGCTGTCTTAAGACAATGGCCTAAAGACTTTCTGGTGTTTGATTTGTCAAGGTTTTTATAGTGAAAAAGAGTTATTTTTTTTCACAGCCCACACAGGGGCTCCATAAGCACGGTGCTATTCCCTGCACTCCACCTCCAGCTCAGCAGCATCGAGTGTCTCCTCACTGGGAGCTTTTCTCCGGGCAACGCTCAGGTCTGGCAAGTTAAGCCAATAGTCCCTCACCCACACTGTTAGTAACTTGGGCAGAAGCCTGTAAGATAGAAAATGAAATGAAAAAACCATGCGTTTGATATCCTTAAATATTTTGGGATTGTGATTGGCTGTTAACATCATATCCAGGCCCGTGGTACTCCATCCAAGACCACGCCGCCTACATGTGGAATGCTTTTCAGACACACTCAAAGAGCCACAGTTTGCCTCCAAAAGATTATTGTCTAAAGTCCAGTTGCTTGTCTTTGACTTAATACTATAAAATGCATTTTTTAGCAATGGGAAGATATTTTAAACCGTACACTTGATTTCAATAATTCTTCTTTGGGATTGCGGTCTCTTAGTTTTCACTGCTATCAGTAATATATCACTACTTATATCACTTTATTTACTGTGTGATATAAGTGAACACTGATTTAAGTGTCGTCAGATCATATCATCTTTCATAATATCACATTTTCAATCGTCTAAATGTCTTTCAGGGCCAAAAGAATTGAACTATTATCATGTTCCTTGGGTTAGATTTTTAAGGAAGACTGTAGAAGGTGTAAAATTTGAGGAACTCCTGAAAAATCTCACTAAAGTACATATTTGTATCTCTTGCAGCTTAACACCCTTGGAGGTGTTCTCTTAGGGTCCTAGCATTTTTGCAGCCCTCACAACAGAAAGCTTGTTCTTGGCTTCAGACTTGATTCTGCACTGTTTCCATGCAGGAAACTTTGACTTCAAGGTATATCTTGCATCGTTGGCCCTTGTACAAAAACACTTATTATTTCAAACACTAGAGGTTTCTCAGAGGAGGCTGGAAGCTGTATTAAAAAAGTAGCTTTCCTTCATGAAAAAAAAGCTGATTAGTGGTGTGCTGTATTTATTGCTGCCTGCAATGCCTTTCAAAGCACTGTGGCAGGGATGCAAACGGATAGAGGGAGACATATGGAAGTGCTGGCTGAAACACTGTCCTCAGCATCTTCCTGAGACGTTTACTTATTGAGCATCAAGGTGTGTGCTGTATAATCTTTTAGTTCTTTTGGATTCATTTCTATTTATAGACTTGCAAGGACCAACAGTAGTGAGAAATGGCTCCTCTGTATTTTGGTATTCCACTGATGTCACGTAACCTAATTGATACTCAATATCAACCCTGAGCTTTCCTTCTCATGATGCACAACATTTCCCAAGTTCCATTTCCTTGAAATTTTCATGCTTTTTCATAGCATTTGTTAAAAACATTCTGGTTTTTTTTTTTTTAAATTAAGTTTCCTTAGGTCTACAAAGAATTTCTTTGTAGGTGTGATGGAGAAAATAAACCCGATATTCTTCTGTAACAGATTCTTTGAGGAATTTATTTCGGATATTGTATTGTGAGTTGTATTCTTAAGCCTGAAAAATCTCTGATTAAGTCAGCAGGACCTTTTGCGGACGCTCATGAGCTAGTTTCTATGCAGTCAGCCTGGGTAATGATAGTAGTGTAATTGTGACGGGCTAGAGCGCAAGTATGAACTACTCGGCCTGTCTGGCAAGCTGGGTGAATAATGGGACAGCAATAATGGGACATTTAGCCTGAGCTGACCTCTGTGCTGCTTTGGCTGTGCTTTGTCAGAACTCGAGCTAGCTTGTTTAAAGCTGGCCCTGGCAGGCTGACGTATGCTACGGTCCACTGGGTCTCCACACCTTCAAGTGCAGTAAAGGCCCATCTTCTCCGGCTTTCTGCAGTGAACACACAGGTTTCTCAAGCAGTGGATTTGGTAGAAAAAAAAGGGGCTGATTTCCTCTCAGGAAATCTTAACCCCACTAACGTCAACAGCAAAACTCTTATTCATTCCAACAGGGATGGGATGTCACCCTACAAACATGAAACTCGTGTTTCTGCGTCTCTTAGCAGGCGTAATGCATCTAGGAAAACGTCACGTGAACCCTCTCAGTATCTCAATGGCAGCCAGGAAGGGATCTGCTTGTGTTAAGCCTCTTTCCTTACTAAATCAATGTGACTGAAAAAAAAAACCAAAACAAAACTTTTCTGCGGCCTTGTGCTTGATAGGGAAATGAACTCAGAAGGATGAATTTGCATAAGCCTAAAAGGTTGGCCATTTCCTGTGACACTTTTAAGATGACAGAGACAAAAGAAAAATAGCGTGTTTCTGTCTGACAAACTGAAATCATAGTGATTAGGGTGTTTTCACAGTTAAATGTTCAAGACATTGGTATGAATTACGCTGTGTGTCTCCGTTTCGACAGCTCGGTATGAGCTATGCTGTGTGTCTCCGTTACTGAAAACAGGGCAATTCCTTCAGTCAAAAGTGAACACATCCAGTTGTTGATTAGTTACAATACCAGAATTGATGGCTTGTTTATCCAAATGTTAAAAATTCTCTGGTTTTCAGTTTTCCTTTTGCGGTAGCTGTTGCCTCTGCTATATAAATGTGGTTACCAAAATGTGGTAACTATATAAATGAGGGAGAGAGCCTTTGGTGATACTGATGCAAAATATGCAAACAACTTCAGCTAAACATAGCTTTACCATGGTTTTGTTATATAAATGTCAACTTGAAATTAAATGTTATGGAAACATTTCTTTTATCTTTATGGACTCTCCCAGCTGCACGGTTACAGTTTTCTCAAGTACAGTTTACATTTATGATGTTGTTTAAATCTATCACATACATTCAACATGCACAGAATTTTTTAAAAGCAAGCTGTTTGTGTTTCTGCAGTAATTACCTACAGTCCAGCTTTGGTCTTCTCATATGCAAGAGAAGTTTGTGCTGACTCCAGGGAGACCACGAGTCGCTGAAGCTGGTAGCAGCGGTTTGATTTTTCCAGAGACTAATGAGCTGAAGAGTTCTTATACATGTGTGTTTCAGGACTCACACTGTATTGTTATTTTACAAATTGTGTGCAATTTTCACAGTATATAAGCCAATTAGGCTTCCCCCCTCTTGGATATTTTGCAATGCCATTGCAAAAACTGCATTTTAACTCTTATTTTTCTCCATGCATCTGATTTGAGACTTACCTAGTAACTGGAATAATAAGAAAAATGGCAATTTTAAAATAGAGTTATATCATCCCAACTAGCTCCTATCAGGCAGGTTGCAAATATATTTTAAAATGGTAGTGTCCCTTTACGTAATAAAAGTATGTTATTGTCCCTGTGGTGTAAAGTGTGTGAGTATTAGGTACTATACATACAGTTAAAGCATTGGACTAGCTCAGCCTCATAGTGTAAACTGTCTCCAGTCAACAAATCTCATCAGGAAGCTACAGAAGCAAGGCAGACGGAGATTATTCCAGACACATCACCCCACTGTGAGTCATGAAAAATAGACACTGGCGTTCATTAAATGCTGCCAGCCTGCTTGGCCTGACATGGGCTGAGTTCAGCGGTCATCGGATTAGAATTTGGAAAGTAGAGCTCACTTCTGTCTGTATCTTCCCTACCTCGGGAGAAAAGGTTTATTCTGTACCCACATATAATAAGGATTTATAAAGTGAAGATGAGCGGATGAACAGGAATGGTAATTAACTGCCTCTCAGAATGCCACACAGAGGTGGCATTGGGACAATTATTAAATAGGATTAGGCAACCAAATTAAAAGATACGTCTTCATAGAACTCAAACTTTGTAAATCGTTCACGGTTTGTGTATGCATGCTGAAAATACACATGGACTCCAGAACCGTGATTAGGCAACCTGATAGAATCAGAGTCTGTCCAGGTCCACAGCCTGAGGTTTGGGAAGCCCCTGAGCCCCAGCCTGCTGGTAAGGAACCAGTTTGCCACCTCCATAGGGGAACTCACTGCTCCAAGGGCTGGACAGGCTTTGGTCTGGTCCTCTGTGATCATCTAGACAGTGAATGGCAAAGCAAAATTTGCTCCATGACAAAGCAGATTTGCATGGGCTTTCATTACCAAGTTTACGTTTTTCTAAAAAAAATTCTGCAAAATTAAAAAAGGACATTAGATACTTTAAAAAGCGTTGAGGTGCTTCATTTAGCTGTTGGCTGATGCACATTCAACTAGTCGAAGGCTTTCTGAGGCAACAGGTTGTAACAAGAGAGCAAAACTGAAAATACGGGAACAAATCAAAATTGTCATTTTACCTTCAGTCTTTATAAGGGTTTTCTGTCTAAAGACATTCTCATTTTATTTTTTCCTGCTATTGAAAAATTGAATTTTTCAGAAGGAGCTTTAATAATACTGTCATGTCCTCAGCAAGATGATTAGAAGTGAAACTCAGGCGTAAGTGCTTCAGTTGACAGCAACTGAGTGGGAGGGTTAGGAGTTTTTTCTTTTTGTCCATCAAGCAAAATCGACCAAATACTTTGATTTCATCTCTCCCCTTTCCTCTGAAACAAAGAGCTGTGACAGCAACTTGGGACAGGCCACTAGATGCATGCAAGGTAGACATCTAAAATGGTACTGAGAAAGTTTTCTTAGATGCTTGAATTTTATTTCTTGTTATTTACTGGACATCAAATGGGTCAACCTGGAGTCAGGAAAAAGTCTTCCAGCAAATCAAATTATCAGGGACTGAGAAGGTATCATGGTCTTTCTTCACAGACAAGCTTGTGGGCTGCCCACTGCAATCATGTCATTCTTCCTGTATGGTGCTTGTAGCTGCAAGGCCCCGTAGACAGGCTGTGCTCTTCCCAGCTCCCGAAGGCATGGAAGAGAGACTTGGAAAGGTTGGAGATCTGGGCAAAGACGAACCTTATGAAATTCGATAAGGGCAAGTGTAGGGTGCTGCACCTGGGGAGTAATAAGCCCATGCACCAGTACAGGTTGGGGGCTGACCTGCTGGAGAGTAGCTCAGCTGAAAGAGACCTGGGAGTCCTGGTGGACAACAGGATGACCATGAGCCAGCAATGTGCCCTCATGGCCAAAAAGGCCAATGGCATCCTGGGATGCACCAAGAAGAGTGTGGCCACCAGGTCGAGGGAGGTCATCCTCCCCCTCTACTCTGCACTGGTGAGGCCGCACCTGGAGTACTGGGTCCAGTTCTGGGCTCCCTGGTTCAAGAAGGACAGGGAACTGCTGGAGAGGGTGCAGCAGAAAGCTACCAAGATGATTAGGGGACTGGAACACCTCTCTCATGAAGAAAGACTGAGGGATTTGGGTCTCTTCAGTCTGGACAAAAGACGGCTGAGGGGGGTTCTTCTCAACACTTATAAGTACTTAAAGGGTGGGTGTCAGGAGGATGGGGCCAGGCTCTTTTCAGTGGCGCCCGGGGACAGGACAAGAGGCAATGGGCACAAACTTGAGCATAGGAAGTTCCACCTAAACATGAGGAGGAACTTCTTTACTTTGAGGGTGGCAGAGCCCTGGAACAGGCTGCCCAGAGAGGTGGTGGGGTCTCCGTCTCTGGAGACATTCAAAACCCCCCTGGACGTGTTCCTGTGCAACCTGCTCTAGGTGACCCTGCTCTGGCAGGGGGATGGGACTAGATGATCTCCAGAGGTCCCTTCCAACCCTATGATTCTATGATTCTATGAATCTATGAAAAATAACAAGCAAAAATAAAAGGATAGAGGACGCCAAGAATAGCAATGTGGATAATGAAGATACTGCAGAGAACTGTGAGACTCTTTTAGGTTGAGAGGCCTTGATATCTGGCCTTGGTGCTTCAATGTTAGGTTTACAGATCTTCAACCAAAAGCCACAAACTAAGTGAGCTTACTGGGGTAAGGAGGCAACAGCTATGTGATTAGCACCAGGAGGACAGGGATGCAGACCATCCCGTCATCCCAGCCCATCAAGCCCGCTCGTTCTTAATCTAGTAGATTGAGTGATACAGGCCGGTGATCTAAAAAAAAACCAAAGAAATGTTGTGATTATACTTTGAGGAGTAAAGTGATGTGATGCTCAGTGTTTCTTACATAAGAATTGCAGCTTGATATTAAGAAAAAAATGGTAACCATGGGGGCAGATGGTGTTGTACCAGGCTGCCCAGAGAGGCTGCGGAGCCTCCTTCCCTGCAGATACTCGCCACTCGACTGGATGCGACCCTGAGCAAGCTGATGTAATTGAACTTGCTTTCAGCAGGGGGTTGGACAAAATAACCGCTGGGGTCCCTTCCAGCCAACATGAGGCTGTGATGTTTATGGATTCCCTTTGTAAAAGAAGCCAATGTAACTTTAGTTTTGTTAAAGATTAATATGATGATTTCAACAGACAGGTCCTTGGTTATTTATTTGCCTGTGATTGTCTGAGCTCAGTGGTGCTCTGGGCATACTGCGAAACTGTTTCATACAGTTTTATAGGAAGGTTTGACTAAACGATCTTGTTAGGTTGAAAAGCTTTTCTGTTGCTTTGGCATATTGGTTGATTGGGTTACTTTTTCATCTGTGTGCTCTCATGTGGATGGATGGATACTGTTACATGATTTTTCAGTTAAATCAAGATGCCTGGTCCCGCTCAGCGTATAGTCTTTAAATCTACATAAATGTTCATAACAGGCCACAAAATATATGAAAAGAAAAAGGTTCAGCTAGCAGAACTTGTTTTTTACGGATAAATATATACAACATTTTTAGCTCACCCCGAATCCGCCCTTTTGCTTGTCAAGTTTCCTGAGCAATTAGGAGACAGGCAGACATGCATCTCTGCTGGAAGAAGAAAAACACCGCTCTCACTGCAAGGAGGTGCAGTCAGCTGGCGTATCTCAGCTAAGCATAATTCCTGGCTGTGTGAGTGCTCTGTTTGGGTCCCATACATAGCTTAAGTCACTGCTGGCCTAGGAAGGACCGATTCTCAGCTCTCACAAGCTTCTCATGTATGCTTGAGTTAACATTTTAAAGACAGTTAAGCATTTTAGACTCTCAGAGACTCAGAATTTGCAAAAGCCCTTCAGTGCCTAGCCCGTACTGATTTTTAATGTGGATCTTTATGAATTGTAGGAGGCCAAAATATCATGTATCTCTCCTCCACATTGTTAATACAGGGAAACAACACTCCTGTCTCTCATGATGGAGTTGTCTGGACTGAGTGCACTGAACGCTGTAAGATGCTGTCATGGGAGCCACGGAGGTACAACAGAGAGATGTTCCCTTGGCACTCAACACAGCCAGGAATCATTCTAGGCTGAGATAGATACACCAACTAACTGCACCTCCTTGTAGTAAGAGAGATGGTTTTCTCCTTCCAGCAGAAGGTAAATGTCTGCCTGTTTCCTAGTTGTGGGAAATTACAATCCTGTTCACTAGGACATTCCATGCAATTACTGGAGGCTAGTACTTGGTGCATTGAAGCTCCAGAAAAATGACTTCAACTGTGTGGTTAACAAAGGGATCTCCAGGACTTCTTCTCTAACCTTGTAGCATGCAGTCAGTGTTTGGAAGTACGCGCTCACAATCATCTCTGAGTAAGCTGTGCACATAGCTCATAGAATCATAGAATGGTTTGGGTGGGAAAGGACCTTTAATGACCATCTATCTAGTCCAACCGCCCTCCTGTGGGCAGGGACATCTTCCACTAGATCAGGTTGCTCAAAGCCCCATCCAACCAGACCTTGAGCACTTGAATAAGTGCTTACAGGATCAGCATCTGTGAAAGGAAACTGATCTGCTAAAGTAAAATTCGCATAAAGTTATCTCTGTGCCTGTACTATGTCTTAAAAATGCAAACTTGTTTCACACTAATTTCTGAGCAGAACGGTTTTGGCAAAGAGCGCAAGCCACTGTAAGATAAAATGTTGGAAAGTAAAAGCACCTTCATGTGTTGTTTCAAACAGACAAGCAGCAGCTTTAATGTGTTTAAGAAGCTCAAAAGGGCAAGTTTTTGCCCATATGGAAAATAAGCGATGGCTTTGTGTATTTAACATTCTGCATAAGCATAATTGTTGTTCCAGAACCTTTGCATTTAATAAAATAACTCATTATCGAAACAGAAATATTATTGTTGCCCACGGGCACGCAGAAGCCAGGCCTGTGTGGAGCAGCTGACTTCCTCACAAACATCCCGGGAGAGGCAGGTCCTGCCATGGGCACACGAGATGCTGCCCTTCCACGCCGCTGCCTGCAGCCACTGCTGGTGTGCTTAGCAGCGGCACGGTGTCGGCACTTCAGAACATCTTGTTTGATGCACGGAAGAAAACAAGTAGCCTTCTTTCCAATTGCAGTGATTATGAGATAAAAGACTCTGAAAAATCGAGGAAAATGAGTTACATCATTGGGCTTTGACTGGGGACACTCAGACAGAATAAAGCCCCATTTTGAAAAGTGAGTGTTACGTCTTGGTTGAGGCCGCTGCCAGAGCTGTTCTCTTCTCAAAGCAGTGTGTGA
Source organism: Chroicocephalus ridibundus (assembly GCF_963924245.1). NCBI lineage: Eukaryota > Metazoa > Chordata > Aves > Charadriiformes > Laridae > Chroicocephalus > Chroicocephalus ridibundus. The sequence goes on along the minus strand of NC_086286.1, from coordinate 95,316,138 downwards.
TATAACACAACAAGCTGTTTGCTGTACCCACCTCAGCAAGGCCTAGCGCTTGACAAAGCGCATGTCTGCTCTTTGCTTTTAAACATTAAAAAACTTAGAGCATACAAAGAAATAGGTGAACACCGCACTCCCCCCTCAGATTTGAGACCATGCTGCTTTCCATAACGTATGGAGGAGCATAAAACCACATGGAGAGAGGAGATAAGTGTTGCTATAAATACATTAAACCCAGGAAATTCTCATCATCGTTTGAACCCTTCAAGATGAGATTCTTCTTCTTTTGCAATCTGACATGCTTCTGCCATCAAGTCCTGCTCTGTTAGTACTGCTGCCTAACAACAAGAAAGGGCACTTCAGATTCCAGAAAGCACAGAACTTATTTAGATTAAGGGAGACAAGACTAATGGTATGGTATAAAACTGAACACCCTCCAGCTGAAGTGCAGTGATTGATTTTTAGAAGTAAGTTTAATACTAACAATGCATTATGTTGGAAAAATATTCTGTGTTCCATTTATGTCCTTGTTTACTACCGGGAGAAAACTGTAAGAAATTAACAGGATTTTCTTAGATCTGGTGATATTTATGAGTAAGCTCCTAATTCCCAACACAAGGCATACTTCCACTGAAGTCAACCGTAAGGTTTGACTGAAGACCAAATTCCAGCTATTAGTTAATAGGAGTAAATTAAATTAGAAAAAGAAGACCTAGATCTTTGTACATTGAAGACATTTTCAAAACTGTTTATTCTTGATGTCATTATGACATTATTCTGCTAAGTTTAATCAGCCCTGGCATTTGTGGCTGCTTAGATTTCTGTGGTAGCTGTGAGGGGTGTTGGGGCTATAAGGTAGCCTGGACTTCTAAATACTGTTGTTATGCTTACTATTTTTTGAAATTCTGTCGTGAATGTATGGTTTTGTTCAGGACAGACTTACTCTTTCATCCTCATTCTCCTAAATGGAGTGTTTAAAAATATTATTCTGTATTTCAGTATACTAAAAAGTGATAAATTGTCCCTATCTTAATCAACCTGCTGAATGAAGACATCATAAAGTGAGCAGATTAACTGGCATTTGAGTTTTTAATCATTTTGTGCCATTACACTCAGGAACTCATGTTTCCTTTTTAAACACTTTATCACAAAAAAAAAAAAAAAAAAAAGTGATTTATTGTCTTATCCAGTATTCTGGTAATGTATGAGAAAAAAGTGATTTATTGTTTTATCCAGTATTCTGGTAACATGTGAGACTTAATAGTATTTAGGGAAAACAAATAAACCAGAATCTCCATGCAAAGCCAAGTATCCCATAGATTCTTCATCTATATCATGAAAAGTGAATGCTGCTGCCATAATAATTGTGTTATTTTGCAGTATGGAAAGCAATTTTTGGAGGATTTGTGGGTGCTACTTTGTTCACATGTCTGGAATAATAAAAAATTATAGATGTAGCCAAGGATTACTAGGAGTCCTTCTTGAGAGATTCCTGAGGGGAGCTCCTTTTCCCCACATACTGCAGCAGAATGTTTGCATGACTATATTTGAGTGGTCCTTTACCCTGAAGAACTCCTTTAACTCTCTGTGTTACTGGCCACACACCGCTGAAAAACAAATTTAAAACCAAATCAAAGTCTAATATACAATATACTACTGGAGAAAAATATGATAAATAAGGAGATTGATTTATGTTCCAGAGCTTTTCAATAGGATGGAATATTTTAGGTGAAAATGCACAGATGATCCTTGGGTGCTGCCCAAAGTATCAACCTACCGTAGTCATGTTGGGATAATTATCTTAATCCCAAATCTTGCAAGTATTTTAATCCCAATTTCTTATTAAAATATGCCAGGCAGGCACCTGAATTTGAATGATTACATTTTCAACAGACTTTGCCTGTGTCCTTACCTTCAAATGAGACATAAACCAATACTGAAATATCCTCATTGATCATAAATTACAGCTCATATTTTAAATATGCTCGTTTGATAGTGCTTGGGTACGGACTTAAGTATAAAAATGTTTTTTCAACACAATAATTTGACATCCAAAAGTACCTGCCCATCATAAAAGATGTACTAGCAAGTCGAGAGAAAATTTTCATCCAGAGAAAAATTTCATTGAGATACATGCTAACTTCCAGAATATACCCAGGAGTTGTCTAGGAAAGTGTTATTTTACCCAGGCCAAAAGGATGCTAGTGGCAGTCCTCACCATTTAATGGTGTAGACCGTCAGGAGCCATCAGGAGTAACAGTGCCGTTCGCTGGCACAGTGTGATTTACTTGGGGTCTTGCTGAGTCACACTGAGTTGGATTAACTAATCTAAGAGGCTAAATTAGACAGGCTTTTTTTTCCAACCCAGTATGGTTTCTACTTAGTTTTAGCCGCCAAAGCCATGGCACTGTTGGCCACTGACGGACAATTAGATCATGAAGGTGAGTGATGTCTGGCCCCGTTACGATCAATCATGCCTCAACTTCAGCGGAGCCAGAGCTGCACTCCCAGCACTGTGCAAAGAGGAGACTGTTACTGGTGGCATAAAAACTACCCAGCAGTCCTCCAATTCTTCTGTTCTTTTGATTTTGCTCTTTTCAGAAAACAAACATGTGGTAGTGGCAGTGTTTCTGTCCTAAAATCTGAAGACCTGAAAAGCTTGAAGTGGATTATGCTGGCGATCACCAGAACACATTTCTTTCTTAAACATCTACATGTTTAAGAAATTAAGAATTATTTTTCTGATTTGCAAGAGATATGAGTACAGTGTGTTAGCAAACATTTTTACAGAAAGAGGTTATTTGAGTATTTCCCTTTGCCCTAGATTGTAGACAAGGTTAGAATAAATACACTGCAATGGAAACATGGTTTTACAAAAGAGATTGTGCAGTGGTTTTCATTTCTCCAGCTTCATCCTGTAATTCTTTTAATTTTCTCCATTGCATTATAATATGTTTGTATATGTTCTAAAAAACTTATCCAAATGCTGCAACCAATGCTCAGTGATAAATACAACATAGTTTCTATTCATATTTAAAAATCATTTTCTTGGGAAACATCTGTGGTGAAGCAAAGGTTGCTAGGTGAGCTACCAGGCTTGTCATTAGGGGTTAGGGCTATTTGATACAAAAGAAAAAAAAATACCAACAGAGTTGTCTAAATGCAGATGTTGTTTACTAAATGAAGCATTCACATTTTAAAATTTTGTTCGACAAAAAGACCTACTCTTTGGCTGTGATAAAAGGATGTTTTGTCATTTTCAACAGATTTGAGGCACCTGTAAGTGCAAACAGGGATCCTGGGATGCAAATCAGTATCACGCTTCCCAATCTTTAAAATAATTAAAATCTGGAAGAACACATGCTTTATTCTTACTTTTGTGTCAAAAATGTTTCCTGTTGAAGCCAATGAAAAACTTTTAGAAAATATCTAGGTCACAAGTATCTCTAAGCATTAAACCCATCAGAATAAGCATTTCTTATTTTGTTTTGTTTTCTTTTAAGCTCTTGTGCTTGCTCAAGGAAGAATGATGCCTGATTTATAGATCCCTGGAGAAATTTACCTTGATGTTTTATTTTTTGTCTAGGATAGAATGGATTATCAAATGTGCATTTAATGACACTTTGATTGGTGTCCTATAGGTATCTATTTCATGGAATCATAAATCATAGAATGGTTTGGCATAGAAGAGACCTTAAAGATCCTCTTGTTCCAACCCCCTGCCATGGGCAGGGACACCTCCCACTAGACCAGGCTGCTCAAAGCCCCATCCAGCCTGGCCTTGAACACTTCCAGGGATGGGGCATCCACAGCTTCCCTGGGCAACTTGTTCCAGTGTCTCATCATCCTCACAGTAAAGAATTTCTTCCTAATATCTAATCTAAATCAAGCCTCTTTCAGTTTAAAACTGTTGCCTCTTGTCCTGTCGCTACACTCCCTGATAAAGGGTCCTTCCCCATCTTTCCTGTAAGCCCCCTTTTGGTACTGGAAGGATTCGATTAGGTCTCCCCGGAGCCTTCTCTTCTCCAGGCTGAACAACCCCAACTCTCTCAGCCTGTTTTGATAGGAGGTGCTCCAGCCCTCTGATCATCTTTGTGGACCTCCTCTGGACTTGATCCAACAGGTCCATGTCTGTCTTATGTTGGGGGCCCCAGAGCTGAACACAGTACTCCAGGTGGGGAGTAGATAGGGAGAATCACCTCCCTCAACCTGCTGCCCATGCTTCTTTTGATGCAGTCCAGGATACAGTTGGCTTTCTGGGCTGCAAGCACACATTGCTGGGTCATGTTGAGCTTCTCATCAACTAACATGCCCAAGTCCTTCTTCTAAGGTTGCTCTCAATCCATTCTCCACCTGGCCTGTATTTGTGCTTGGTATTGCCGTGACCCAGGTGCAGGACCTTGCACTTGGCCTGGTTGAACTTCATGAGGTTCACACAGGCCCACCTCTCAAGCCTGTCCAGGTCCCTGGGGATGGCATCCCTTCCCTTCAACATGTTGACTGCACCACACGGTTCAGTGTTGTTGGCAAACTCGCTGAGGGTGCACTCAGTCCCACTGTCTGTGTCGCTAACAAAGATGTTAAACAGTGCCAGTCCCACTACCGACCCCTGAGGAACACCACTCATCACTGGTTTCCATGTGGACATCAAGCCATCAACCGCAACTCTTTGAGTGCAGCTATCCAGCCAGTTCCTTATCCACTGAGTGGCGTCAAACCCATGTCTCTCCAATTTAGAGGCAAGGATGTTGTGTGGGACAGTGTCAAATGCATTGCACAAGACCACGTTGTTGATGTAAGTTACTCTTCAGTTGTCCACCAATGCCGTAAGCCCATCTTAGAAATTTGTCAGACATAATTTGCCTTTTGTGAAGTCGTGTTGGCTGTCACCAGTCACCTCCTTAGCAGAGTTTCCAGGAGGATCTGCTCCATGATCTTGCTGGGCACAGAGGTCAGACTGATCAGACTGTAGTTCCCTAGGTCTTCCTTTTTCCTTTTTTAAATCTGGGGGTCATGTTTACCCTTTTCCAGTCAGTGGGAACTTCACTGAACTGCCACAACTCAAATGTGATGGATAGTGGCTTAGCAACTTCATCTACCAGTTCCCTCAGGACCTAGGGATCCATCTCATCACATCCCATGGATTTGTGCACCTCCAGGTTCCTTAGATGGTCTTGAACTTGATCTTCATTGTCCTTGTCCCTGCGTTTGCCTTCTGTGACTTGGGTGGTGTGGCTAGAGCACTTGCTGATGAAGTCACTGAGTAAGTACCTCAGCCTTCTCCATATCCTGGGTAACCAGGATGTTTATGTAGGAGGGCCTACATTTTCCTTAGTCTTCCTTTTATCACTGTAGAAGCTTTTCTTATTGCCCTTGACATCCCTGGCCAGTTTTAATTCTATCTGGACTTTAGCTTTCCTAACCTGATCCCTGGCTGCTCGGACAATCCCTCTGTATTTCATTTGCTTGGTTTTGATTGCATCTCCTGTTATAGCCTTTTCCTTGCTTTGTCAATATAAGCCAAATACAATCACTTAGCAGAGACTGATAAAAATATGACTCCTTAAAAGTATGACAGAAAAGGTCAATTTAGGTTGACAACACTTTTTTTGACACTGCAAATTTAATCTCTTTCATACTTGATGAACTCTTCTAACTTCAGAATGAATAAACATCCTGTAGTGGAATTAAAAAATAAAATATTGTTTTAATAAAATTTATTCATCAGAGCTTGACAAAACTCACCTTTCTAACCCAGTTGCTGTGAAAGCAAGTTCAGTTCTTAAAAAATTTCAGACATGAAATGCAGTCAAATATGTATATTTCTGAAAAATGTAGCAATTAATCCAAAGAAAGGATGTGTAAAAAGATGGTACTGCTGCAAATTTATTTTTTTTATCGCAAAAATTTTTAAAGTTTCCCATCCGATTTATTTTCATGCTTTAAGACAATGAGGTCTTTATATCCACCTCTCCACAGACAGGACTGTTGTGTTGTTTCAGGGTAAGAGGCAGCGCGGTATCAAGCTCTTAACGTATTACACTCTTCCACTTGAAGAAAAGGTTGAAGTGCAAGACATTTTAAAGAAAGCCTACAGGAGAAATTTATGAGCTTTTTCTATGGGAGGGCGCTTATTCTCCATGCAGCTTTTGTCAAACATTTTTAACAAATTGTAATAACCTTTGTCATATCTCATTTTCTTGCATAAACAAGTCACATTGAAACTATAAATGATGGAAAATTTAATCCACATGGCTTGCACTATCAAAACTGTTAAACTGTATTCTTTTCCACCATGTCAGCAGTGCATTATCTGTTTTATAGAAATGTTGAAAAGATTTACTTTTTAAGGGAGATACCACAGGACCTGCGTAAATGTCCTCCTCACACCTGCACTAGCCAATGTTTTCACTTTCAGTTCTTCCTAAAGCTAGGAAAAATGCGCCGGCATTTGTCTTACCTTATCCTATCAGAGAGGATATTTCCTCCCACCTCCAGGAACTCTCTGGTCAGAGACACCAAGAAGCGAGCATGCTGAGCCTGATGGGAGCTGTCAGGTTTTTGCAGCCTTCCTGTCTTGAGCATGCACGTCTGCTGCGGGATGCAACATGGTATAGCAGCTCTCAGTCCAACAGTACACGTAGTTTCTCCTCTGTGGGGCCTTAGCGCCTTGCAAATTGTGTGTATATGTGGCAGCAACTCCTAGCCCAGGAGATACTGTTCTTCTCTGTTCCCATCAGCTCCATGGCGCACTGAAGCCATGAAGTCTCCCTTTCTCGCACGCCAGGAGGGGTGAGAGTGCTGACAGCATCTAGCTGAGGCAGGGACCTCGTGTAACCACCGTCAGTGGTGACCAACGTCAGTGGTAAATAAGCTACAGAAAACATTCCAGAACCCGCTTATTAAATCTTTGTCTCTGTGCTTTTTGTGAGAACAGTTCATCAAAACTAATAGTTCCAATGAAAGTATAGCAGTGCCATGAATGACTGTCTCTTTCCTTCCTTTCTTTATAGGTTTTTTTTACTGGGTATTGTATCCACTTATCTAAACCTGTAATAGATCTATTGGTGCTATACATCCAGTAAAATCTTCAGCACATTTATTTATCTAACTCCTCACACAGATTTTATGTATTCAGGAATTAAAAAAAAAAATAAAATAAGGGTGGTACTTGGGTACTCAACTCATCGAGATCCTGATCACTGTTAAGAAAACATGGGCACTGCTCCTGGCTGTGGGAAGGAATTACTTATGGAGGGACTCTAACAGATTCTTTGTAGACTCAGACCTTGTGAATGCAAACACCTTTCTATTTGCAAGCAACTGCATTAGTTCTGACTTTGTACCAGTGGGAAAAAAAAAGAGCTACTTTTTGGTCATGGTTAAGGTTAACAAAAGCTTTCAAACTTTCTTCTACCTTCCATACAAAATCCAGGATAACGGTACTGCCAATGGTTTGCAAACAGTTTTGGTCATAATCCTGAATGTCCTTGCATTTACAGGGATTAAATCAGACCTCAAATAATACTGGAACATTAACTCCGGTGGTCTAATCGCTTAATTATGTCACTTTAACAGTGATACGTTTTTATTATTTACAGAAGAGGTCATAAAACTGTTTGCAGATGTTTAACTTCTGATTATTTTAATTCTAGCAGTAAATAATGTAGCAAAGTAGCTTTTAAAGACCTTCCCTGAGTGTATTTTTTATGCTTATGATATTCCCTGAGTAATGTTTTAACAATTGCTTTAAACTGAACATCCTCTTCCATATGTACGGCACTTAAATCACAAACTATAGTAAAATCCTGTTGAAAATTAAATAAATGGAGAATTGGTAGTTCCTAATTAACCAGTAAGAAAAGTTTATAAGAGGCGGATTGAATAAATATCAAAGCTTCTGAGTTATATTATCTTCCATAAATTGGCTTTTCTCCAATTAGCGTATGCTTTTAGAAGCAGGGGAATAAGATGAAAGGATCTGCATCAAAACTGATTACTGCTGAAACAAAATGGAAGTTGCTGCTTTTGATAAAATACAAGGCTATGGCAGTGCTTGAATAATTTTATGGGAAGTTACTGCCTAAGGCATATGTTTTACTGTCTGATACTGAATGCACGAGGAAAGACCATCTGGTTTTTTTCAGCCTGAACAAATATATGGTCCAGGTTGAACCACTGGAGGCCAAATATAATTGCTCTGTGTTTTTCTTTGTAGCACTCTCTACCTACAGCAGCATCCTCTAATATAGCACGTATCATAGCACACAGTTCAAACGCTGGCATTCGAAAATACTTTTTCCTCTATTGAGGGTTATAAAATGACTACCCAGGGCTTAATACAATCCTCTACACTTCATCTGTCACTGGAGGAATAGTTCATGATAGGGAAGAACAACTTCTGATACACTTTGACCGCCATGGCGTTTGAACCTTAGGGATTTATTTTTGCCGGGCAGATCATTGTTTAACGTCCAGCCAAGTGAAAGGCGTTGCTGTATCCCCCATGCCTTCAGTTCTTGCTGGGGAAAAAGAGAGGTGCTTTCATCGCATGGCTTGAGTAAACAGATTAAGTTAAAAAAGGTAAAAAGTGAATCCCGTCTATTGGTTTACTTTGAAGGAAAACACGTCAGTGGTAAATAAACTACAGAAAACATTCCAGAACACTTAGTCTTTTTACTTTTGTTGCTAGTGTTGTGTTTTACAGCATCTAAAGGTATGCTTTTAGTTTTGCAAAGCTAATAGGACTGGGATTCTCCCCTCCCCCAAAGTGCTTACAGTCTAATTTTAGACATAATATGCTGAATGCCCATAAAAAAGTGTTCAGTGTTGGAGGGAGGAATAAGGGATAGAGGGGCAAGATCTGAATGTGTGGGTGGATAAATGCAAATGTTTTTCTTTTGTTTTTTAATAATAATAATTAATAACAATGCTCCACTCCTTGTAGAGTTATTGGAAAAACTGAGAACAAAAGGTTATAGAGGTTTGGAAAAATGTCTTTCCAAGACTATTCTTAGGTATGGCTGTGAGGATTGTTTCTGCTTTTCAAGGATAATCTGCAGAACTATGTCTACCAGGTGCTAATCTAAACTGCACCTGGCTTTACTGAATATTTGCCTTTATTTTGATTAATACACTGCTTAAGTGTACCAGTCCCCTCTCATGACTCACTTTTCCCATCTATCATGAATTAACGCTGCCCACAGTGATCTTCTAAATCACAGCCCTGAATAACTGTGGCAAAGCAAGTGGTGGGTGAGTGGAGGCTGATTTTGTGACTGCAGGACTGGGCTGGGACTTAAAAGGTTCAGGCTCATTCCACATATAAAGGTTTTCTGTGTAGCCTTAGGCAAGTCCCTTACCTTTTCTGTGCCGTGGTCTCCAGCTGTGATATGGGAACAACGCACTTTCTTTTTTTCCTGCTGCGTCTGTTTTCTGTAATTGTGCTATAAGAGATCTCTTCCAAGTAAAAACTCGTACTGTGTGTTTGGACAAGACCCAGTACAACTGGGCCTCCAATTTAGTTGGTATTACTGGAATAGAACTAAACAAGAGCAATTTTTTAATACCTAAACAGAAAGGAAGCAGGAAAATATCATTTTAACTGATTCAGGACTAAAGAAATTCAGCAAAAGGAAATGATCCTTTTACAGTAAATTCTTAGTCACTTCTTAATTTTATTTTGCCTTCCATGCAAGCCTTAACGAGCAGAAATCACTTTTATGCCTATACCAGTAGGATGTAATTATAGGGGGGTTGTATCCGAAGACTGTAGCAGCTGAAATGTTCTAGGAGATTCTCCTTTTTAAAAAAAGCAGGGGGAAGGGGAGCAAAATTGCTCACAGAGTGGATTTTTGTCACTTGAATGATTTTTTTGTGAAACCTTTAAACATATATATGCTGATCTTTAACTTTCTTCAGTCTGGAAGATAGACTTGCCAATGGTATGTGCCAGAGACACCCTTTACCCTCCTGGATACTGTTTTATTTACAGTTCTCAGTAGAGCTTGTATCCAAGCTCCTACCAGATTTAGAACCTCACCCCAGCAGTTAAGTGATACACTACAAAATGCGCTTTCAACGTCTTATTGCATTGCACATCAGATTTTCTAATAGAAATTCTGAAGAAATGGACTTACATTTTTGTCTAATGTACTGGATATTTCACAGCACTACTTTATTACAGCACTATGGAAAGTCTATATATTATAAGGGAAAGAGCAATTTTAGCTCCTGAAGAACAAGTGGGGGTAGATGCAATAATATATTGAAGTTTGTGTCCAGTAGTTAGAATCATAGAAGAATGTAGGTTGGCAAAGGCCACTTCAGATCATCTAGTCCAACCTCCTGCTCAAAACGGAGCTCACTTCAAAGTCAGACCAGGGCCTTTTCCAGGCAAGTTCTGAAAATCTCCAGGGACAGAGATTACACAGTGTCACTGGGCAACTTGTTCCGGTGCTGAACCACCTTCGCTGTGACTTTTTTTGTCCTTATAGCTAATCATAATTTTCTTCCCTGCGAATTGTGTCCTCTCTGGCTTCTCTATAACCAGAATTAGATAGCTGAGGACAGCAGTCAGAAGTCTCAGCCTCCCTTTGTCCAGGCTGGACAAACCCAGCTCTGCTCAGCCCCTCCTATATGTCATGAGCTGCAGACCCTGACCGCCTTGCTGGCCCTCCACTGGGCTCGCTTCAGTCTGTCCGTCTGTCTCTCATGCTGGGAAGTCCCAAAATGGGCACAGCACTCCAGATGTGGTCTTTCAGATGCCAAAGTATGGGAACGAATCACTTCCCTCAATCTGCTGGATATGTTCTTGCTAGTAGAGCTCAACGTGTGGTTGGGTTTCATTGCTACAAGAACACGCTGCTGAGGGATGTTCAACTTGGCCATCAGAAACACCCCCACACACCCCCTGCAGTACTTTTCTTAAAAGCTGCTTTCTGTGTCTTCAGAATTATTGTGTTGGTTAATGGAAACACCATATTGAAGAGCATACACACCCTCTACATAGATCATTAATTTCTATGCTTTTTTCCTTTGTCCCTGGAAGAGGTCTGAGTCCCTTTTGTACCAGGAAGGAGCCATTTGTACTCTCTTGCAGATATATATCTGCATTATTTACAATACCTATTCATGTTGGGTTAGAGCATCTGCTAACAAGAGTCCCAGCAATTCAGATAAAAGCCAAAGGCCTGCCTTTTGTTGGTTGACTCATTGCCCAGCATGACTGGCAAGTGTTTTAAGAAGGAAATTAGGAAAGCATTGGTAGAATCAATTATTACTACTTGCAAAATGCAGTGCTAGAATTTAAAACATAGAACATGCACTGCCTTGCACTCACTCATTCAGTGTGCAGCCTGGCTGCTGATTAGTCAGTTTGTGGTATTGTGGGTGAAATGGACTTCTTTTCTGATCCTGTTCATAGATGTTTTCACCGGCACGGTGGTATTATCATCGGTGAAGCGATACAGAGGAAAGGATATTCCTTATCATCCATAGTCTAGGCCTCAGAGCAATACCAGCCCTGCAGGCTCATGTCTGCAAACCCCACATGTACTGAACGCTGTAAGGATCAGACGTGGGATGTGCAAGAATTTCTACAGTGATACCAGGTGTTTGCATCTTCCTCGCAAAGAGATTTAGCAGCATGTCAGGGCTTTGCTTTACCTGCATGCATTCATCAGTGCCATGAACATGTGAGCTCATGCAAGCTCAAAATCACAGTCGTGTTTTCCCGACTGCAATTGCACGACTTGTATAAGACTCTCTTACTTCACTCCTTTGTTTTGACTTCTTCAATGGATGGTATGGTATTAAGTGTGTTCCCAGAACGGAGCATGTTCCTTAAGGGCAGTGCTGCCATAACTCAGCTACCTCTCAGCTTCTGGTAGTTTGTACATGAAGCCTGTTGCTCAGAAGGAAGTTGTTTCAGGTGGACAGTTAGGTGCAGTATGTATCTTAGCTCTTCGATAAGCTTATACAACAGATCTTTGTGGTCACTTGCGGGAGAAATGATTTTTCAGACTGGGGAGAGGACTCTCCCATTGGTGATCTTTTTATAAAGTTGCTAAGAGTATCTGGACTGCATAAAGGTACAGGATTGTGATATCAAAAGTAGTGCCTGTGTATACTGCGTCATGTCTCCGAGAACACGTTGTTTCTTGTGTTTGTTTCCTTTAATTCTACCAGTGCTGCACTGAAGCATACAGATTTAGTAATAGGCTATTCTAATGTCTTTAACAAACTAAGTTAATTAGTGGGTGAATTCCCTTCTATTAGTGAAGACTGTTCATTGATCGTCTTCTATTAATATTGGTGAAGTAGGATCAATATAGATACTGGGTCAGGGTTCTGAAAAATATTAACAATTATTAATATTCTTTCTTTTTCAGTTTTCTCCTTGTGTTTGGTTGCTTGATTTTGTCCGTGTTTTCTACTATTCCTGAACACACAAAACTTGCCTCTGGTTGTCTCTTCATTCTGGTAAGTGAAAACTCTCAATACAAGGCAGTTTTACAGATACTTTTATACACGCTCAAATCCTCTCCCTCACCATGGAGAAAATAGTGTAATTCCTGAATTCTTTAAGAAAACAGACTTTTCATCAGAATGATGAAAATGTAGTAAAGCAGAGGATTCCATCATCTTTTTCTTTAACAACCGGTCAGATTGTATGAAAGTGTTAATAAAATACTGTATTGCATCTGCATCCCCTTCTTCGCTTGAGAATTGCTGTGGTTTGTAACGGATAGTTTTTCTCCTGCAGTTTGGCAGTGACTGAGCATGAAAGACCTTTGATACTGCTGCTGCCATTTATAAAGTCAGTATGTAGTAAGAGACACTTAGACTTAAAATAGGAAATAATTTTGGTATCTTAGATACCAATTTGTGCTAGCTATCGGTGGATACTGACATTTTAGTGGCAGTTGCTGCAGTAGGATGTGGTAGTTTCGTTATTTCTTCATAATACATGCTTTTGTATTATGTTTGACTCTCCTTTTTCCCTTTTGAGGTAGATCTAAATGGCTCTAAACCCTAAAAGTGCTTAACATTTTTCATGCATTGTACGGACGCCACTTTATTCATCTGCTTCTTGATGGGCCATTTAGTTCTGCAAGTGATGGCCTGAGGATAGGTGGTAGTGATCATTAAAATGTCACTATATATCCAGAGTTACCATGGTTATTTCAGTTACATGTATACAGCAGACTGTGGCTCGTTAGGTAGTGCCTGGGGTGAAGTAGCTGTTGACAAATGCCAACATTTTAATTGTCATCACTGTATATACCCAAAAGCCCTGGTCTTCAGAACAGCTCCCTAATTAATTATGGCGTGAGCAGGCTGATAATCATAATTGTCGTGTATGCTATGTCTCTACAGCACAATTTGCCACTGCATCCAGATACCTGAACTAAATGTCCAGAGCTGGTTAGGTGCAGATGTGTGGTGTTCTGCTCCAACTGATGGTTTCTTAGCAGGGCTAATTAGGGAGAGATGTGCTAAATGTGGCATTTTGCTTCCTAGCCATCTTCACGCTTTTTTTTTTTTTTCTGGAGAAAAGATCAGGTGGTGTTGAACCAGCTAAAAGTGATCGGATTTCATCCTACACTCATGCCTGGTCCCATTATTTCCATATCTGAACAACACTTTGCAAATGGAAGCTTGTTTGGGTGGTCTGCAACTAGCTATATTATTGCGATTACTACACTAATTGCTAAGATTGTCTGGTACAGAAAACAGGAAAATCTGATTAGTCTGAAAACACCCCATTTCTAACAGCAGGTGCTTTTGTGACAATTAATCTCTTCCCCTGTATATTTATGCAAATTAGTTGTAGAGATGCCATTTGTTCTGACATAAAACATGCATTTCCTGTGAGCCACATATTTGTTGATTGTGTTGGTACACTTACCACTACTGATCCCTCAGCTGGCTGATAAACCCATTCCCTGTGCTTTGCCATGGCTCTCCCAGGAGCCTGAATGTGGAGGAGCTCTGCGATGTCCTGGGTTTGCTCCCATCTCCAGGTGGAGGTGTGGTGAGCTCCACTAGCTGATACACCAGTCCTTGTAGAGGTGTCCGTCTGCGGCGCTTTCTGCTGCTGTGGCTTCAAAGATGGACTTTGTCACAGAATCACAGAATCACAGAATGGTAGGGGTTGGAAGGGACCTCTGGAGATCATCTAGTCCAACCCCCCCTGCCAGAGCAGGGTCACCTAGAGCAGGTTGCACAGGAATGCGTCCAGGCGGGTTTTGAATGTCTCCAGAGACGGAGACCCCACCACCTCTCTGGGCAGCCTGTTCCAGTGCTCTGCCACCCTCAAAGTAAAGAAGTTCCTCCTCATGTTTAGGTGGAACTTCCTATGCTCAAGTTTGTGCCCATTGCCTCTTGTCCTGTCCCCGGGTGCCACTGAAAAGAGCCTGGCCCCATCCTCCTGACACCCACCCTTTAAGTATTTATAAATGTTGATAAGATCCCCCCTCAGCCGTCTTTTGTCCAGACTGAAGAGACCCAAGTCCCTCAGCCTTTCTTCATAAGAGAGATGTTCTAGTCCCCTAATCATCTTGGTAGCCCTTTGCTGCACCCTCTCCAGCAGTTCCCTGTCCTTCTTGAGCCGGGGAGCCCAGAACTGGACCCAGTACTCCAGGTGTGGCCTCACCAAGGCAGAGTAGAGGGGGAGGATGACCTCCCTCGATCTGGTGGCCACACTCTTCTTGGTGCATCCCAGGATGCCATTGGCCTTTTTGGCCACAAGGGCACATTGCTGGCTCATGGTCATCCTGTTGTCCACCAGGACTCTCAGGTCTTTGTCCACCCCAACAGTTCTGCCTGTGCATCCCGTGACATCCTCTGAACACAGAAATGGCCTTAAGGAGGAAAAGCGTGGATGGTTAATCCTTGAAGCATCAGTACTAGCCTGGTCCAACATTTCTATGCTATAGCCTAGTGTGCTCAGCAAACCCTTGGCAGGAATGAATTGAGTGATGACGAATTTTACGGCTCCTGCTGTGGGTCTCTAATGGAGAAAAATATAAACACAGCAAAGTATGAAGTTCCAGAAGCATGCTAAAGCCGACTGGTTTATTCCAGTTTGCTGATGCATGATTTGCTGCTTCTCTGCATACTGAATCATTAGCTGATATTAGCATTATTATCAAAGCAGGCTTTTGCAACTGCAAACCAAGAGAAAAATACATTTCTACAGTAACTCAGGAGCAGTTGTTTTGTCTGTGCCAACAAATAACTGCAGTCACTAGAGTTTTTGTAACCTTTTCCTTGCAGTGATTCACACAACTCTTACAAATGTGTCATTTAGTAGAGACAGTTGTATTAACTATAAGAGATCTGGTTTAATACTGTTTTGCTTCGTGCTTGAGATGGAAGATATATGTTTATTTTCTAACGAAGTACCATACAAATACAACAATCCCTAGAGCTGCCTGCTGGGTTTCTGTGAACTGTTTGCTTCGCAGATTCATTCCAGATGGTCCCCCCTACAGCCGTGTTAATTGGCTAAAAAGCTAATGTAATGTTCCTTCAACTTAATACCTGAGCTGCTGCCTGCGCTGGCACCTGTGGCTTTTGACATATCGCAGCTATTCACAATTACACAGGGAGGTTAAAGAAGGAAGTGTAGATGAGGTGAGCAAACCTTTCCCTCCTTCTTAGAAAGGCCAGAAGAGCGGAGACGGTTATTGTTCTGCAATCAGTCAATTCCATTTATCTCCCTCAGCCTCACCTTACAAGGGAGCAGAAAACATCTCTCCTAATCAGTCCTAAATACCCTCTCAGAAACATATAACAGCGTGCGGCAGCTCAAAGTAAATCGTTGTTTAGGAAAGCAGTATTAGCTGAGGGCTGCTGAGCGTCAGCAGAGGTTAATGGGCTCGTCTGGACTGCAGAAATGCCCGAGCTCTGCTCCCAGAGCCGACGCAAACCTGCCCCGCTGCGTCACGTCGTACCCAGCCAGGGCTTCAGATCTGCCATCTGCACAAGCACTACTGTCTTCCTAGGCATCTTCCACTTATCAGGGGGCCTGTCAAGGGAAAAGCATTTAATATTTGAATTTTATGCTTGAAATGAAAGTCCTGCAGATAAGTTAAGTGCAGGTTACATACAGCAATGTTGGATTGTTACATCGGTAATTAATTTTGCTAGATTTTTGTCCAGAAATAATAAGCCTAACCAGGGGGACATCATCAGATAAAACTCCTTATACCTACAATTATAATTATGCTTTAGCCTTGTCTGTGCACACAGCTTCTGGCACTGAAGTTGTAGCATTGATATAGCCCAGACAGACAGTAGAATAAAATCTACTTCAACATCAAAAAAGCCACAAGCAGCTTAAGAATCCAACTAACACAGCAAGAAAATAATCTTTGGTGTATTGCTGATCTCTTACAAGTACGTTTGCTGGCACTTTATCAAATAATAAACACAAGGGAAGTAAAACTTAGGCTGGGAAGGCAAAATCAAATCTTTTGGGGAAGACAGCCAAGAAGGAATATATCTGGAACTGGAGGTCATTCGCTCTCATGACCAAACTCTCTATATTTTAAGATCATTTTCAACTAAAGCTATGTGAATAACTGGTTCACTTCGGTTTGTTTGTTGTCAATTCAAGAAAATAAATAAAATATTTTGAGTTGACCCACAAAGATTTGGCAAATCAAAAAGTCCAAAAGTCTTGGATCGGATTAAATATTTCATTTGACCTGGCACAAAATATTATTTGTGTATTTGAGCATTTTAGATCTTTTGGCTTAGAAGTAAAATTGAGGCTGTAGAAAAGAAACGTCATTTTTATTTGAAGTGACAAAGCATTTGATTTTTTTCATAATTTTCATTTTTAATCAAGATGGAGAGATTGCAAAATTCATGTGAATTTCTGGAGGACTGGTTCTGGCAAATCTGTTTTGTTTTTTTCTCTGAAAAAGGCTGGGGTAGGAAGCTGTACCCAGTTCTGTAGGATAAGGCCCTCTGAAAATACACTCTAGGAACACATTCTTCAGGCAGAAATAGAATGAGGCCAGCTTCTACATGTACTGCGGTCACTTACACGAATCCAAAAGGAGAGTCTAGTAAGTGCTTCTAGCAATTAAGGTCTTCCTAAGGTTTTTCACCTGTAACATTTTCCCATAAAAGAAACATAGAAAGAGGATGAACATTGATTAAAAAAGAGTATAGCTGTCCCAAAGCAGGCAAGCACATATTACAAACTGGAATAACAGATGGCTGAATATGAGCCAGCGGTGTGCCCAGGTGGCCAAGAAGGCCAACAGCGTCCTGGGCTGTATCAGGAACAGTGTGGCCAGCAGGACTAGGGAAGTGATCGTGCCTCTGTACTTGGCACTGGTGAGGCCCAACCTCGAGTGCTGTGTCCAGTTTTGGGCCCCTCACCACAAAAAAGACATTGAGGTGCTGGAGCGGGTCCAGAGAAGGGCAGTGAAGCTTGTGATGCGTCTGGAGAACAAGTCTTATGAGGAATGGCAGAGGGAGCTGGGGTTGTTCAGCCTGGAGAAAAGGAGGCTGAGGGGAGACCTTATCGCTCTCTACAACTACCTGAAAGGAGGGTGTAGCCAGGTGGGGGTCAGTCTCTTCTCCCAAGTAACGAGCGTTAGGACAAGAGAAAAAGGCCTCAAGTTGTGCCAGGGGAGGTTTAGATTGGATATTAGGATAAATTTCTTCACCAAAAGGGTTATTAAGCATTGGAACAGGCTGCCCAGGGAAGTGGTTGAGTCAGCATCCCCGGAGGTATTTAAAAGATGAGTAGAGGTGGTGCTTAGAGACATGGTTTAGTGGTGAGCTTGGCAGTACTAGGTTGACAGTTGTACTCAGTGATCTTAAAGGTCTCTTCCAACCTAGACTATTCTATGATTCTGTGATTCTATATTAAATTTGTCTCTGCTCTAGGAGAGTGAATCCACTCACAGAGATGTAATCATACAAATCCGCTACAAAATTTTAAAGCTGGGCATAGTGGATTTTAAAAAAGAAAGATAGTGCTTAATCAAAAAGTAGCATTTTTAAGTTTATTGTCTGAGAACTTGAATCCTCTTGCGATGCTTGGATAAAGACCACCAGACCTGAGTAGAGGACTGGATGGATGGCTCTGTAGAACCAGCTAACAATGAGTAAAAGGAAAAACTGAATGATCTTGGGAGATTTCAGTTCTAGATACATTTCTAACAAAGATGGTAGGGCATAGACCACATGTTAATTGCAGCTTTTTGAGTCTTCTCCCAAGAGAAACAGATGAACTGATCCCTGAGCTAAAAAAAAGTGATTTTCAAGTTTACTAGAGCTTGTCAAAACTCAGAATCTGTGTTTCTCAGGAAATACTCATTTTCAATGTTTTCTTTCATCCCAAATCAAAGCAAGGCTTTGAAATTTAAAAATTTCTGCATAGATGTCTCTGAAAAATTGTGTCTGTTAAACATAAAAAACTGAAGTTATCAAAAGACAGAATAAGAGAGGGAAATGTAATATTGACAAGGTCAAAGTCTTCATGTTTTCCGTCTTGTTTGGATTCATATACACTAATATCATAATTAGGTGATAACACGAGCATAGAACAATTCAACCATGTCATAATAAACTGCATGAAAGCTTTGAAAGAAAATATTCTTGCCTTATCAAAATAAATAATTTTATGTCTTTGCTGATTAAATTGATACTCTCCTATTATGCGTACTGATTTCACCAAATCAGAGCTGACTGTTGTTACAAAAATTTGGACCGGATCTCATTACAACTGCTTTAGAATCTTTGTGTGCAAACAGAGCAGACTTCCTATTGGAAATGTAAGTTCTGGTTGCACTTTTCTGAAACTAAAAATTATTAGGAGGAAGTCTGGCGGAAGGCAAAAATTGTAAATGAAGAGGTGAAGGTATTTAAAAACATAACAGTAGATGTCCCCAAAGCTGTAATTCTTCTGTCAGGATGCAGCGTTGGCGCTACCAACCAACCAACAGAGCTCTAAAACAAATAAGCTCACGCTGTAGCTATGGAGAGAGATGAAAGTAGCAATAAAAATAACAAAGGAACATGGCACCACACATAAAGCTGTAAAGGTATCTATAAAAAATCTATTGTCAACAGTGCTGAGGATGATAAAATACACTTCAAACACATCAGAGAATAAAGATGTCTTGATACTGGCATAAACTATTACTGATATGTTTCTGGGCTTGATTACGTTGTCAGTAACATTTTGTCCTTTCTTTTCTTTTTGTTCTGTATTAAGCAGAAATAACCTTTGTAAAGAGAAGAATGAAAAATCACACATTAAGTGGAATCATTTTTCTCTTGTAATTAAAAAATGCAATGTATTATAGTCCTACTGGGAAAGCTTAAGTAGGTTTGATGACTAAAGATGACTAAAGCAGCATTATTATACATGATCTGCAATCAGGGCAAAGAAAAATCTCATAATTGAATCACATGAAGAAGGTGGCATAACTATGAATGGTTACCTCAAGTGCTGCAGCATTCAATAGCAAATGCAGTAGAAGGCAAGAGAGAGTTTCAGAGTTGCTGCCGGTGCTCCCAGGCAAGCAGAACTACCAACCAGGTACACGCCAACAAGAAATCTCCTTTTACTGTGCAATGTTAAGATCACTGCATTGGCCACAAGTCAATGGCTGCTGGATGAAATACCGTCCATGAAATTATGTTCCATTCCCTCTGAATGGACAGGGCATGTATAGAGAAATGGGTGGTACTGTGCAATGAAAATGGATGGAAATAGCAAACCGACAAGCAGTGTTAAACGTAACACAACTCGCGACCTGCTACAATTTTGAACATTAGAATGACTAACCCGTAGTAAGAAAGTCAGTGTTGATTTTTTGAATAGGTACATTATACTCTTTTATATTCCTGTTATCTGATCCTATATAAGAGCTGTCTCTTAGCTTATCTTGTCCATGACATTTTCTGGCTATATGCAGAAAGTCAGGAGAGTAAATACTGATACTGTGGACAATCAGTTTCTCATTCCATTTGTTTCCCAACACAGGGAGGACTAGCATTCAAAGGTGGAGAACATAATTTTAAGAGGGAAAGGACTGTCCATGTTATTCAGAAAAGAGCCTTTTAACCAGCCCTTCAAAGGGCCACTTTCTCTAGGAGAACACAGAATCTCTATGAGGATTTTGAGACTAAGAGTGGAAAATGGGGAGGATTAGATGTTAGTGATGGTGTGTCAGGATTCAGATTAATAGGGATATAATTCTTTGAGGAGGGAAAAGCACGTCTCCTTTTAGGCTAATCAACACATTGTTTTAAAGGAACAAACCATCTGCCCTTGACCTCCTTTAAGGACAAATGAGCAACACTCCTTGCAAAACAAGTGCTCTTCTAAGACATGTCTTCCTTCTTGTTTTATCAGTTTAACTGATAACAAGGTAGCATGGGAAACCACTTCCAAGTCATGTGTAGCATTTTCCATAGCTGTAGTTTTGTAATAGTTTGTGCTAGACTCTGCAGTATTGAATTTTATTGGCTTCACGCCAGAGTTTGATAAGGATCCAAACTTGTTATATGGAGAGCAAGACCTACCGCCTTAAAACAGGCAACAAACAGTTTAGATTGCAACAGTGGAAATGGATAGATATCAAACTCTCTATCAGAAATTCAGACCTGACCCTTGTTAGGGAAATCTTGATTTGCCAAATGGAAATGCAGAATATGTCTCCAGAGGAAAGCCAAAGTACATGGTTATAAATAATATGTAAGGAAGAAGTCTACAAAACACTAAACTACAAAAGGAAAAGAATGCTGAAAAAGACAGAACATCAGTTATATGAAAGCTGTTTGAAAACCTAGGGAACACCCACCACCTGAGTAACATACAGAAACCATAATCCACTCAGTCACTTTGCACAGATGTGACAAAGCAAGCAAAGATGTGCTTGCTACGGTCAAAATGTGAACTTTCCTCAAGTGAGAGAAGAAATCTGTTCTCAAGATTCAGTATAAAAACTGTGAAGTCAAACAAATAAGTATCAAAATACGGACAAATATCAAAAATACCTGTAAGGATCTGGAGCAGACATACCTATAGTAATACACAAATCCAAAGAGACTTTATAAAGTGTGGGTGATAGTAAATATACAGACACACACCAAAGCTAAGTCCAGCCCTGACTATGAACTGTGGGTGAGCTACAAAGATGAATTTGCAAAATAAGTACTGGTTGTCTTAAACTTATAGGCTTTCATGGAGTGCCTACGGAAAGAGTGTATGTCATGGGCAGGATAACAACTTTGGTATCAAATCTGAACCAGACAGGAACTGGCTGGTTGCACCATATGTAGATATGATCACAGGAAATGAATGTCTCACAAAGATATATGTATGTTTTTGAGAGGATGTGGAAGGGGTTCGTTCTTTTCTTTTTCCAAGAGACAAAAATTCCATAAGCCTTGAAAAAAGATAGTAGGAAAAGCTGCCAAGCATTCAGCAAATGGCATAATTTGTAAAACACAAGATTTGATGTACTGGCTCTCAAAGTCTGATGATTGGACTGAAAAGAGGGGATTAAGTCAACATTTTCACTCAACCTGAGGAAGAATTGAATAACAATGTTATTACCATTTCTGTTCAAGTAACAGAAATATTTGGTGAGATGACAAAAGTCCACAGAATCATAGAATCATTTAGGTTGGAAAAGATCTCTAAGATAATCAAGTCCAACCATTAGCCTACTCCTGCTGGCCACACTATTTCTGACACAATCCAGGATGTTGTTGGCCTTCTTGGCCACCTGGGCACACCGCTGGCTCATATTCAGCCGGCTGTTGACCAACACCCCCAGGTCCTTTTCTGCCAGGCAGCTCCCCAGCCACTCTTCCCCAAGCCCATAACGCTGCGTGGGGTTGTTGTGACCCAAGTGCAGGACCCGGCACTTAGCCTTGTTGAACCTCATATCGTTGGCCTTGTCCCATCCATCCAGCCTGTCCAGATCCCTCTGCAAAGCCTTCCTACCCTCAAGTAGATCAACATTCCCACCCAACTTAGTGTTGTCTGCAAGCTTACTCGATCCCTTCGTTCAGGTCGTTGATAAAGATATTAAACAGAACCAGCCCCAATACTGAGCCCTGGGGAACACCACTTGTGACAGGCTGCTGCCTGGATTTAACTCCATTCACCACAACTCTTTGCGTCTGACCATCCAGCCAGTTTTTCACCCAGCGAGTGAAAAACCCATGTCCCATGCAAGCCATGAGCAGACGGTTTCTCCAGGAGAATGCTGTGGGAAATGGTGTCAAAGGCTTTACTAAAGTCTAAGTAGATAACAACCACAGCCTTTCCGTCATCCTCTAAGTGGATCACCTTGTCACAGAAGGAGATTAGGTTAGTCAACCAGGACCTGCCTTTCGTAAACCCACGATGACTGGGCCTGATCACCTGGTTGTCCTGTACATGCGGTGTGGTGGCACTCAAGGTGATCTGCTCCATAACCTTCCCTGGTACCAAGGTCAGACTGACAGGCCTGTAGTTCCCTGGATCCTCCTTCTGGCCCTTCTTGTAGATGGGCATCACATTTGCTAACCTCCAGTCAACTGGGATGTCCCTGGTCAGACAGGACTGCTGATAAATGATTGAAAGTGGCTTGGTAAGCACTTCTGCTAGCTCCCTCAGTACCTTTGCATGGATCCCATCCGGCCCCATAGGCTTGTGTATGTCTAAGTGGTGTAGCAGGTCACTAACCATTTCCCTGTGGATTATGGGGCTTCATTCTGCTCTCCGTCCCTGTCTTCCAGCTCAGGGGGCTGGGTACCCGGGGAACAACTGGTCTTACTACTAAAGACTGAGGCAAAAAAGTCATTAAATGCCTCAACCTTTTCCTCATCCTCTGTCACTATGTTTCCCTCTGCATCCAATATAGGATGAAGATTCTCCTTAGCCATCCTTTTGTTGCTAATGTATTTATAGAAACATTTTAACATTTTTTACTGTCTTTTATGGCAGTAGCCAGATTAAGTTCTAGTTGGGCTTTGGCCCTTCTAATTTTCTCCCTGCATAGCCTCACAGCATCCTTGTAGTCCTCCTGAGTTGCCTGCCCTTTCTTACAAAGGTCATAAACTCTTTGTTCCCCTTGCCAGAGGGCTCTGTTCACCCAGGCCAGTCTTCCTCCCCACCAGCTCATTTTTCAGCACACGGGGACTGCCCGCTCACGCACCTTTAGGATTTCTTTCTTGAAGAATGTTCAGCCTTCCTGGATTCCTTTGCCTTTCAGGACTGCCTCCCAAGGGACTTTGTCAACCAGTGTCCTAAACAGGTCAAAGTCTGCCCTCTGGAAGTCCAAGGTTCTGCTGACCCCTCTCCTTATTTCTTCAAGAATTGAAAACTCTATTATTTTGTGGTCACTATGCCCAAACATCACATCACCCACAAGTCCTTCTCTGTTTACAAACAACAGGCCCAGCATGGCACCTTCCCTAGTTGACTCACTTACCAGCTGTGTCAGGAAATTATCTTCCACACACTCCAGGAACCTCCTAGACTGTTTCCTCTCTGCTGTATTGTATTTCCAGACATATGGTAAACTGAAGTCCCCCACGAGGACAAGGGCTAGCAATCGTGAGACTCTTCCCAGCTGCTTATAGAATATTTCATCCATCTCTTCATCCTGGTTGGGTGGTCTATAACAGACTCCCACCATGATATCTGCCTTATTGGCCTTCCCCCTGATTCTTACCCATAAACACTCAGCCCTCTCATCACCATCATTAAGCTCTGAACAATCGAAACAGTCCGTAACATACAGGGCTACCCCACCACCTCTCCTTCCTTGCCTATGCCTTCTGAACAGCCTCTGGCCATCATCAGCCGCAGTCCAGTCATGGGATTCGTCCCACCAAGTTTCAGTAATGGCAACTATATCAAAGGTTTCCTGCTGCATGGTGGCTTCCAACTCCTCCTGTTTGTTGCCCATGCTGAGTGCATTGGTGTAGAGGCACTTCAACTGTGCTGTCGACCGTGTCACCTTTTTAATGGAACATCCCTTAATTCCTTTGAGGTATTTCATTGGTGTTTCCCTCTTGGCTCCTATTACCTCAGGAGCCCTTGGCTTATCTCCATAAGACTTCAAGTGTGCTGCAGTGTAGCCAGCATGTCTCAGAGCAACAGGCTCAGGGCCCTCACTAGCACCCCATCCCTCTAACCTTGGTGTGTCATACCACAGCATGTCACGGGAGAGCCTGATATTATTTCCCCTCAAGCCTAGTTTAAAGCTCTGCTGATGAGCCCCATTAGCTCATGAGCAAAAATCCTCTTCCCCCTTTGAGAAAGGTGAACCCCATCTGATGCCAGCAAGCCTGGGGCCATGTAGGCCATCCCATTATTGAAAAAACAAAAATTGTGTTGGTGACACCAGCCACAGAACCGTGTATTACAGACTGGGCCCGTCTGTTTCTTCCAGTGTCACTGCCCGCAACTGTAAGGAGAGACAAAATAAAAAAAACTGTGCTCCACATTCCCTTACCAACTGTCCCAAGGCCCTGAAGTCTCCTTTGATTGCCCTTGGACTATGCATTGCAGTTTCATCGCCACCCACAAGGAAGAGCAGCAATGGGTAATAGTCCAAGGGCCGCACCAGGCTAGAAAGTTTCCTAGTGATGGAAGTTAATATCTTCAAGAAACTGAATGCATAAGCAGGACTTTGGTAGTCCGGGGAAAGTGCCTTACAAGTCCAGTTTGACAAAATTTAGCAATTGTCAGAAAACGCTTTCTCAAAATTGTGTTCTGAACACGTTTGGTACCAGAAACATTTCAGTGTATACCATCCCAGACGCCCGTAGGTCTCCCAGTGGTCAAAACATGCACTGATGTACTCCTAGGGAAGCTCCGTTAATGAGCTTTGTGAACTGGGAAACTGCAAGAAGAAATCACTTTGAAAAGAACACAGCAACTATCATTTGCAGAGTCTCTAGGAGTTAGCAGCACCAAACATGCTAAGACCAAAGAATAAAAGAATAACTATCCCATCCCACTCTGCTGTACAGCATGTCAAATGTTATCAGCTAATTCGCATACATGTGTTCAGCCGTAACAATTAGCCTAACCCCCTTGCATCAATACAAAATTAACATGGATGCCAGAGCATAAAAGGTTTCAGAGTCTGCACTGGCTCTGGCAGCCATTCCACATTTCTTTTGGACACGGCAAAAGATATCAAATTCTCACAAACATTTCAAAAGGAAGATTTGGGAGCTGGGTTGCTACAGAGACATGTGCTTGAACGTCTGCCTGTAACATGTGACATCAGAAACGTGACTACAGCAGAAAAAAATGCGTGAAGAAATCACAAAGGAAATGCAAAGGCCTGGGTACAGCTGTACAGAGCTTCATTGTTTTCAATATGCGGGTAATTTTAAAGCCAAAATGAGACCATTTACTGCTGATATCTCACTACAGAGAAAGAAAATGTGAACAGGCACAAAGCAGGATACAAAAATATTTGGGAAGTAGAAGATTATTCTAGTGTGAGTTTTATGGCTATTGTCTTCTTTCAGGAATTCTCTCAAAAGTGTAGTTGTACCTGACGCATAAACAAATGATCTGGTGCAAAGCAGTGAGCGTAAATGGGAAGGAATGAAAAGAGCCATATTTAAGGGTGATGCTCTACCTGGGGAAGAGCAGGATAGACACGATGGGTGGTGAAGCCAACATTTACCATTGCCATTTTCCCAATTTGAAAAAGGGTTTTCAGTGGTCTTCCTAGAAGAACCACATCCACCGAAATCGAAAAGCCAAAAGGAGCTGTGGGATGCGTTTGCCCACGCGTGCACTGACATGGTAATCCCAGTAACCCTGATGGCCAGTGGCCAGGAGCACAGCTGCCCAGTGCATCCGTGTGCCATTCATTCCTGTGGCACCAGCAGGTCCTCAACAGCCTGTCCCTGGTGGTGGTATGACGTGAGTCTGCTGCTCTGGGGAGGCAGAAGGGCATCTGTCCTTCCTTCGTGGATGCTGAGGAAGATTAGCACAGTTTCAATGCTAGGAATTGTGTATGGGGTCTGATATGGTAAATCTATAAGAGATGATGAAAAACATAATTAAATGGCAGCTACCTAATTCTGGTGCGTGCTTTTACTGGCTGATTCAAAACTGGGTTTACTTGACATAAAAATTCTGGGCTTTTTTCTGGTGTAAGCGAATAAAGAAACATGACGGGTAGGTGCCATTTCAAGTAATAAAGACAAAAAGCTTAAAGGGAGTTGGATAGCAGAAGTCCTATATAACATGTGGCTAATTAAAACTAAGCATATCACTGGGATTTTAATATTATATCAATAGACTTGTAGCTGTGTATTAGATTAAAAGGCTCAGAACTGATTTCTCAATAATCCTCTATTAGCGTAGAATCAACATGGGAAATCTTAATCATAATTTGGAAAAGCAAGTGTAGTAAAAGTATCACATTCATTATAAAACTGATAAATGACAAAAAGGTGCATAAATTTAATTTCATGCTTATTGTGTATTGCACTGGGAACTGAACTGAAGGCTCTGGTTGTGATTTATAGCCACTAATAGGGTCTATTCTGGGTTATGTTTTCAGATTTACGGCCGCCTCTCCCACTGTTAAACTGCAGTTGGAAAGAATTAAAGCATTAGTTCCTTAAGCGTATATATGCACATGTAGATATACTTCGTAGCTGTTTAGATCAAAGATCTATCCTTCTAATGCTGAATCAGGAATAATACAAATGTGCATTCAAATTATACTATTATTGTGAACAATAAAGCACACACATATTCATATCTGCTGATTTTAATCTGGCAACAGAAGTGTGACTAGTCCTCCACCAGCCTCTGCATCACAACTATTTAAAGCTCAAACCTTTTTCAGGTTTCTCTGAGAGAGACTAGTGTTGTGCTTCCCCTCATATCGTATCTGTTTAAAGTGTAGAGCCCAACTCTGGTGCTCATTACTTTGAATCAGTAGAGGGGCTTTTTTTGCTTGAGAGAGGGATGCAGAAGTTTTGAGGTGTTATGTTCTTGCTTTAATTGAATGAGAAAACAATCTCATCCTCTTTGACGATAGATAATAAAGCATTGCTAGTTGAATAGTATCAACTCATCATGATGTGTCACCATAAAGAGATTTTAGCAGCTGGTGACTTTCTTAAACCACTCAGCCATAAATTAAAGCATGAGAACATGTTTATTCTCCCTCTTTTCCAACTGATTTGGAAACACTGGACTTCCTTGTTTATGAGCTTTTAGGGAAGAGAGGGCACTTCCCAAGCTCTATTAGATGACATTGCTCTTCCTAGTCCTGCTGTTGTGCTGGTGTAGAGAGTCTGTGCTGATTTACACCAGATGATCATCTGCAGTGCAGCTACACCGCAGAGATGTTGTCTGCAAGAGGGAAGCACTTGTGGCCTTATTAAAGCTTATTTCAGGGGATTAATTTGGTTTCTTCCCGGGTTCATTTCCCGGGCTTCTGACAATGTGGCTTGTAGACCAGTTTTCCTATGAGCTCAAGGCAGCAGCTCCTTACATCAGTCTGCAGCTCTGTTGTCCTACTTAGCTAGCCTTCAGAATACTTAACAACACAATTTCCATACAAGAAGTATAATTAAAATAACAGCAGAGCATTGTCTTGTGGGTGGATTTCTCATATCCAACCCTCAGCTCATTTACGCGTTGCAAAATAACCGGGAGTGTCCTAAAAGAACAGCAGAGCGCGCTCAACTTTGGTCCTTTTCTCATCTCGAAAATGATTCTAATTCCCAGAAATGATGGTCTACAACCAAGGCACCTGATTTCTGCAGCAGCGAATTATTTTAAGTTTTAATAAGCAGTTATGTTAATGAACAAGAAAGCTATGATAAAAACAGGTTTTTGCTGTTATAATGTTACGCTTAGGGAAATCCTTATCATTAAAAACTACCCGAGAAGCATATTAATGGAGACAATTTCAACAAATCATCACTTGTATCCTAATTAGATAGAGAAAAAAAGGGGGGGAAAAAGTGCTCATCATAGCTGGATTGTACAAAGTATGCTTAATTAGTTATCAATGCTGTTCATTAGAGTCCTCCGGGACTGTCTGTTAATAGAAACCTTGCTTAGGATGACCTCTTATTTTCTTTTCCTGCCATTTGTGTGACTCTCGTTGTTCTGGTGGCAGAGGAACCAAGGCACCTGCAGATGTAGAAAGCTTCAGGAGCACACTGGCGCCTGCGCTCCTTATGCCAAAAGGAAATGAATATTTTAAGCGCATGTGTTTCAGCCTTGCTTACCCTGCATATGTATAGTTCCCTGAGACAACTCGAGCTGCGTATGCAGAAGCATTTCAGAATGGCATCAGTCTGGATGAACTGTGCTTTGAGAAGGAAGAAAGACTTTCCACTGTCCGAACCACCGATGCATCTGCCACAGCAGTTACTGGGGGGGGCTAACCGTGAGCTTAAACATCAAAAAAAGTTACAGATTGTCATAACCGTGGTGCAAGGCCAGATGCAGCTGTGACTGGAAAAGGATAATAAGATCCTTAGGGGGCTTACAGGAAGGATGGGGAGGGACTCTTTATCAGGGAGTGTAATGATAGGACAAGGAGTAATGCTTTCAAACTGAAGGAGGCTAGATTTATATTGGATTCTAGAAAGAAATTCTTTACTGTGAGGGTGGTGAGACACTGGAACAGGTTGCCCAGGGAGGTTGTGGATGCCCCATCCCTGGAAGTGTTCAAGGCCAGGCTGGATGGGGCTTTGAGCAGCCTGGTCTAGTGGGAGGTGTCCCTGCCCATGGCAGGGGGTTGTAACTAGATGGTCTTTAAGGTTCCTTTCAACCCAAACCACTGTATGATTCTATGATAAAATAGGGGAAAAGGAAGAAACAGCGAAGGCCAGGGCATCCCTGCTCTACCTAGGAAGGGAAGGGTTAGGTGTCCAATAAATAAAAACTTGCTCATCAGTTCAAATTCAGTGTTGCTGAATTTTGAAGGAGTACAAATTTATCAACAGTGCAGAATTTGCCCATTCTGATGTAAATGTTGTCATTAATTTCTATAAGTAATCCAAAATTAATGAGGTTCCATTGTAATATATATAGGACAGAGATACTTGGAATGCATCATTTCTACAGCAAGCCTATACAAATCGTATGAGGTCTAATGATTTATTCTGCCACATGCTTTTCCAATTACGGCCTGATTTTCTGTTTCAATTGCTAAGGAACTAAAACCAAGTGATTTAAAGGCCTAGATTTATGCTTAATTTTGTAATAAGCCGTTCCAAATGAAATTTAAAAAAATATCCCGATCTTGTTTGGGATGCATCCTTACAATTTTTGTCCATGGAAAACCAAGAACCTCGTGACCGTGCAGCTGCCGTAGGAAAAAATAATGTCGTTCCCTGGCCTGCATTAACCTTGACAGAGATTTGACTTTACACTGTGACTGAGCACACTGATTACTAAAACATTACTTTTTCCACAGTGGGGTGGGATTCTTTGTTTCTCTCTGGTGTCAACCTGGGCCAATCCAAAATACAACAAAACTGTCATATGTACTACTATGAGGCGTTTCTGTTTCAACGCATTCACATTTTCTAGGAAAATCCTTTTCCTTTTAACTTTATTCGTGATGATATGTATTCCCTTCAAAATCAGTTGTTCTTTGAGGAAGTAGGAGTGACCAGGATATAGGGATCATTTTTAAACATCACTATTTCAGAAAGTGCAAAAATAAGTGTGAAACCCCATCTCCACTTTATTCGGTGTCTTTTCTGTTATTAAAGCTTATACTGCATTCTAAAACCTCCAGAAATTTGCTATGTGTGGAGGAAAATCATACACCGTATTTTTAAAATCAGCAGTTCTTTTAGCCTTCCAGTGTACAGAGACATATTTACTGTATTTGAGCTCAGTCACTATAGCTGTAGCAGCTGTTGTTAAAATTTACTTAAGTAGTAGAAACTTCAGTTAATTTTGAGAGATGCATAAATTCACTAATGCATAAATTCCTAACGTTGCTAGAAATGGTAACTACATTTCTCAAGGAATGAACAAAGATATGTCGCATTGTTTCTCCAAGAAAAATCATACTTTTACTCTGCCCTCCAAAAAAAAAAAAATTGAGAAAACATCCTTTTCCTTTTTTTCTCTCTCAGAATAGATATATCTCCATGAAGTTTATCTTTGTAGTACATGTATATGTGTTTGTGTGTGTGTGTGTGTGTGGAGACAAATAGGATTTCTGCCTCTGACACGAGCGCACCATGTAGTAGAAGAGACTCTCAAACACACGCTTTTATCACACAACGACTTCTTTCATCTTTGTGTAACTGAGCAGGCATAGCAAATAGTGGTTGCTGATGCTAGTACAGATGATGAATACAAAACTGCATAGCACTAATAGGAACCAGACTATTAAACTACCAAAAAAATTACCTCTTTTCAACTTCTACCAGCAGTTTTGTGATACTAATTTAACTGAATTGAAGCTGTAGGCTAGTCCTTCCAGAATATGAAGTACTTTCTGTTCTTGCCAGTTCTCCATTGGAGGCCCTGCTGGGGTCTAGAGTACGATAGAGGACACACTCCTGCACGTGTGGATCAGATCTTGTAAGATGCCTGTGACAATTTCAGCGTACTTACAAAGCAGGAGGTGTTTCTCATGCATCTGTACACACAGTACGTTTTCCAGGGAAATGAGAAACTTTAGTCAAATGAAATGTGATTAGACTTTAACAAGTAAAAGATTTTACTGGAAGCAAAGAATGTTTTAGGCTTTGCTGGCCTCCTGTCCTTTGGTATCTCTTGCCCCTGCCCCAAAGAAGAAACTTCGTCAGGAGAATCAGATGTCAAATGGCCTGGACGCCTGCCATCCACCCCCATAAATTCAGAGACGTCCTCTAACAACATGTAAACCAGATCTGACAATTCAAGATTTAACTACCACTATAAAAGTGGTAGTGAAATCACTAAAATACATATTCTTCCTTTTTTTCCAGTTGGCTTCTTGTCCATTTTTTTCTTGGCCTGCTCAGAATTTCCTACAAGGAAATGTACCCCATGGTAGCCAACTATTAAGAATTATTGTTACTATATGGAGCACTTTTTCAATTTTGCACATAATCCGTTCTGAAGTTGTGCAATAACTCTGTCCATGGAATTAAGTTGAAGTGTCTTGTAGTAGAATGAGTAAAAAGAAAAACTTAAACAATCAGTCATTTTTCCATGTGTTCTTTTCTAACCAAAAAAAGTGACATTTTCTTTAGCTGAGTTTTAGCAGAGGGATCTCTTCTGCTTTTGTGATTTAGAAATTCAGTATGGGATTTCCAAAACTGGAAATGAAGACACTGAAAAAGATTCTAAAAACTCTTTCAATGTGATATAGTTATACAAGCTCACATGTTTTTGGAAGGAATACTACATTGTCCAATTGTTCTATGAAAGCAAAAGCAAATTAAATTCACAATGTTTCAATGTACTGCCAGTAATCATAAGCTAGTAAAACACCGTTACATGACACAATATTAATAATGCCACTTATTCAGGTAAATTAATGCCTGAGTTGACATATGTGATATTTACAACCTTGTTGGCTTGCAAAGTTGTAGGGTCTCACAGTCTAAAAACATGCAAAATTTTTATTGGGAAAAAGTAAGTACTGGATCAAACTTACACGTGCAAATATTCCTCTATTTAATTCATTTGCAGTGCTTTCTTACCAGTACCATACTAGTCCTCATCCTGTAGGAATAACAAATTAATTGGCTGACAAGGAACAGCTTTCTCCTGGATGTGGAAGTACATTCAGCTGCCAAATAAAATACAACTTTCATCCTCTTCTTGATGAACTGCTTAAGAAGGTCCTTCAAGTACTTTTCTCCATCTTTCGGTTAACACACAAATTTTTATTTTATCACTTCAAAACACATAACTTTATTATGGCATTCCAGAAGAGTATCTAAATTAAGTTTATAATTCCATACCAATGTGTATATACTGTATCACTGCATATTATAGGGATTCAGATTTCCGTAAGGTATGGAGCTGAATTGCGCTCCAAGCTCTATTGCTGCAACTCTGCTGACCTCACTGTTATATTGAACATTTTCTACCAGTAAAAATTGCATAAATACAGGTTGATGCTATCGAAATGGACAGTCTTAAAGGTTCCAATGTGAAAGGGAAGCAAACCAGACAAACAAGGCAAGATTTTTAAATGTTTTCATTCACAAGTTGTCCAGGGACAGTTATGCCTAGAGTAAATGTTCATTTACTGTCTTACAAACAATTACATACCCATTGTATGTAATTACACTTGCATGTATCTTAATCTACTTCTGGGAACAAATTGATTCCTAAATGTATATATATAATATGTGTGCTTCACTAGCTGTCTAAGTTACGTGTCGTCTCATCTTCAATGTCCAAATTCATTGAATATTTTGCTTTGGTATTTTTTTAGTATGATTCAGTCCTTCAGCGTATCAGTTAGTAGGCAATCTTAGCAGACATTTGGTGTTATTCAGGTTAGATTTGGACCCTTCACCAGGAAGCTCTTGAGACAGTGTTTTGCGTGTAGATGCGCAACCATCCTGGGGAACAAGGTCCCAAGTTTGGTTTGTGATCTTCAGGTGCTCACGGTAAACTGGTAGACACGCACAGTGGTCATAAATTTCCTGATGCTTCAGTGTTGGTTTTCTATAACAGGCATTTTTCTTATTTTCCATTTCTAGGAATTTGTCATGATTGTTGTCTTTGGTTTGGAATTTATTATTCGTATCTGGTCTGCTGGATGCTGTTGTCGATACCGAGGATGGCAAGGAAGACTGCGCTTTGCAAGGAAACCATTCTGTGTAATAGGTGAGTGTCCCAGCTCTAGTTTATTTTAAGATAAAAATATACGCTCCTCCTTCTGTTTTACTTCTACTACAGTAATCAGGTGGAAATCCAGAGTAGCTGCGTGTCACCTGTCATCTGCACAAGGCTTTTCTAGATATAAAATCACAAAGTCCCTAAATACCAGTCAGCCCATGTTTCTTACATTCTCCAAGAGACATCTTCCTATGGATGTCGTACAGCTGGAATGTATATTGGAAGAATGAGCAACTCAAGAGTTTACCTCCTTGAAAATCATGGGAGTGGTATTCATTTAATGGGGATGAATATTAAACATCTTGTATATACATGCATACATACCATGAACATATGTGCACAGATCCTGTTCTGCTTATTTCACCTCTATGACCACACATGTATACATTGCAATAAGTTTGAAAACCTGCCTAGAGATGTCTTCTGATGACATTGCTTCTTCCTGCATTGCTGCTCTCCAGATATCTGCTCTGCCAATGACTCTGGCATAGGCTATAGCATACTTCTACAACTGTTTCAAGAGACTCTTCCTCCCCTTCTTTGCTCTAGAAATTCTCTCTGAGGATGGTGAATAGGCCCACAACCAGTCAAAGCCCTATTTTTAAAAAGAACGTGCAGGAAAACCGCTTCACAATAAAGGCAGCAATCAAGGATGGCTAACCAAATTAATAATTTCGTATTTTTCTGAAGGTTTGGAGCAAATGCTTTTTGCAGGACATCTGTGGAACTTCAGGATATCAACATCCTAACTTCTTTCTCAGCCTCCTTCCTCTCTCCAGCCTTTAATTTTATCTGCTGTATCTTAAATTAACTTAAAGATTGATTGGGGCAGGAAGCATATTTTCCCATGCTTCTATACAGCAGCTGGCACAACAGAGTCACACGCTTATAGTAGTTACACACACAGGTCTCAGTGTAACAGTGAATAACAATATTGCCACGTAGACGAGTGCAATCCTGGTCTAAAAAAAGTTATGCAGTGTCCCGTGGCATAGCAGACTGGTGCACTGGTTAGAGCTAATGTGTAAAGCAAGCTTTTGCCTTCTGCCTCATTCCCTGGTAAATCCACCCCTTCTCCCACTGAGGAATTCCTGCAATGGAGAAGTGCACGAGTAGGTGGAAAGGCATCGCGGACTGTCTCCCCCTCAGAAGGAATCACCCCCCCATCTATGCCGTTGTGTGACACTGCGGCAGAGGAAGATGTATGGGGATGGGGACTTGTTTTGGTCAGGCAGCAGGGGAGGGGGGCAGGTGCCTCACCCAACCCCATCCGGCGCCAGGTCACACACCCACCCTGCGGTTCCCATGCCTCGCTGAAAGGAAAGACGAAAGAAAATTCAGAAATCTTCCCAGCCTTTAGCAGCCACCTGTCGAGGGACAGCTAGAAATTCAGACATTCACTTTCTCTGGCATCAACAAACACGGCTACTCTCCTTAAACAGACTTACCGTTACTACAAGATTTTGTGGTGCACCTGAAACTTTGCAGTAGTCAGGTTTTGTCAGCACACAGTCATAAGAAAACACTAGACTGTCAATTTATTAAAATTAACCTTCTTCAGCCATTTAGAACTTACTAGAAACATACAAATCCTTAAAGAATTTGAGCTTACCAGAAGCATTTGACGTCTCAGAGTGGTTTGCTGCTCTCCCAAATGCCATTGTGTGGGAACACTAGCAGTTTGTTTGATTCAGCTTTTGTCTCTCCTCCTTTTTCTGTCTCCATTCAACTGGCAAATTTTCTGCCAGTGACTAACTTCAGTCTGAGGTGTTAATTCCCAGCAAAAGTGAATGGAGCGGTTGTTCCTTGTCCAAAACTCTGCATGTTATCACAGGGCGACTGATGTAGATTTTCCCCCTTTTCTTTAAACAGCTCGTAGCTCCCCTCCTGCTCTTTGTGAAATAGTTCAGGCAGGTCTCCTGGCACAGGTCTCAGCGAGCGTTGGGTTTTACTTCACTTGATTGTGTTTTTTCTTCCTTTCTTTGGAGTTCATGTGCTCACCTTGTTGTGCATAGGTTCACGTAGGCTATCTGTACCCTTAAAAGCATCTTCTCTGTTCCTCTTGCAGCTGCATCACTTGCTAGGAGAATTAATTAGTAGCCAACAGTCTTTTGCTTGTGGATGTCTTCCTAAGGTGGATCATTGGATGAAAAGGGAACTTTGTTCTGCAAAACACTATACAGCCACTAGTGCAGCTGCTGGAAACTAAATCAGTAGCTTGAATTTCTTGCCATTAATTATTCTGTGTCTCTCTTCTGCTGATGATTGAGTTTTGTCAACTTCTGGACTTTAGCATCCGTTAGCAGAGGAGTTTCAGATGTTCAGCATCTCTACAGATTTGATCTTTACAGGAAGAACCTTTAGCAAGTCATCTTGCAGCTCTTGCTACGTAAGGTAACTACTTGC
Source organism: Chroicocephalus ridibundus (assembly GCF_963924245.1). NCBI lineage: Eukaryota > Metazoa > Chordata > Aves > Charadriiformes > Laridae > Chroicocephalus > Chroicocephalus ridibundus. Next base: position 95,280,887 of record NC_086286.1, on the reverse strand, counting down.
CTGGCACCTCAACTTTGCAGTCACGGCAAAATGTGCCCTAGCAGCAAAGGCCGACAGGCTGTATTAGCTAGAGCACCATCAGTAGATGAAGACACGTGATTATCTCCCTTTACCTGGCACTCATCAGTCCATATCTAAGGTACTGCAGCCCATATGCCCCTTCCAACACCATATATGAAAGATGTCAATAAGCTGGAGTGAGTTCAGTGAAGGCCACCAAGATGACTGGGGCTGGAGCATTTGCCCTGCGAGGAGAGGCTGAGGGACCTGGGCTTGTTCAGCCCGGAGCAGGGATGGCTTCAACTCTGTGAACTCAGTTCTGAGGTCTCCTTAAAAGCACATGGCCATTTTCGGCCTATTACTTTTCATGTGTTTGTTTAATTATTTACTTACTCATCCATTCAGTTATTCTTTCTGCTTATTGTTACACTGGAACAATAATATTTTAGCAGACTTAGTCTGCTTACTATTAATTAAATTTGCTATGTGTCTTCAGCAGATCTGTTCTCTGATTATTTTTGTGATCAAACACAAATCACATATTGGAAAGGCCTAAGAGCTAGAAATAATAAATTTGAGGACTGCCTTAAGGGTCACATTCAGACAGCCCTTATTTTTTTCCATTAATAACCTAATAACCAGCAAAAAATTATTCAGGGCCAAAGCTCTGGGCTTACATTAGTGTGCCTACAATGTCACTACCCTGACAAATTAGTTCATCAAGCAACTCTGTGTGCTACCAGGTTAGTAACGATATCGATCAAATTATTTGACAGTTTTGTACCCTTGTTTATGTCTGTGAAAATGGGAATAACAGTGTAGTATTAAGCCTTGGTTTTTATTTTGTTCTGTATTAGGAGTTACCTGCCATCCCTCATTTTCTCTGGTTGTGTATGAGCTCATGTACATACTCTAAAGGGCACACCAACATACCATCCCAGGTACTTAATGTAAAGAGGTACTTGCTTCTGCAAATCCTAAATTTCTCCGGCGTATCAGTCTGAAGCTTGGCTGTTGGCACTGTAGAGCAACGTTGCTGCGTTTATGCTGTGCAGAGGTGTAGAAATCAAGGCATCACATCTCCTAACTGCTGCCCCTGGGTGCCAGGGGCTACAATGCCCAAGGGAAAATCTGTGTCTTCCCATGTCTTAGGGGAAGCCATGCTCCCCAAAGATCCCTGCTATAAAAGAGGATGTCTCCTAATCAGGAAGAAAGTAAGGCATCCCCTCCCTGTAAAGCCAGTCAGGGAGCATATAGCATTTCTCCAGGGTAACTAGACTTCCCAGTGGTCCAGCCCAGCGAAAGATTTCATGTGTTTCAGTTAGTCCCTTAGCAGTTTCCCTACAGCTGCTTCTATTTTACCTCTAGTCAAGCTACAGCATGATGGAAATGTCACAGGTTCAAATTCTGATGAGGCTGCAGAATGAACAAATTCCCAACAGGAAGCTAAAGTCCATTATCTGTAATCAGGCTCTGAAACTTCATGGCTGGCAAACCTTGTTTCAGAGCATTAAGTGATAGCAGCGGCTGTTGCGTATTAGTGGATCCATTTTTCATTAATTAGAGTGGTAATGAACCATCATATGGCACTTTTGTCAAACCTTTATAAACAAATACATATCTAGTGTGCTACAAGATCTGCTGAACTTTTAATTTGAATTAATTCAATATATTTATGTAATGATACATAGTGTGTCTGTCATCTTGGTATTTAGACACATTATATAGTTTAAATACAGACAGATAGTAAATCTGCTGCTCCTGATAAACAATTTAAATAGCCCCTTTCCAGTATAATTTGAACTCTAAATAACCCAGCAATGGTCTGTAATTATAGTATATACTTGACCAAGGAGACACAACTCACATCACATCTCATTATAAATCCTGGCAACACCAAGTTCCAGGAGGAGCAAATTCCATGTGTGGGTCTCCTGCCACCCTGACTTGAACTCATCTCAGGAACATGCTGCCCACTTCACTCCAGAAAGTACTCTGATAGTAACAGTAGTAGTAGTATTAAGATTGGAAATTGAAAGTTCATCAGATAATTTCAGCGGCCATAATTATGTGCAATGAACAGAGGTGCTCTTTAGGCTAAATCAATTCCAAATTCTGTAGGTTTTTAAAACCAATATTTAGTGGCACATCTTTGTGTTTGACAATCCTGGCAGTGCAGTTTTTAGAAAAGTGTAGGAAAAATAATGTCTTCTCAATATCATCTATGGGCCCTGTTCTTTCGCATTTACTTTTGCTGGGTACTGCCCCCCTTGCTGAGAAAGGTACTGTTTGCTATGAGTAAGGCATCAAGCTCTGGTCTTCTCTTCCTAGAAGTTGTGTGTCTGCTATTCAAAAAAAATCTGCTAGTTTGGTATGATGCAGTTCCTGTTGAAATTTCTTTCCTGTATGTTGTAAAGAGTTCAGCAGCCCAGCAGAAAAGGACCTGGGGGTGCTGGTGGATGGCCAGCTTAACATGAGCCAGCAGTGTGCCCAGGTGGCCAAGAAGGCCAACAGCATCCTGGCCTGTATCAGGAACAGTGTGGCCAGCAGGACTAGGGAAGTGATCGTGCCTCTGTACTCAGCGCTGGTGAGGCCCCACCTCGAGTGCTGTGTTCAGTTCTGGGCCCCTCTGTACAAGAGGGGCATTGAAGTGCTGGAGTGTGTCCAGAGGAGAGCTACCAGGCTGGTGAGGGGTCTGGAGACCAGGCCATATGAGGAGAGGCTGAGGGAGCTGGGCATGTTTAGCTTGGAGAAGAGGAGGCTGAGGGGAGACCTCATTGCCCTCTACAACTACCTGAAAGGAGGTTGGAGAGAGGTGGGTGTTGGCCTCTTCTCCCAGGTGAATAATGACAGGACCAGAGGAAATGGTCTGAAGTTGTGGCAGGGGAGGTTTAGATTAGATATTAGGAATTACTTTACTGAAAGAGTGGTCAGGCACTGGAACAGCCTGCCCAGGGAGGTGGTTGAGTCACCATCTCTACAGGTGTTTAAGAAACGTGTAGATGTGGCACTTCAGGGCATGCTCTAGTGGCAGAGATTGTAGGTTGTTTGGGTATTTTTTTGGTTTGGTTTTTTTTTGTGTGTGTGTGTATGGTTGGACTCGATGATCTCAAAGGTCCTTTCCAACCATGAAGATTCGATGATTCTATGATTCTATGATTTGTTGATTGGCATGCTTTTTGATCTTACACTAGTGTCACTACCATGTTATCTTGATTAGAGGAGTGCAGACCATGAATTGGGCAACCTGAGTGAGGTGTCTGACAAATTCCTTGCCGCTGGGCAGCTGTGGGTAGTGTCACAGTTCATGAGGCTTGGAGTTCGAGGTTTGGATCTGAGGGCTGAGCTTTTTTTGCATCCTCTGCATCTGCTGAGGTATCTGGTGATAAAGGAGGTCAGCAAGGCCAGCGTAAGATTTCTGATGAAATTATTTTCCATTGAAAAATAGAGATTAATGGAAGTCAAAGTAATTCATGGAAACAAGCCAATTCCTTTTTCTTGAGGAAAGGCATTTTATATTCAATCTGGATCTTTATTTCTTTATCATGAAAATTAGAAGCACTCTCTCCCCCAGACATGCAGAATAGCCAATAATACTGTTTCTGGATAAAGTATGGTTAAATTCTTGCTTTGGGAGGAAAATCACGATCTCTCAGAGCCATTGAAACTATCCAAACATCAATAAATAATTTGCCCAGAGAGAGAAGCTGATTTACCCCGTCACCTGGTATTAATTGTAGTTATCTGCTACGTGAGAAACTTTGAGTTTGTTCATCCAAAGAATAATCAGTCATTGTTAAATAGACATGGATGAAATAGGTTAGAGCACTGGGACGTGAAGAATCAGAGAATCAAGACAGGTTTGTGATAGAAAGCCTGTTAAAAGCCAGAGACCTTTTACTAAAAAAGAATTTATTTGTGATATTAGAATTACTTTCTTAGAAGGCTATTGATGTTATTTTCCCAAGCATGAGGTAGTTATGTCCATTCCGAATAAGACTAATGTAACTGAGTACCTGCACTAATATGTTTAGTGACTGCTAATTCAGTTCACTTTTTTTAGGAAAGTCTCCTGAAGTTGAATGTCACAGTTAAATTATTTAGAAATAAGGAGGTGCTCTGTTCATGCGCACTCAGAATCTGTAAGTGGTTTATGGAGTCTTTCAAATGATTGATGATCTCTCATATTTGAATGTCGGAAAGTACATATATGATATTTTTTAATATTATCAAATTCTGCATTATAAAATACTATATATTGTGAAATATTACAGATGTATACTCTAGAATTTCCAGTGCTGCTTATGAGCCACAAGGTTTGAGTGACTCGGAAATGTACAGTAAGAAGGAGGTAAACAACTGACAGACCAAGAAGCAGTCAGCATTTTCTGGTTTTAGACTTGGTATGTTCAATTTTGCTCACATTTTTTAGAGACTGCCTTTAAACTCATTGCTACCAGAGATGCCCTCTATATGAAAAGAGTTACAGAAATACCTTTCTTTTCACTACCTGTCTTTATTTGAGTTGAGATGGTCATATCCTGCCTTACTATGCTGAATTCCCATCATATCCATAGGCAAGATAGTTGCTCAAATTTCCATACATACATGTAAATTCTACAATCCAAAATTCAGTAATTGCTACTGTAAGCACCGGTGTGGAAATTAGAAGTAGACAGGATTGTGCCGCATTCACTTATCTGCCTACCTCAGCATCTGGAGTCTCAAAAGCAGTAAAATAGTTGGTTTGTTTTTCAAATTTTATCATTCCTAGCATCTAAAAAAAGTGATATTTTTAATGAAGTAAGTGACTAACATGTCAGAGCCTAATTGATATGCAAGGAAATACTCAGCTTTCTTGGCTTTTTTCTAGATGTTGCACTGCAGATCAGCTGCTTCAGTGTGTGACATTCGTTGTAACTCCCACCTCAGATCATCGCCAGCTCTTTCCCATAGCTCCTCTGTGAGAGGAATTGCCGGATCGGTGGCTGTGCAGGTTTTGCTTTTGCAGCAGCAAATTATGCTCTCCAGGCAGAAATCTGAATTGTTAGGAACATTTCCATATTGGTCCAAAATAGCATGCTATTAGACTAGGTGTTTGCTATTTTGGACTTCTGCGACTGCCTGTTATTCTATCCTTGGCATGCGTGCAGCCTCTCACGGGATGCGATACCCATAGCTTGTGGTACCACTTTATTTCCAAAGCCAGTTTCAGTGGGTCTTCTATTTTACTAAAAACATGCCTATACTTACTTAGGGGTGCTTTGGCAGCATGTTAACTTAAATGTCAATGTTAATGCTTCAGTGTGGTACATCAGACAACTGTCAGTTTGACTATGTGAGCCATGATTAACTACTCTTCCCCGTGTTAGTCAATCAAATCGCGCTTTCTCTCGTGGTGTCCCAGCCTCACACCTGTGAGCCCAAATGAAGGTATTTGAAGAGGTCTAAGCGGAGTTATTGGCTTGGCATATACTGCAGGAATCTGTCTAGAATGGTTTTGCAAGCAAATATGGGAAATGTAGTGAGAAAGAGTAGGATGGGATAGGATGGGATAGGATGGGATGGGATGGGATGGGATGGGATAGAATAGAATAGAATAGAATAGAATAGAATAGAATAGAATAGAATAGAATAGAATAGAATAGAATAGAATAGAATAGAATAGAAAATTTCAGTTGGAAGGTGCCTACAACGATCATCTAGTCCAACTGCCTGACCACTTTGGGGCTGACCAAGCTAATGCATGTTATTAAGGGCATCGTCCAAATGCCTCTTAAACACTGACAGGCTTGGGGCATTGCCTGCCTCTCTAGGAAGCCCAGTCCAGTGTTTGACCACCCTCTCAGTAAAGAAATGCTTCCTAATGCCAAGTCGCTAGGGTGATCAGGTAGATCAGGTAGATCGCCCTAGGTCTTGTATTGTGAGCAATTACCTCATTCACGTTTTTCTGTAATAATTACACTTTTACTAATCCTTGTGCACAGATCACTTCATTCCTTTTACATTCACCCTGTGGCCTATGACAGCAAGCAACATGCTGCTATCTTATATTTGATGTGTGTCTTTCCATTTTTGGTGCTTTTAGCTTATAATTATTAGTCTTATGCCTGTTTAATTTTATAACTTTATTTCTGTCTTTGCTGAAGACTAGTTTAATTCTGTTCAGGTCATTCTGCATGCGAAAGATTTCTCCAGGAAAAGGGTCATAGGTGCAGTCAGTTAAAAACAGTGGTTTCATTTTGCTTGGCTGTATTGTCATTTAGAAAAATAGGCATTTTCAGTTGCTTTTGATAGTGTTGTTTTCTTCCAACGCGGTTTTCTGGTGTCTGCTCAGCTTTAATTTGTTAACTGGCAATGCTGACAGTTTAAAACACAAGCTTTGGCCAACTGTTATGTTCAGTATAGTCAAATTGATTGCCAGGTGTCTTCATCCAGCCTTGCAACAAGCTTATTAGTGATCACAAAGCTTGAAGAAATTCAGTTTCCACAGATGTTTCCATTCTTTTACATCCCTTCAGGGAACTGTGTGCTGCCACCAGCACTGCTAAAGTGACTGATGGGCAGAGTAGTCCAGTGGGAATTGCAGAAAATCTCTATTTTTATGATCGTGCCTCGAATGGTTACACTCCAACTGCTACTTTAGCAAAAGACTTGTGTACAAGAAGAGGAAGTACAGTTTTTTAATTCCTCCTTTTTACAGCTGCTGTGTTAAACACAGCAATTAGAAAGGATTTGACATTTGTGTAACAGAGTTATAGTATTTATATCTCCAGTTTAATACGGCTAAGTAGAAATATTTGCATATTTCTAGAAGGCAAGTTGGGCATGTTCTGTACATTTTAATTTCCTCCCTTCTCTTCCCGCCCCTAGCACTAAAGCACCAGGCTCACATAACCTTTAGTCTCCTCTTAAAGAAAAATAACATTTTTTTACCTTTAAACTTGTGCTGGTAACTCTCGACAGTGAGGATTTGACCTTTCCAATGACAGATGATATTGCTGTCAATAACAGATCTAAGGAAGATGTCCACCAGATCTATTTTACATCAACCAGTGTAAGCTCCAAAATGGTGTAAATGCTTATTTGGGTCTGGCCTAAGCTGTCCATGTCACACAAAGACGCAGCTTCAGCTGTTTGCTTCCACCCTCATGCCACCCGGTCCTGGTGCCCCAACATGTGCATGTGACCATCTTGGGAGCAGCCAAGGCGAAGGCAGGGTCTTTTCGTCCCCAGGGCTCCCCTTCGCCAGCTCGACCTGCTCGTGAGACCACCAGGGTGGGGACTGCTTCATTTCAGATGAAACTACCAGGATGTAGAGCGGAGAGGTTGTCACACAGAGTGGCATGGTCTACTGTATTTAGGATCTCATTTTTGGGATTGCCTTCTCTTGGGTTTGTGAGAGGGCTACCATATTATGGTGTTTTCCCCTCTCGGACAAGCGCTGAACAGAGCTTCTATTTCTTTCTTCACATCTCCCACACCAGGAAGTCTCAAGGTTGGCTGCAATGTGCCCCACACTAGTGTTCTCCAAAACATATAAAGCTTCTTGTTGGCACAGTAGTCCCTCTTAGGCTACCCACACGCAAATCGCAGGTGGGATAGCAGCTGAGGGTAAAAAGTAACTGGAAATCTCCGGTTCCATATCATCTGAGTAAACCCTGTATTTCCAGAAACAGAGGAGTCCCAGGAGGCATTCACACTGACTGCGCAGACACCCAAAACAGGTGTGTGGGTTAGGAATGCAAGTTCTGCTTTTAGGCAGCAGGGAGAGGTATATGCCTCCAGAGGATGGCTCAGAAAACTTAAGGTGGGAATTCATCGCTTTCAGTCAACACTGAAGGACCCATCTTCCTGCCTTCAAAACTTGCATTAGATAACTCAGCTAGAAACTGGTTACCTCCTGTTCCCCCCCACCCTGTGAATTTGAGAGCAGATTATTAATTCTGTCTCTTCCCTCCTCACCTACAAACAGACTTTTCCTCTCCCTCAGAGACATGCTCTTCTCTCCCCTGCTCTTTTCAGCACCTTTACTTCTCAGGTTTGGCCTGTCCACTTTCACCCTCACGTTTTTCTGTTCCCACGTTTTTTTGGCCTTCCTACTCCCATACCACTGCCATCGCCTTCACTTTATGCACAACCTGGGAATGTGTTAGACAGATGCTTCCAGACACCCTGCCCGCCTGGCCCTCCCTGAGGTTTTAGAGTATGATTGAAAAGGCCATGAAAGTGCAGGCTCCTGCCTCTAGATTCCTACCTGTGTGGTTACAAGGACCCGGCACAGAGATAGCACTGCTTCTCCTGTTGGGCTGGATCACCTAGGAGCCCCATTTGGTGTCTTTCCACATGCTGACTAGTGCCAGATATCTCTTAAAAAGGTGTTAATACCTGTAGCCCAAATAGCCAATCACACAATATTTTTATTCGGACGTTGGGTAATCAGTGACTGACTCACACAGGAATTTGGATCCCCTGAAAAATCTAATTCCAACAATTCAGGGAGAAGCATCCAATCTTGTCTTTAATTTTCCATGGTTATTCCTTTATATCCCGTGGCAATGAATTTTACAAGTTAATTGCATGCTGTATTACTTATTATCAGATTTAAATTGTCTTTTGATCTCACTTTTATAAGGAAGGGTAAATAGGAGGCATCCAACAGACCTTCTAGTCTTCCACTAGTTTGCATACCTCTATCTGCCATCTCATATTTGTCTTCTGACTAACCACTCCTAAATTATTCAACCCTTTCTCCATACACAAGTCTTGCCATGCCTGTAGTTATTTTGGTTTTTTCTTGCTGATGACTTTGTGGTTTTCTTACGGTCTGACCTAATGAGCCTCTTTATTCATCAGATGTGTGTGTATGTGTCTGGCTGTGCATCCTGCTGCCTTTCCCTCCAGAAGTTTTCAGGTTTTTTTTCTCTCCACAACAACAGGCTTTTTCACTAAGGTCTACTATCATCCAGGAAAAAGCCTCAAACATAGTAAAGTGAGTAGCAAACCCTTTTTTCCCAGGGCTTGTAAGTTACCGGGCAGAAAATATGAAGATTTATGGGAAGGATCTGCATGTGTTACTGATGGTTTCTTTCTTTGGTTGGACACAAATTGGGATGGTGAACACTGGGTCAAAGATACGGTTTTAAACGACGTTTCTGTCAGCCTGTCTTAAAGCCAAATAAACCCCCTACTGAATAAATAGTGCTTTATTCCTTCTGGCAGGTACATATTAATAATGTTAAAGATCAATTATTGGAAAAAGCTAATAAAGTATACATCCATGAAAGGCTTGCAATTGAACTTAATCTTAGCTTGCAGGAGGCCCTTAGATTTTTAAGATTTATTGAGCCAGCTGTTAATAATATAAAGATGTTTGCTGAGGACTTATTCAGTCCATAGAAAGAGTGTGTACTCAGCAGGGCCGTGAACTTTAATTGCTAACAGTACAAAGACAGGTGAAATGTTCCCATTAATGTTGTTATTCTTATCAGGACTGAATCAAAAACGGTAACCATAACTACAATTTAAAATTTAGTATTTGTCGAGCTATTGTGATTCTCAGCCCACGGAGAAATATTTTGACTATCTACAACAAAAGGTAAAATGACATTATTTTGATCTATTTGTCATTATGGCCTGAAAGTGTGCTACTTTCACACAGGAACAATGCACTTTTAATACACTGGCATAGTAATAACATCGGTTGATCCGGTGTTGGGGATGAAATTAGGATCTAATTATAAACCTTGATTAAAAAATGACAAAACAAAAATCTGACCCATCTTCCTCATTCAGGAGTTTCATAAGGGAATATTTAGTTTTCACATCTAAAAAATGTCCGATATTGACCTTTCGAAAATATACCGTGTTTTCCTTTTTCAAAAATTGTTTGACCTACTGGGTCCAAATTTGTTGTATTTGATTAGCCTTACTAACAAGTGTCTTTGACTTGTTTCCAGTTTTGTTTCATTGTGTTTGGGGGCGACATACGATTGCGTTGTATGGTAAAGAGCTTTACTCAAGGTGTAGCGAAGGCATACTGAAGTGCCAGTGAAGAAAGGGATTTCCTGGTGCTTCTTGGAGTATTCATAGATAGACAAAACATGGGATAGTTCTCCCCCTCAACGTATAAAGTGTGTGTGTGTGTGTGCGCGCGTGCGCGCTGGGGGTCGGTGGCAGGGATTTACACGCTTACTCATCCTGTTTGATGTGCCAGGGAGGAGTAAGCTGAGCTGCCACCATATCGCGTTTCATCAGTTACTCGGCCAAGTGGACTTGGCCAGCCTCAGCCAAGTGGATGCTCTCACCCTGGCTCAGGTAGACATCAGGCTGGGACCCGTGCTGGGGTGTGGTGACACCTCTAGGTGCCAGGGTGAGGTCCCATGTCTTGCGCCTGCAATGGGGTTCGATGTAGCCTGCCCACGCATCATGGATGGACTCGCCAGTGACATGCCATGGGGTACAGCCCCATTTGCACACAGCTGCTCTACAAAACTGACCTCGTCCCCAGCACCGGCCTCCAGGGGCTCCCAGCAAACCTGGAGTTTCATCATCAGGACATGATGCTCCTGATGAGGTAATCCTCACAGTGTTTGCAGTTATAAAACCCTGTAATTCACCCCCTAAAGCACGCTCGCAGTTTAATGCAGACTTTATTTTCCACGGCACTGAAAACACGTGAAACATAACCTATTTTACATTATATTGTGTCGTGGTTTAACGCCGACTGGCAACTAAGCACCACACAGTGGTGGTTTTATAGCATAAATACATATGTATTTTATATTATGTGTTAATTCATTATTACATATTATATCAGGTTTATATACCATGTAAATAATGGTATGTGTTATTTTATATGCACGTTTTAAATTTGTACTTATTTTATCTTAAATAATTTTAATTCTTAGCATTTTGTCTTTGCCAGGAAAGTTAGCTTTACATGTTGGTGAGTTGCTTTTCTAAATAGACCCACTTTGGCTATGTAAAAATAATATGTGTCCTAGAAAGAAGATGTCTGTATTTCCAGGAGCTCACTTTCATTTCACATTGAAATATTTTGCTTACTCAGATGATTCCGCTACATTGCAAATGAAAACTATAGACAGAAGAATTCAAGATCATTCATCTCTTTTGACTCTTCACTGAGTATTGCTTAGCTGATGAGTAAGAAAAATTCAAGTTTCTATGCACAGATCAGTTTTAGAGGACTACTTGCAATTGATGTCAGTGCCTAATGTAGCCGTTTTCCATTATTAGAAGAAAAAAAAAAATAGTAGAGTAGAAATAGTAACCTCTGATTTTTTTTTAATTCTGCTTCAGTGCCTAGACAGTCTTACATATTTTTGAATAACTTTCTCTTCTATGTGCCACTGCCATACATCCCTATCTTCCTGTTTTTCAATAGCAATAAAAGTCAATTTTCACACTCATCTGTGTTTATCTCTGCAAATTATCTTGATACGCAAAACTACTTCACTTTCCTACTTCTAAAAATACCAAGTTGTTTTGCGTCTTGAAAAAAGATTACAAAAGGAAGCGAAATCACCAGCTCGTTTTGCCTGTAATGACAATTGCGATGGTTTCCATCCGGAGAGCGTTATATATTTGAAAGCGCAAAGACCTTTTGGCTGGAGTGACAACAACATCTGCAAAAATCAAACAGCGTCATCCATCCCAAGAATTTCCTGAAGATATCCTGCCAATTACTTTTACTAGTAGGTGACGATTAATCATAACCTGTCTGGCATCTGAGCAGAGAGATCCGATCCCTGACCAGAAAGAAAAGCTATACTCAGGCATAGCTGAAAGCAAATTTTGCCAGGACTCAAGATCCTGAGCACCGTTATTTTAAGTATATGCACAACTCAGATTAGTTCATGCTGCTTGGGGTTTTTGTTGTTAATGTTGTTGTTTAGGCTTGTTGTTGTTGTTCAGGCCTTGTTGCTGTAAATCTACTCAGCTTTTTGTGGGAGGTGCAGAACTCAGCTTCCTGCCTCTCCCAGATTACGCTCGAGATGTTCAGGTGATATAATTCAATGGATGACATTAAACTGCCTTTTTATAGGCAGAGAATAATGCTTGAGCGTATCCTATTTCAGGGGGTGAATTCAGGTGACCTCAAAAGACCGTATCTCTCCAGAGTAGTCTCTAAAAATCCAGTTTGTAGATTCTGACAATCTTGAACATGCTGAATTGAATTGTACTTCATCAATAAATGATTCTGCGTCTTCCAATGAGAAAATTTACAAAATGCCCATTGTCTTTCTAAGTATGGTAACATTGATCATATTCAAAGATTTAATTACAGGTTTAATCCTTTTTAAAAAGTTAAGTTAATATTCTGGACATTTTAAAGAGAAAAATATTTAAAATTCTTGGTGTCTGGGGTAAATACTTACGCAAGGTCACTGGAAGTTCAGCCCATATTAGACCAAATTTTGCTGCCATAACTATGTAAAATATCTCACTGATTTCATAGCAAGGGGACTATTCGCAGAGCAAAGGAACTGACACCTGGTAAAAACATTACAATTTGCCTCTTTTCAAATTAACTGTTGCAGCATGCTCTAATCATGAGTTTTATTATTTGCCCTCTTGAACCGGTAGAGGGAAGTGGTTAATCCCTTGTTTGAAGCTAAAAGCATTTTTTGCAGCCAGTTATGATGAAATGACCTTTTCCATTCTATGACCTTTCTCAACAAGTGCTGAAGGAATAATGATACAATTATTTCCCTCTCTGAATACCCCTCTATTAGGGTGTTCATAAGCCTTAAACTCTATGAATGTCTTTTTCTTTTCTTTTTTTTTTTTTTTAGCTAACCCACAGGAACATAAAATACACCAATGCCAAATACGTTACTGAACTGTGCAAAAAGGCTAGTGTTCCTATAGATGAGTTTGTATAAACAAACCTTTTCTTTCAGGAATCTGAAAAAGAGCAACCTTATTTTCACATCCTGATGTCCTGATGCATGGCTTAAGTCAGGTGTTGGTCATCAGGCTATACCTTAAACTGCTTTAGACTGCCAATTTACATCAGTTTAGGATAGACCCCATTGAATATATTTTTGTTATCATGTTTCTATAGTGTGACGTGCTCAAATACAGTGCTCCAGAATCTGTGTTGTGTTAACTTTGTGCTGTAGTGTCTGATTAAAATTCAAAGTACCTTTCTACATTGATGATACCCTCCGGCCCCGGCCACCTAACTGTGGAGATTATTGTAGACAAATTGAAGGGAGTTCTGAGAATTTCAATAAGCACAATGAAGCTACTGGGAGGACTGATATATGAAGAGATATTATCAAAACTAAAATGCTGGTCATTCCCTCCTTTCCACCACTCGCCTCCTCGCGACTCAGAATAGAAAGTTGTTAATTATTTCTATGTAGTAGTTGTAAATCGGAATTAAAACTTATTTAAACTATTTAGCAAGTGAGAATAATTGCTCACTGTGCTGCAATACTCATGCATAACCTGCGCCATGGTAAGCAGACGGAGCCAATGTCAAAGCACCCTTGGTGCTCTTTGTCACTTATGGAGCCCAGTGGCTCTATAACGGCTCAGAAGTGGAGTCCTGTTTTTTTCAGGAGCAACTTTGAAATTTAGGATAATGAACTGTCCTGAGAACTATTCATAAGAAATGACCACTACAAGCCATATCTTTTCTTTGGGTCATAGATAATTACTCTAGCCCAAAATTAGACCTTAGAAGGACAGCCTAAGGGTGGCCTAAATTAGGTCATACTCTTGCCAGTTAATTTCCTTTGTGAGCTAATACAGCTGCAGGCTAGATAAACCACATTCTTGAGATTTTCTGCTTATTCCTGCAGTTTTGGGGGCAGACGTGTCCTACTCTTGCCCTAGCTCGTTGCCTCTCTGTACTGTTCGGTAGCCAGAGGAGACGCAGTAATTGACAACCATTGCCATTTCGTACGTATTCTTAACAAGGATGTGTAAACTGGGAGCATTTTCTATTAATTAATAGCAAACACTATTTTGATGATACAGCGATGATCCTAAAATGATTACATATTGTTCCTTTTCTATTCAGATACAATCAGAGAAAAAATATCACAAGATTCATTTAACCTGTATTGGCTCAAAGTGTCATTTTTATTTAGATGGAAAGGACGTTCCAACACATCAGCATTAAATGCAGGCAACAGGAAAAGCTCTCTTTAACATCTTCTTCTACACTAAGACTTTGAAGAACTGGAAAGAGAGAAAGATAACTCAGGTTTGTGTATTAGTTTGAGCACGTACGTGAGCTTTGAGCAGGTGATGGACTGTCATTAATTACATTTCTTAATATCATCTTGACATTCTTTGAAATTTTAAAGATTGTCTTGATGGCATATCAAGACTTTGGGACATCTTGCAATATCCAAGTAAAGCTTCTGTGTTCATCCTTTTACCTGTATAACTGGGCCCATTAGCATGATAACTTCAAATACTGTAAAATCTCACAGCATCCAAAAAGTTCATAGTAGGAAATTTGCATTGAAAAAGTAATTAGGAGTAAAACAATCCATTATGATGATTTTTGATTCCTGCTTTTCTATCATTATGAGTCTCTCAGTCACGGAGTTGCCATTAGAAGTGCTTATAGCTTAGAAATGCTAATGGCACCTCCATCGGTAACCCAAGCGACCCAGAGTTTCTGACCGAGCTTGAGCAGGGTAAGGCAGCCCAACATTGGCCTTCCTCTGTGAAACAGGGAACTCGGGCCGGCACATCTGTCCTGAGCTATTCAAGTTTCAGGTTGTTGCATTACTGGGCTTCAATTACTTGTCTTTAAGTAAATGTCACTATTTTAGTGACATGGGACAATATACAAGCGTAATCTATTACACACATGAGTTCTGGGTTCAACTTCTTTTATTTTTCAGGGGGGCCCCCCAGTTGTTGACATGGTGGCTGTCAACTAAAAAAGTCTTTGCTAAGTTACTATTAACAAAATTTTCGTGTAATCTCAAGGGTTTCTTGTGAGGTGCGGGGTGAAATGTCTGAAGTGGAAGAATTCACTGTTTGAAATTTAGTTTGAAATGAAGTGTTCAAAAGTGAACATTGAAAAAGCTGCTGAGAAGATCTGAAATCTCAGACTGGAGTTAATGAGGGAGGACGCTATCTGCAAGGATAAAAATATGACAGATGTTTCTAAAGAGTGAATAAAATCAGCATCATAGCTGAAGAGAAGCCTAACATTTTGGAAGATCATACACAATATATTGGCTTGGAAAAAAAAAACCAAAGAAGTAAATGTACATCAGAAACTTCTGTCTTCTAATAAGTCATTACAGAGAAGTTTGGAATTATACTGCCCATTACTCACTCTCACATCCCAAACTTTTCTGGTGCTTTACAGCAAGATAGAGTGAAACTCAAGTCCCCATTAAATTAAGTGAAATGTTGTTATTTACTTCTTCCTGATTTCCCAGTTTTGCCACTAAAAGATAAAGAGGAAAATACTAAGAGAGGTTTGCTAAAGCCTTCTTAAAATACAGAAATGCCATGGAGATTTTAGCTAAATTCAAGTGGAATATGAAAGGAAGTCTAGAAGAATATTTTGCTCTCTTTCTTAAAACAGGACAAATGGCACTTGAAGTATGTTGGATAAAAATGTGGCAGGGAGAGAATCATAAAGTACTTAGCTTTTAATTTTTCCATTATAGGTATATTTAGATAAGAAAACCAAGCAAGTTTAACATATTCAGAAGTGACTTTCAACTGTCGCAATCTTTTCTTTGGACTCCGATTTCATTCCAAGCA
Organism: Chroicocephalus ridibundus; assembly: GCF_963924245.1. NCBI lineage: Eukaryota > Metazoa > Chordata > Aves > Charadriiformes > Laridae > Chroicocephalus > Chroicocephalus ridibundus. The sequence goes on along the minus strand of NC_086286.1, from coordinate 95,265,113 downwards.
GGGTTTATTTTGATTTATCTTACACCTGTTCCTGGCAAGTTAAACAATGCTGAAATACTGTTCCTGCCTGCCTTCCCTGCCTCCGAGGGAAACACAGCCAGGGAGGGCTGCCCTAGGCAATGGACACACTCTTTCCTCCCCTATTCCCAGCCTCAGGAGTTGGTGGGGACGGGTTTTGGGGGTGTGTATTGTGAAGAGGTGAAGAAGACGAGAGAGCAAGGTGTGAAAAAATCAGCAGCAGCCTGGGAAGGCTCTCTTCCCTCTTCCAACTTTTGTTTAAACATGTGCCAGCCCATTTTCTGCTCACCCACTTTCTCACCCTCTCCTCCCTATGCCTCTTCATCCCTACCCTCCATCTAGAAGGGTATACACAAGCAGATAACTTCCTTGGACCAATACTTTAAAAAAGTTAAAAGAGAGAGCTATACTGCTGTTGGCTTCTTCGTCTCTCATGGTCAGAGCGGACCAGAGACACTCAGTGGGACAGAGGGTTCCCAGCAGTGTAGGGCAGATGCTGTGCAGCACCGCCAAAACTGAATTAATTTGAATTTTTTTTGCAGTGGGAGACCTCCAGTAAACTCCAAGTTATAAGGAAAGCTGTCAGAGCTCCTGGAATGGGAAGGAATAAAGGCAGGGGCAAATCATTGGCTTGTGTAAAAAACTATTCTATTGAGAGTGGTTGAGGGTAACCAAAACCTTCAGTAAACACTTTAATAATTTCTGGACCAAATGCCTAATTCATAATATTTGGGCGACTTTGCTCTTTTTTAAGTTCTAAGAATGATTTGCAGGAGTGCGTGCTGCTTTTCTAACACTATCCGATTTGCGGGTAGCCAGTCACCGCTAATGAAAAATGGCTGTTACATCGCTGCTCTGCTCAGAGCAGCGTGGAACAAGCCAAGCTAACCTTGCCATCATCCCCTAGCTAAGCCCCGTCACCGGGGACACTCTGTCTTCAACACGCTTGATGTTGCTCAAGACGTTCTGGCACACTCCATGTGAGCCTCAGATCCAGATAAACACACCTAAATATAGAAGTTTGCTTGTAGGTGAGTACATGCGTGCTACGTGTCTATACTTCCAGTATAGTCGGTCGAAATCTAGGGCTTAGTTCAGCGGAGTACATAGACGTGTCCTCTGTTACGTGATATTCCCTGCTCTCCAGTGACTTCTCCTGAAGGGCACGGCCTTCCCAGGTCTCCGAACATAGCTGCCAGACCTAGGGGATGTCTCAGATACCTTAAGACATCTCAAATGGCACTGGGCAAATAAATTCGGGCAGCTGAATCGAGCCTTTTTTGTACCAAGCCCAGAGCGGGAGTCAGCTGAGCAGCCAGCAGGAGCCTTCCTGAGGATTAGCTGCACCTCTCTCAGCTGACGTGATTTCCTTGTGCTGCACGGGGTGTTTAGACACCTGCTTCACGTGCAGACACCTAAATTTAAATGTCTTCACATGGAGCTGAATCCTACCCCATCTATTTTTCTGATCTCTGGTGAAGTTTGTGACGTCTTTAACCTTTCCTGGTCAGTTACCCTATTTCTGAATTCTTACCCAGACCTGCTGTATCTGGTTGCCATGCTCTTGAGACTTGTACTGTGCAGAGACACACCAGGATACTTTATCCATTTCTGTCTCTTCCTGATCTCTGAACTTGTTGGATTTACATCTAGAGGCAGATTCAGCTTTTTTTGGTAGCCAATTATATAGTAGGCAGCTATGATCCACCTATGTAGTAGCCAAAGGCATTTTAAAATGTCAGAGCCCAAGGCAGGCAGAAGGTCAGCCTGGCCTAACACAGTAGGTCCAACAGTGACACTAGCCAATGGTGAACGGTCAGGGAAGATTAACACAAGCAGGGTGAGCATACAGCCGTATTTCTCCATCAGAGTCTCTCAGCCTCCAGCCGCCTGCTACTTGGAGACGTCCTGAGCCAGAAGCAGGCTCTTGGTACAAATTTTCTCCCATGAGATCATCCTACTGGTGTTGAACCCATGCAAACTTTTAGTATCTTGTGACAAGGATTTCCACAGTTTAACAGGACACTCCTTAAACCACAGGATGTCTGTGGCCTTACTCAACTCAACTTACTTTGGTGGCTGAGCGGAACGAACCAAGGCTGTTTCCTGCTGTACTGGAGCAGGCTAAGGGAAGAGTCTCCTGCTTGTGGCTACACCCGGTCTCTCTTGACGCTCGCCTGTGGGGGGCATTTTCACTCACTGGGTCATTTACTGGGTCATTCGTGACTTGTAGGAGCTACCCTTGGGACAAGATGAGTGTTCATACTCAACACAAAAGAAGCAAAACCCGTGTCAACAAGAACCTGCTTTCAGTTCTTCACTGGCAAAGATGGGGTTAGATTATCTTTGTGTAGAAATATACAAACACCACAAAATCCTAAGATTTAAACCATTTCTTACAGAGGCTCTTTAAGCTTTTAAAGAAGGTTAGGAAATCAATGATGAGGTGATGAAGTAACACAGAGCTTGTTCTGTCCCTTTCCACTCCTTGCACACCGATGTGTTTGTCCCAATCATCGTAAAAGAGCTTTATGCCTTCTCACAGCGTCCGTGCGCCTCTTCTCCTCATCTCCCTTTAAATGCTGTCCTGGCTCAAAGGGCAGTCGGCTGATCAGTTCATGCAGAACAAGCTCGCTCTCACAGTTTGAATCTGTGACCCGAAGAAATAAATCCTAACACTTGCTGGGCTTCAACAAACTTTCCAGGCTGCCAGCTAAAAGAATGCTTTTGAGTACCCAGCACTGTATTTCTTCCTTTCCAGGAAATGGTACACCAGGGGAGTTGTGTCCAGAAACTACATGCCTCAACCATGCAGTGTTTGTACTCATAGAAAATCAATGCTTGTGCTTGTAAGTCTGGTTCCGCTGGACTCTCACCACTGCAGCTGCTCTATTTTTTTCTTTTTTTTTTTTTCTTTTTTGCTTTTTCATAGAAGAGTTGCTATGGGAAAAGATATAAAAGGAAGAATTTCTAGTCCATCTACTGATTTGCATGGTTTGCTCCTTCAGGCTTCAAAACTCCTACATGAGATTCCTTCAACACTGCTCCTCATATCCATATGTTTTCAAAATTACTACCCTCGGTTTTCACCCTGAAGGCTCCTGAGGCAGTTTTTGACAGCGGCCCCGATCTCACATCCCTACATCAAACAGGATTCTCAGTGCTTTGGATTCCCCCCCACTGCAGGAGGAGGCTCTCTTTTGTCCCCTCATTCAGCTCATGTACATGTATGTGCTGTTTATTGGTACTTGGACATTAATGTTTTCTGTAATATATTTCTTTCAGACATCATTGTTCTCATCGCTTCAATAGCAGTTGTTTCTGCAAAAACTCAGGGTAACATTTTTGCAACATCAGCACTGAGAAGTCTTCGTTTCCTACAGATCCTTCGTATGGTGCGCATGGACCGAAGAGGAGGCACTTGGAAATTATTAGGTTCAGTAGTTTATGCACATAGTAAGGTACGTAATCCTAGATGCTGACTTTGGTTGATACCTTCACTTGATGTGATTCAACAAGAGGCCAACAAAACAAACACTTACCAGTTTTGAGCAGAATACCTAAATATTTCCGAAGTAACATCAGTCGTAATGGGCATTAGCACAGGTACACCAGGCCATGTTAAATGCTCACAGTTTTTAGAATATGTTGAAAATGTTGTACTCGATATACTGTTTTAATTTGATATATATTGGTGACGTTGCTTGAGTGTCAAACCGTAAGAGTAGGTTTGGTCCAGTTTTAGAGAAAATTTGCATCCGTAGGGAAGCATTTGACTTTTAACTGTGCAAATGCCAATAAAGTATATAGATGCCTTCATTATGTCTTCCTTGAAATGCCGTTCTGTTCAATGTTTCAAATGGGTATTGATCTCTGATTTCTTTTATCTAGGAATTAATCACAGCCTGGTACATAGGATTTTTAGTACTCATCTTTTCATCTTTCCTGGTTTATCTGGTGGAAAAGGATGCAAATAACCAATTCTCCACGTATGCAGACGCTCTCTGGTGGGGCACAGTAAGTATAGAAAAATAGTATGCACTGTTTAACCAGTACGCTAGAGTGCTTTGAATTTCACCTGCTGTGCATTTTAACTTGGTGTGCTGTTCAGTGAATTGTTTTCACTGCCAGAAAACTGGTCTGAGAAGCTCCCTCCTCCAGCTATTCATTTGCACATCCATAGTTCATTTCACCCCATCCTGCAGAACAGCTGTTTGTGTGTTTCTGCTGCAAACCAGACCACTGAGCCTTCAAGAGAAGAAAGCATTTTATTTTTTAACCCAGATCCTTTCAGTACTACGGTTTGCAATGTGGTCCCACAAAAGAGCTGCTTTGATCCAAATCAGAAGGCTGTAAGCTGCACTGCAGGAAGAGGAACAAATGTCAGGAAAGAAAAAGGGAAAAAAAATCGTACATCAGCTTTGCCGTGAAGGGAGGAGCACCACTAGTGCCCTTAGAATGATGTTCTTTCTGCTTCCTCTGTACCTTGAGCACAAAACCCAGAAATCAATATTCTTGTTCTCCAATTATTTTTACAGGTGTAAAAGCCCTGATTTAGTCGAGCCCATGCCTAACTGTCAGTCAAGTCAATTGTTTTTACTTTCTTGAAATCTGTGGGGTCTGAGCGCATGCCTGACTACATTTCTGAAAGAAGGAGGATTATAGGAATGCTTACATGTTTAAATAAATAGGCTTTAAGTGAACAATGAAAAACTAGGTCTGAAATTTGGTATTTTTTTATGGTGTAATGTGTAGGGGTTTTGCACTATAGTGAGCTAGACTCTTGCGCTGTGTGATAGTTACTTAGGCAGCTTAGGAAATTTGTCCCAACAAAGCCTATGGCAGAGCTATTGCCAGGCAGTATAAAACTGCTTTTCTTTTCCTTCTCATGCAGTAGAACAAACACCATGAGCTCTGACGGTGTCTGGGTAGTGAAATGGTGCCTGTGAGATCATTAATGCTGACATAACCTAGAGCACTCATTAGTTTTCCTGGAATAAGTGCGAGATCTGAACCAGCCTCTGACACCTTTCCTCATCAGAGGGATGCAGAAATGAAGCTTTCTCACCTCAGACCTTCTGCTGACAAGACTTCACATGGACTCAGTAGTACCCGCAGGCTCAGAGCATGTGTAGACGCACTGTGCAAAAAGCTTTTCCAAAATGCTTTGAATCCTTGAAAAATATTTTTAGTAAGTTCTGTTTACGTTTTGAGAAGTCAAGGTCGTATCCTATTAGTAGGACTCGTTTTGTGTATTTGAAATTTGTTCATCGATGGTTAATAATTTGTTACATATCTACCCTAGAGGCTATATCTCTGTGTTATCAGTGCACAAAATTGGGAGCTTGGAAAGGCCAGACCTAGTAGCTCTTACTTGTGCATTTACAAATGCACAGAAATATTTTTCCTGAAACCTGTTACTTTAGAGAATCAATGCAGGTCGCTGCTAAAATACACATTTTTATCCTGTAATCCAAACGCATGTAAAATTCATGTTGGCTAAAGCCATGAGAGAAGGTTTTGCCCTCAGTCACACCACTGTAGTTTATTGTTTTTTCACTTTTCTTCAAAAGCTGAGGTCTAGGTTTGGCTTAAAGCTTTCTAACCTGCCTGTATTGACACAGTTGAGAAGCGTCTGGCTTGGGACGCTGGTGACCTCGCTGACGGGTCCCCTGGCTCCAGCAGTCTGCAAAGTCCATTACCCCTTTGGGGGTGCCAGTGGGGATGTGGTCCTGCGAGAGACCCTCCTGAGGTCGTGTAGGTGGGATGTGGCAGCGCATGGGTCTGGGAACGCATGTTTTCAGACGTTCGATTCTCCAGGGAACACCCTGTACCTCTCTGCAAAGCCACGTGTGACTTTTAGCACTGCAAAGTCAGGGAGTTTGGACTAAGCAGAGGATTGTGCCCACCTGCCAGCAGGCAACCGTGAGGGGACATACATGCACGAGGAATGGGAAAGTCCCAGCAAACTCAGACCCCAACTCTGACAGCCGACTGAGGCTCGTGTCAGCTCCACATCCTCCTCCCTCAGCAGCTCAAGCAGCAGGAACAAGATCTTTTATTTTAGGCTTTGCTTTTCCACTACCTGCTGATTGCAATTTTTTAAGGAAAAACCCTGCTAAGAAATAATCGTTGTATAAAGTGGTGCTTAAAATATTTTGTACACTACGAAGTGAAAATGTATGACTCATAGGTCAGATAAGTAGTGCAACTGAGAAAATAGGAATCTTTTCTTGACATCAGCAGGAAAAACAACAAATTATAATCAAAAAATCTGAAAACAATCTATATTGTACATTTCTATATCTTTTCTTCTTTCCCCAGTGTGTGAAATGAACACATTTAAATTTTTAATGTGCTTAAGTGCACAAAGTTGCTGAAAATCAGTGTTCCCCCTTACCTGTTATCTTTGCCATTTTAATAATAGTATTTTTTGTATAATATGTAAAACAGTATGTGGGAAATGCATAACGTGCTTCTTAGTCATGGTTGTTTTTACTGCCAGAGTAACCCACATGCAGATTTTGAAAAGGTCAGATTGTGTGGCATTCTAGGGGAAATCAATGCTTAATCTCATTGATTTGTTTATTTGCAAAAGTTGTTCTAACTTCAACCACTGAGTATCTCCCAAATCCCAGACTCGGTTCTGTGATGGCAGAGGTACAAGAAAGAAAAGACTGCACTGAAGTCAGGCACAAAGACTCATCTTAAATTTCAAGCTTTAGAGGCACTTATGCCCCTCTCTTTACAGGACCAGACCCAGCATGCCACAGTTAACCCTTTCTCTAATTCAGATTATTTGAGGGCCATACTACGGTCATTTCACTGGCTCCATTTTTGAAGCCCATAGTTTCACGCTGAAATGAAAGGCAGGATATGGCATCCTAATTTACATATGAATACTCCGCTGTAGTTGCAATTGCACATTGTACGGCGCAACCTGCAGTTTAAGCACCATGCTAATGTTGCTACTGTGAATATTCTTGTGGTCGGGGTCCCCAAAGTGCTGCCTAACGCAGCAGCACACGACAGTGTGTGTTATATGAAGAGTTCAGGTTCAGAATTTGCTTTGGTAGAGAAGGTGAATTCATTTAGCCGAAGAAAATAACTAATCTATGGGGGAACAAAAGGTCAATTCAAAAACTTAAGTATTTAGAAATCAAACCATGCATGGTTTTCTGAGAACTGCTAGTGTTAGCTGGAACTGTGTGTGCTTATAGCAGCATTTAGTTTGTACGTTAATTAGTTCTACCTGCAAATGTAAGGCAATTAAGATTCCTGTCTCTCTTGCACGTTTGACAGAGTTTCTCTTAATAAAACATTATTTTCCGGTAGTATCCAGTAGTTACAGTTGGATACAGAAAGGCTCTGGCACTCCACAGTGACCTGAAAGTGAACAAAACATCTTACAATGAATAATCTTGTCAGAATTACTAGCTCAAATGAGTTAATATTGATGCCATTTTTCCCATTTAGTGCAATGATAGCATGAGCAAACTACATTTTTTTCAGTTACTGATGTCAGGTAAAGATTCAAAAGGTAAGTACTGCTAGCAGAACACAAAGTGACATCAGAAAGAAATATTAGGGTAGAGGGGGGCCTCCTGGGTCCTATCTCATGTAATTGAAGGCACCTAGGTTATATAATCACGTTCATTATTATACTACCTCACTTATTATTAGCATATTTATTAGCTCCAGCAATGAGATATAACAGAAGTTCTATCATCATTGTGAGTTTTGAGTCTAGCCAGGTGGCACTGCCTGCCTTGGCTGCTCTGTCCAGACGGCTCATTTAAAGAAGCAGCAAAAATGGAGTGTTCTGCATCTGGTACAAAAGATGGGGCTCATCTGGCCCATTTAGCCACGTAGGAGTGTGATTCCGTTGCTTAAACATAGGCATAGGGTACCATGGAAGATCTGTTGGAGAGTCTGCTGCCTCTGCTGCAGGTGGTCCCTGTTCAGATGCCCTGGGGCATCTCAAGTGGCTCTAGACGTTTGTTTTCAGGCAAGCCTAACTCCTGCATTTTAGGATAGAACTAGTAACCTGCTGGAGGAACCTATTTCCATTGTGCGTGTTGCGATGACCAGGCCGTGCTAAACACCCAAGCATTTTATTTTCCAAGTTGGGTGAAATGAATCCTATCCAAAGAAAGCCTAAAAGGCTTGGTTTATTGTCCTGGCTTAGGCTGTGGTGATTAGACCCAGGTCTGCTCAGCAAGTATCCCCAGAAAGACATGATTTGCACACCTTGTTATTCCTTTTACTGTATCTTGATCCTGTTTTTCACCCCTTTGTTTCCTCTGACCAAGTCTCCTCTCAAATAAACAAGCTAATTACTTTCACAGGTTTGCCACAGGTTTTGTATTTCTGTTACCTTGTCACTCTTGGCTTTGCATGGTACTGCTGATGCTGTCACCTAGGTGCTGTTTGTCCTTGCAAGATTGCAATCCCCAAAAGGCCCCAGAGTTCCTCCAGTCACCTTTGAACTTCGGTCACTCCTCCCATAATTACCCGTGGGATCCAGCCTTCCCTCGCAACGCTAGCTGTAACTTCTGTCTGTTTCTTACATTATTATCAGTGACGTCTGGAAATTTCTCATGTTGTCATCATCTCACCTCCAGTAGTTTTCCACACCCTGTTCAGTTAATTTAACCTGAGGATTATGCCAGTCAGGGCCTGGCCAGTGGTTTAGTCATTCGCTTGCAGCACTAACAACCGTGCGGAGGATTATTCCTGAACTTGACCCTGAAGTGGTCTGGAAAATATTTTCTTAGTTGTGTGATGAGAGGAATATAAAAAAAAGATCAAACCCATTTGGTCAGTATTGAGTAAGATGATACAGCACAGCACGGTGCTGACACCTATACGCTCATGTAAAGACCATCCTGAGATACAGCAGCTCAAAGTGAGCAAGAAGCCACTGATAATCATAGACTGATACCATCAAGTCTTCAGAACCTAAAAGAATCGGGGGAAAGGCTTTAATACTGTCCTGTTATTTTCTTTGGAGAAATTCCAGGGATACAGTCTGTGTGACTGCTCCTGGTTTTGGATCGCTCCCAGATGTCAGATCCCAAAGGTTCAAGTTTATCTTTGACTTCTTCGGAAGACAGTTCGGTGACAATATCATTAATATGCAGATGACACTTAGTTCTGTTTCCTTCTTGTCAGCCCAGGCAGGAGATATCTCTGTGCTTTCCAGTGTCTGGCAGAGATAGGGAGCTGAACAGAAGCCAAGAAACTGGGCTTGTTCCAGAGCTTCAAACTGCTTTGCGATGACTGGCCTGGAAACGAATTTTGAGGAACTTTTATTCAGGGATTCATTTGTTCAAGTGCTTTGTTGCTCTCTGGGTCTTAATAGCCTCAAACTGTTCTGCACTTGCCCTCTGATGAGAAGAGCGGGGAATACCACCGTCAGCAAACAAAGGAAAACCAAACCAAGCCCCTCTGCCAGGCCAAGAGCATGGCTGCATCAGCTCACCTCTGCCAGAAAAAAGGGAGCTACATTCCCACCTCCGTTCCTCCTTATCGCTCTATCTCAGCCACACACTGCCTTGTGCAGGCTCTGGAGCGTGTTAGGCACCTCCATGAGCTAACTCAACTCACCAAAACCAGCAGAAACCAACCATGCAGAAACGTGGCTAATGCTCTCCACCCTCCTGGGTTGCACTGGCTCTCCAAAGAGTCCAGCGAAAGCTGGGAAGAGGGGTTAAGGTAGGGAAGTGAAGAGGAGCAAGGAAGGAGAGTGAGACCCGATAAGCACACAGGGTGGTGTGCCTGCAACCAGGCTCACATTACAAAACTTGAGACTTGATAACCCCTTGAAATTTCAGCTGCAGCCTTAATTCAGCTCACTCTCTTTTAGTCACTATGCCTTTCTCAGGGTATATTACACCCGCAGTTTGTTCCCAACAATGGGAGCAATTAGAAGCACTGTTTACTATCTACAGAGCCCTAAATAGTTGAAATCTAATTACTTCCAAAAGACTTTCCTTCTTTTGTCCTGTGGTGACCCCAGCATTAAATAGAATTGCTTTGGCCGTCTTGCCTAGGAATGAACTTTGAGGAAGCTGGAAGAGAAATAATGTCTCTAGAAGGCATTTTCCTGAAGAATTCATTCCAGCCAGAATATTTGCTAAGCCTGAACTTGCCCACATTTGGTACACGATGTAAAATAATTCTCCATGCACATGTTCTCCCCTAATAACAGGCCCCGGAGTCCTTGGCATTCAGCCTCCCGTTGTCTATCTTTGTCCTTTAACATCGTGTGCCGTTGCCTGAGCACGTGCCCTGCCGCCTCCCAGCCGGTCTTCGGAAATCCTCCACTCTGCCCACACCTCCTGGTGCCCGCACAAGGCAGCCGGGGGGTGGCGGGGGTCCAAACTACCCAAGAGGGAAGCGCAGAGACATAACTTTCTCCTGCCCCAGGTCCAGTCCCCAGGTTTGGCACTGCTGCGCTTCCCAGGCCAGGAGTAGCCTGGAGGACATTCGCCTGGGTCAGGGAAGACCCTCAGCCACACACGAACATGAAGTCAGAATCTTTTTCCTTTGGAGATATGGTCAGTAAACCACAACCACGCACCATTATTTGCATATGTGCTGCATTTCTACATGGCCTGTGGTCAATGAGTGGGATGTGGAGAGCCTTCCCGCCTGTACCAAACTCTGCCGTCATCTGCACTGTTGCTACATGGCAGAGGTGCTGGCCTCCGCAGCGCAGCTATCGAAACATCTGTATGCTGAGCCTCTGATTGCACTCGCCACGTTGAAGGGATTACAGATGCCCTCCTCTTTCTCTTTGACCTCTCCCCACGTATGTCTGAGCTAATGTTGTCCAACAGCCTGAGGTAGCTCTGCATCTGCTGCTGCCTAGCAGTCTTTGGAGCTTGTCAGGAGCGATGTAGGTATATCTGAGCCTGTCATAAGGAAGGGGAAAGGACCAGGAACTTCTTAAGGTTCCTTCCAGCTTTTGATCACTGTTTTTTGTGTTTTGGAAGATGATCCACTTCAAATTGTACCGATGGACTTGTAGAAAACGCAGCTCCTTCTTGTTCCTTTGACTTTTTCTCATCTGTGAACTTCAACTTCCTTTTAGTCCAACTATATTTTTACAATGTGATCTCTGTATAATCCATATTTGTGTAGTTGTGCAAATACATAGTTATATTTCCCTGCAGAAAATAGGTGAAACACCTTTACACCCATGGAAAAGAACACTTTTTTCTGCCCAACTCACATAATTTCCCATCATTTGACATCTTTGAGATCTCAGACCTCCTGCTTTGTTATTTTTAAAACTGATTTATTGCTTATTTCGGTATTTTTCTCACATTTATTATTTACCTCAGTTTTATTCAGTCATAAAGAATATTTAGAAAAATGCATTAATGTTAATTTGTTTATGTTCAGTTTTCTTTTAGAAACAACTATATATATTCCATGTGTCTTGGAAATGCATTATTGGAAATGCTGTTTCATGCCATGTAAATAATCTGCAACTAATCTCTCGGTAACTTCTGGTAAGCCACGATATTCGTTAATTTCTTTCTAGATCACATTGACAACCATTGGCTACGGAGACAAAACTCCTCTTACTTGGCTTGGAAGGTTGCTTTCTGCAGGATTTGCTCTACTTGGCATTTCTTTCTTTGCACTACCTGCTGTGAGTATGCCTAGAAAACTTGTAAAAAAGTAATAGAAACTGCAGTAGCTCCTACCACTGTTATGATACAAAAAGCTGAAGGAAGATCTCCACATGAACTGTTTAAGGCTTTTTGCTCTCTGACAGCATAGGTGAACTGCTATCCGAAATCCAAACAAAAGGTTTAGCGTTGCTGTCATTACTTGAGTTTTGGGGGCTTTCTCTGGGGGGCTTTCTTTGGCCAGAACAGAACTGGGAAATAATCCTAAATTAGGTAGCATGCTATTGTGTAAGGTTGAAATTCCGTTCTTTTGTTATGAATTGTGGCTCATGCGTTACTGCTTTTCTTTCAGATTTTTGGAAAAAATCAGCTGATATGTTTTTCTGAATTAGATTCTATTGCAAAAAAAAGTGAGATATTTCTAATAGGTTGTCTTGTATGAGCATGTTCAGGCTACCAACAGAACAGTAGATAGCAGCAAATCAATCAAAAGTTGATGTTGTTGAATATAAAAATGCAACTACCATTTTCTGTGAATGATTGTAAATAAACATGATAGTTTATTTATGTTGCTTTTATTAATGTTCAAGAGATTTTAATGGAAATGGGAATCATCTAACGACTAAAGTATAGCATAGCTTCAGAAATAACTTTTCATTTTTGTGAGCGAATTTCCTTTCTTTTTTAAATTAGTATTGAATAAGCATGAAACCAGAAGTGACATACGCATTTTGTTGTATTGCATCCAGTGCAACATATACAGAAAGTCAATATTTTAATACTTGGATTCATTATCTGTGGATCACAATAAATTATGAATGTTAAAATAATACATTTGTTTTCAACGATATAGACAAACCAAGATTAAAAGTCAGAATTTGCTAACAGCGTTGAATCATCTAGTGTACTGCATTTATTTCTTATTCGAAGTACAGAGACTATTTCAGTATCTCTGGCATATTATAGTACATTATAATTATAATTAATACATTACCTGTTTGGAACCTTTGCTATTTAATGGCAGTTACTGTAATTAATTCTCTTTGTTACCTAGTCACCACTAAGAAGAAAGTTAGTGTTACTAACTTTCAGGACTACAATGAACCTGTAAAAGATGAATAACTTTACATATTCGATATGCCAGAACTTTTGTTCCTCATGTCATATCTATGTACAGATACTCATTTTCCTCACGAACACTTTTGTGCTGAATCTGTCTGTAAAACAAGACATATGTGTGAATCGTGTGCATTTCTAATATCATTTTATCCTGACGAAGAATCAAGTGGAAATACTCTTCCGCATAATGCAGACACGTCCAGCAGAAATACTACGCTCCTTGCAAGCCAAAGAGGGAAACATTCTCAATCTGTTGTTCAGCAGCAGTCAAATTTGTCTTCCTTATTCGAACATAAAAAAGCCAAAAGGGGAGACGTTTCATCGTCAGCTTTTTTTCATAGCCTATAGAGTGAACAATGGGGACTACTTAGATGGGAAAGTGAGAAGAAATGGTCTTAATCTGTAAAGCAAGGCATTTTCTAAAATCAAAAGTTATGATAAGCACTGAAGATACAGACTTTGAAGCCCATATATATCTGGCATATTTGGCAGCTGGTCATTTCATCACTCCTGCCTTAAATTCCTCTGGATGTTCCTGCCTGATGTTTTATATATAGCTATATGTCCGTGGCCCTTAGAGCTGCAGGAACATAGTGTAGCGCAACCCCGAGCAATGGTTGAGATGAGCGGTTGCTGGTAGCACCACAGATGTTATCTCTTAAGTAAGGAGTCTTCGGCCTCACCACGAATGGGCACCATTGTTAAGCCTTATACCGTCCTATACTGTCATAAACGTGTTACCTGAAGAAATCATATGGCGTAACATCTTCACAAAACCTCTGTAGTTGGTTGTGTATATTTGTTGAAAAAACTACCTACATAATGATAAACGGTGTACTGTATTGCAGGGCATCCTTGGCTCAGGATTTGCGTTAAAAGTGCAGGAACAGCATCGTCAGAAACACTTTGAGAAAAGAAGGAATCCAGCCGCCAGTCTAATTCAGGTAACTATGAAATCAGTGAAAAGATAACAAGAGGTGACTTAAAGTACATATTGGAGCAAGTTTTATTATTTCAATTTGGAAGTTTTTGTGGAAATAAGGTTTAACAGATTGGTTAGGTTCATGAAATAAGTTTATTCAGCGATTACCGTGTGTTGCCATAATTGTGTATATAGCATTTCTATGTGTGGTTTTTGAGTTCTTCTATCCATGCTGAAGAAACCAAGCAGAGGTTGTCAATTGCATGCCTGAAGTTAGCAAATTACCTGGAAAAACAGAATTGATCCCTAGACAACCCAACTGACAGCACAGCACTCTTGCCTATATTACGCTACTTTTCATCTACTACAGGGTTTAGAGTGCTCCAATGAATGATATACTTGGTGAAAGTGAAAAGTGTCCTGCTCAGAGAATTGCTTTCACTATTGGTCAATTCAAAATGGAAAATGTAGGCGCTAGCAATTCCAAAATGTCTGAAATTGTCTGAAGTGGTTTCAGCTCCAATATTGATGTAATGGTGCAGATCAACGATTTAGAAAGATTATTTTTTAACAGAAGTGGCATGATAATTGTTAAAGAGCTGTTTCACATGGGTTTTTTCCTTAACTTACATTCCTAGTTAGAAATGAGAAAAACCTCTAAGAATGATTTTGCACCTAGCTTTACTCTACTTGATGGACTGAAAAAAAAGAGGGGAGAAATAATCTTCTAGCAACCTAGTTTATTTGCTTGGGATCCTCAGTGTTTTATGTGTGTCGCTTACACTGTTTTTTTAATTCTGAAATAATAAATCCAAATAAAGAAGCTGAATATTAATATACCAGAGTTCCGTGGTAAGTTCAGGATAGATGCCAGACTGTCTCTGAAGCATTCTTAAAGTTAATAAATGTTTTCCATTCTTACTGTTCAATGATTATTAGATACTAAATACTTGAGATTGTATATTTATTAGACTAATTAATAAGTATAATTGCACTCCTTTTGTATCTATTGCACTGTAGAATGAATGAATGAGATATTTTCTAGCACATATATTCTAAACTGTTTCTTACAAGTTTGTTTGCCAGAGGAAACACACAATAGATTTAGGGTTTGGATGTAGCTCTTATTATTGTATGATAGTTCAACCAAAGTATTAGTAAGACAGCATGCTAAATAGATTAAGAGCAGCTAACTGACCGATTTCAGAAAGTGACTCTCAATGGGCAAAATCGTTGTGAAAGGAAGATATTTGTGGTGGGATCCCATGATGAAGGCTCTTCAGCATTTACATGTTCATTTTCATGTTCAGCATTTTCAGTGGTCTGGAAATAATTATAAAATTGCTGATGGAGATATTTGCCAATAGCACAAGGCCTGGCAGAATAGGAAAGATGAGGGCAGGCACACAGGAATGAACCCGAGGATGATCTGGGTGACATTACAGGGTGGAACGATCCCTACCAAATGTCTTAATACACCAAACACAAAACTTGAACTAGAAACAATTAATTCAGACTATTACAAGAGGTTTCTATGTTAGTATTAGTGACTATGGAAAGGACTTGACAAAGGATGAGAAACACAGAGGAGAAAGAGTGGTAAAGAAGGGTCAAGAGCTTCATACAAGTTCCCAGTGTTACTCCAGCTGTTTTAATACAGTCCTTAGATACAGAACCAGAAAGGTAACAAGTAGGAGGAGGCTGATATTACCACTGTGGATGGTGACGCTGTTACTAACACGCCACATATCAACTCAGCATCTACAGTTCATAAATTAGCCTGGAAAACTGGAAAAAACAAAGAAAACATCGGAAAAAATGAGTCCAGGACTGGAGAAAATTTCACATTCATAAATGCAGGATGTGTCTAAACTGCGTATCATTGTCTACTGTAAAAGTGCCTGGGCTTTTTTAAATTGCCTGTTGAGGATTTGATAATGCGCTACCATGGAAATCAGTGTGCTCTAGTTTATCAGGATAATGTCTATTTTCTAATCAGTTACTCTGCAGAATTAGTCTGTGCTAACTCCTCTGTTGCCATAGATATACTGTCTGCTGGAGCCTTTACCTGACTTAAAGATAGCTAAGGTATCGCTATAGAAAAATGAAATGTTTCATATGGGTATACTTTTCTCAGTTTCTTTAGATTATAAGAAGTATTCAGTGTGAATATTATTTGCGCATAAAAGTCCAGAGAGGAAATACTGGAACCTAGAGGACTATTTAATGTAGCAGACAGAAAAGTAACAAATACCTCTGGCTATAAGACAAAACCAAAGACTTTCAAAGTAAAAACAATGCACAGATTTTTGACAATGAGAATGATCAGCCAGTGGAACAATTTACAAAGTGAGTGACAGGTTCTCCATCTGTAAATGAAGACTAGATGTATTTCTGAGAGATACGCAGTAGGAAAACACAGGTTATTAGACTCTGTACGAGAATACCTGGATGACATTTAATGGTTGACAATATACAGGAAGCGCAGACACTCAGCTAGTACAAATTAATATAGTTATGTTGACATCAGGGAAGCTGTTCCAGGTTGCAGAACGGAGGATCTGCCTTACTATCTACATGCAGTTATAAATCCAAACGGCGAATACGTTTTCAGTGCTATGCTTTGTTCACTCACCTTTGAAATGATTTATTTCATGTTTTTAAACATTTAGCAGTGTTTCAGACCACAGAGAATACGTCACTTTTCTTCTAAATGCTTTTTGTCTGGTTTTCATTATCATCTACAAAATGTATTACGACACTTTCGTTACCTCAGACTGCCAGTTTGTGTGGGTGTCCCCTATGGACTTGTCACAAATAAATCACTGCAATGCTTTTTTGAGCACCTTTATGTACTGAATATCTTCTGGTGCTTCCACAAAGCCAATAACTCTTACTTTACTCTGTAAAGTGTGATTCACAAGAGTTTTGGTAGGTTTTTACTGGTATTTCCTTAATCAGCCTAACAGAGCGCATCCCGATCTGAGCAAAATCCCCTCTCTCCGTAATCAGTGCGGTGGCATTGTCACTTCATGTTCTTGGATCCTTTGTGCTTTTCTATTGTTTCCCCATACCAGGCTTCTTGGCGGTTTTATTCTACTGACGCCAGCCGAACAAACCTGACAGCCACCTGGCGATATTATGAAAGTATTCTTCCTCCCCTCAGGCATGTATCAGTGCTATGAATGATAAAAGAAAGCCATGACTTGTATTGGTTACTAATCTGCTTTTCAATTTTTTGTTTCATCCCCTGCTCCCTCTTGCCTTGTTTTTTTCTTTTTTTACCATATATCCTGCACGTAGTGTGTATGGCGTAGTTATGCGGCTGATGAGAAATCGGTTTCCATTGCTACCTGGAAGCCTCATTTGAAGGCCTTGCATACCTGCAGCCCTACAAAGTAGGTACAAATATGGCAGCTGGTGCTGTTATCGATGTCTGTTCGAGCTTATAGAGAATTACTACTTGTCTGTTTCGTCTTGTTTCGTCTTCTTAAGTCCTCTCATTAAAAATTTCAACTAACAAATCAGATCACTAGTACTAGAAGCCTAGGACAGTGGGACAAATACAAATCATTGCCATTGACCTGAGGCCAGGCATTAGAAGCGTTTTTGCAAAAACCCACTCATATATCAAGGTTAATGTTTCACCCAGTTCCAAATTATCTCTAAGGAGGAGAAGTTCAACGCAGAGCTTGTTCCTTGATTTAATGGTATTTCTGTGCCTGTGCCTTTATATCAGGCTGTAGCTACAGATCTACTTTTGCAAGGGGAGAGAGCCTTGTGGTACTCTGCAGGTGAATGCACTGGGGAATTTGCTCCTTTTCGTCATAACTTCTCATATATGCAGTATTTCCTTAGGGCAAATTATATCCTCAGTTACACCCCCAGCCAGTAGAAGACGACTAAAAAGACCTGATGTCACGGTTTGCAGACGGGAAATATTTGATGTCCTAGTTTGGGTGAGAATTCACAGAGCACTGGCAGCCCAAGACTCTTCAATAATTCAGTAGAAGATTTACCAGAAGGTAGTAAATTGACTGATTCAATGCAGGGCACAAATCAGGAAGTAAAAGATACTTGATAAAGATCAAAAAAGCAGAGTGCTAAAAGCCTTATGGGAAAGCTCTGACAAGCATCCTAACTTGTTATTGCAGACGGCGCGAGAGAATTAGTGGTTTCTCTCAGAGCTGGGTGATGAACATCCACATGACAGTAAAAAGGTAATCATGTGCCAAAAAGCTCAGCCAAAAAGAGGTTTGGCTGGCTACCCAAAGCTGATCTTTGAATTTCAGAGAGTTGACAAGAACAGAGCCATAAGTAATCCATTACCATAACAGTAATTCCAAAACGCTCCAAACTAAAAGGAACTTTTACATTAAAAGTTACGTGGGATATTGATTTTTGACATATGCAAACAGGTTAAAGGCAACACTGGTATAAATGGATGGATATAAAATTACATAAATAGTGAAGCTGTGTCCCACCTAAAATGTTCTAAAATATGACTGTCCCTCAAAAGTGCATCTAATTGTTATTTTAAATAAGCGTATTGCTGTGCTATCCTAAAATTAAACCTTTTTATTCACCAGAGATAACTTTATCTAATAAGAGCCTACAGCTTTCTGTTATATATGTGTCAGCAATGCATTTTGCCTAAGTGCTTTGCCAACTCAGTCTGCAGTGGTATGTACTAAGCATGTTCTGCATGTGTTAAAACAACTGAAAAGTTTCTTTTTCAGAAGCGTTGTAGTTACAAGTCTTGCTTAAATGTTTTCGTGGTTGCAATGTAATGTGTGTGTTGTACACTAATTAACATATCCATTTACGTTTATCATATATCTAACATCATCTGTAACTAAGTAATGTGATTACTATCTGCATAACAAGTATGTTTTTCCCTCCCACTCCCTGACCTGAAGAAAAGAACAAGGGGAAGCTTCTAGCAGGTTTGTAGTTTCTTTTGTTTCTTTTATCTGTGAAATCGCTGCTTCTTAATGGCTTTTAGATGTCTCGGGTTCTGTACAGTAGGTTCAATGAACTGTAACTGTTAACCGATAATAAACAAAAATTGCATTTTTTTAAAACTCATATCGATAGACTAATGCTGCTGAAATTAGCTTCTTTGTCCCAGTTTTTGTATGGAGAAACTAGGCAATTTTTTTACTTTTCTAGCCACATGTTTTAGCTTTGAGGGGGAGCTCAGTTTGAACAGCGTCAGAGCAGCGAGTGGAGCAGCCTCCACGGACCCAGCTCCTGGGCCAGGACGCGGCCCCCGGCTTCTGCCGACACTCGAGGTTTCCAGGAATCGCAGTGGGAGTCACAGGCACCTAGTTGAGTTTGGCTTTGTGAACAAGCCCGCCAGCCCCCTGTCGCACGGGGAGGATCCCCCGACGGGGCTGGTTGGATGTCACCTTGGCCAGGTTCTGTGCTGCCCTGCAGGTGCATCCTCAAGGCTTCCTCAGTGCTGCGTCCCCACGTCGCCTAACCTTTTCCTGCCGTCCCCTCCTCAGGAGCATTTTGGCACATGGCAGGTGGGGGGAAAGCACCGCTGTGGTGGCTCACCTCCTCCCGGCTGCAAGGTTTGCACCCCGGCATGGCCCTGTTTGGGCTGAGGAGGCAGCCTGGCATCTCTCCTTAAATAAGCCCCACCACTAGGAGGGCAGATGGGGCTTCCACCCAACCTGGCTGCCTACAGCACGCAGTGGCAGGCTTGGCAGGGCTATCCTCGCTGGGTAAATAAAGCCCTGGACGTGCACAGTCCTAAGGCAGTAAGAGGAAATGCTGCTCTTTGCCGTACTTACAGCTCGAATCCTTAGGGACGGGAAAGGACTCGGCGGCTACAAGAGAAATTACACTACCTCCAAAACTCATTAGGGACGGGAGTCTACAGGCGTTCGGCAGCCAGCACTGTGGTATCAGCACGGTCAGAGAACAGTGGAGTTTACCTCCAAGCAGAAAACAATGAAAAGCCAAGAAAAAAAATGTTGGTGACACGTCAACCCCTGAAATACAACCGTCCCCGAGTTGTGCTGTGGTTCACAAACTCTTCTGGGTTATTCAGTCAGGGGTGGAAAGTCTTCACATCAATTACCCGCGTCCTGTTCCCTGTTCCAGACTGGTCCTCTGACACCTGACTCCATCCTTTTCCCCGATGTTCACGTAACTGCTGTTAGCGTCACAGGAACTCGAGGGGACTGGGTTTGCTCAGAGATGTCCCTCAAGAGCACTTCACCTGCTCTGTCCGTTCTGTGACTTTTCGTATACATCACCTCCATAGGCTTGCCAGCAACATATTGGTCTCATTAAATTATTACAGCCTGATTGAAACTTTTTTGCACTCACCAGCCATATTTCCTACTCCTCCAACAGCAACATTTAAAATTGACTTCAGCTTCTTTAAAGGCGAGACTGAAGTTGGCAGTAAATAAGTATGCACCTCCAGAACAGTGATTTGTGCAGAGGGGAGAGGTTATTTCTGGTTGTACCTGCGAGCACTTAAAGAGACAAATTTACCTAGAATCAGTAGAAGCTAGATGCAAAAAAAACCCCAGGTGTCGAAACTGTATTACATGCTCCATGTTAGTGATAACTGTTGTGGTTTTAAAAGTAGTCAATGATTTCGCCAGATTTTTTCACTTTATTTTCAATGAATGGAAGATGTTTGTCCCTTCAGAAACTCTCAACTAATATGTGCGCTGCTGCAAATTAGTGTGGGCATAAAAATGAACTAGTTATCTCCTGAGATCCTGGTCTGCGGTAAAAAACCCTACTGACCACTCAGTGCCTTTTAGAAAAGGTGTGTTCTGTCAGTGGCTGTTTATCATTCTTATGCTCATGTATTGCTGTGTGTTTGTATCACTTAAAATATGTGTGTTGTATGTGATCTTTTGTGGTAAAAATGTAATTGCAAACTGCTGCAACGTACTTCGAGATAACTGTCCTCCGCTGTTTAACTTCTTTCTTACTGCAATGCTGAGTGACTTGCATGGGATGCTATGTGAACTAAGTAAGCTGCTTCTTGTTTCACTCTTTAAATGGAGACGTGTTTGCACAAGTAGTGCATTGGATTGCTTTCTGAATACGCTCTTTGCTCTGTACTCCATTCTAATAACAGTGGAGAAAAACTTTTATTACTTTAGGTGAAAGTTGACTGGGGTTTTTTTCCCTACCAAAATGACTTTTATATTTACAGAAATGAATTCTTGCATTTTGTCCTGTATAGACCTACAGTCTTTCATTAGGTAGCTCAATGTTGCTGTGCATTTGAGTTGAGAGAGCTGTGCTTATGAGGTTGTCGCTTCTTACTGATTTTAAGAAAAATATGTACGTTGTATTTCTCAAAATATTACACACAAGCATTCCAATTATTTATCAAAAGTAATGGTAGACAACCTCTCTGGTGTATCCATGCTGAAAATGAGATATTTCTAAAAATCATTTCTAGAGTTCTGCAAGTTATTTTAAAAGCCTATATGTTAAATTCTGTGTATCTACAAATGCACACACTGAACGCAAATAGTATTTATTTCTGTTCAATTATACAACGTGGCTGAAATTCTTCCTGTGCAAGAAACTAGATCAAGACTGACGAATCTTACAACATCCTGAGAGCATAAGCCGTCATAAGCTGTGTGTAGGACATGCATTGGGTGTCTGCAAAGGATGAACGTCACCCTTTGTGTTGTCTAGTGTTGCGATTAGTGAGCCTGAATACGAATTGGCTATTCAGACAAGTCTCTCTGGTGCAATAAGGAGGAGTTTTGCCAGTATAGGAGCTTGGGGGAAAAACTCATCCTCTGAGTAAATTTACTCTTGAATTCTCTCCTCCTCCTATACTATCTGTTTCTAAAAGTAGATTTAATGTAAGCTCTCTGCATGCACCGTATGAAAAAGAAATCGTCCGTGATGCAGAATCTAACTTGAGGTGGAAAGCCTAACCCCTTACCTAGCAGTGGAATGCGTAGTAACACGGTCCTCTATCTCCCCTCACTCCTAGTAAGCTTTGTAGTAATAAACAGAAGCTCTTCAGGATGTACACCCCTCGGAAACATAGGTATTCAGCATCCTGCCTATTCACATGGTGTTTGAGAATGCCAACTAACATCAGGTGCATGATTCATTTACTTCCCCTCCTCAGTGCTTTAAAGTTCCTTACTTCTCCATAGGAGGTTTCTTAATTTATTTATTTTTAAGTGCTTGTAATTCCCTTGTTGCTTGTTGCCTGCAATGACGTTAATACAATGGCGATAATGCCAGTTCTTTGAAACTCGTCTGGTTGGACGATTGCAGTGTGCAGCACGCCACGGTTTGCCAAAGCCCAGTTCCCCTTCTCTGCCTGAGACGCGGAATGCATTACCCTGCGGAGATCTAAAAACGGGGTGGAATATTTGGGTAAAGACATTTCCCCAAGTCCAAGAGGATTTTTATAACCATGGCAGTTGAGTTCTCCATCTAATAATTAGTGGGGAATATTAAGCTATAACACGCTAGGCAATACCAACGTTCAAAACGTGCAATAGTTGTTGAGAAGAATCCCCTTGGACACAGCCTGTGGAAGCTGTGCTTGCGTCCTGTAGTGGAAAGTAGAGGAACGCATGTGAAATCAACCATCTGCCTCAGATGAATTCTGTGGAAATTGTGTCTCTTACCAAAAATGGTAATTCCTAGATGGATGGATCTTATGGGAAGAAACCCTTGATTTATAACTCAAGCTTATTACAATTTTTTTCTTACTTTTTAAAAGTAACATAAAAGACAATAGAAGTACAAACTGATGATAGAAAAATGAGATAAAAAATAGTTTCTCTTCATCTGGAAATTGTTTTGAAAAAGGAAAAAATACACAAAACCCCTGAACTTCACTTATTTTTTTCTGATTGATGATTGAACTTTAAGACACTATGTCCCTGAAATTCTCGTTATTACTCATTGAAGGTATGAGATATAACACCACATTTCTTGGGTTCATGGTCCTAGCATGAGACTGGTGGAGAAGTCTTGAATGTTTGAGCTTCAGGCCTCACTGTACTATCCATTGCATTTGTATTTGTTCAATTTAGCTTATTCTCAGTAAAGTCGTCTGTAGGCTTGGTAAGAATCAACATCTGCATTTATTGGAAGTAAACTGCTGAAAACTGGCACATACGTTTGCTTGCTGTTGTTTTCCATGGGTGATAATTTTTGGCAGTTTTAGCTTCTGTCTTGACTCAAGATCCAAATCATTCTCCCTCACCCTCAGGCGCTCCAGTTACTTCTGATTCATTTCAATTTCTTCCTATTCCCACTTCCACCAGCTGGGTCAGTATGAAAACTGAAAAATAAACCGTAAATGGTAGCAAGCAGTAGTGCTGCCGGTAGTGAAGCAGGGCAGAAGATAAACTTGACCAGAAATGCAGGGAGGTAGGCAAGGAAATAGGGGAGTGGGACTGGGAGGCAGAGAGACGCTCAGTTAACCAAGAAGTATTGTAAGACAGTCCTTGGAAGACAGACAGAGTGGTGAGTATGGGAGAGAAAAGCAAAGATTCGTAAGCATTTATCAATTTAAACATAATCTGATCAAGTCTAGTCATTTGGTCCAGCAGAGAAGTACTCTTGTTCCCTGCAGTGAAGCTACAGTGACCTCTAGTGTCCCTAAACATCTATTCCTTCATAAATCAAAGGTGGAAAAGACAGAATTTAAAAACGAAGATGTAGGAACTAGAAAGTGCTTGCTAGTTCCCTATGCCAGGGAAGTGAAGGCTCATGCATGTACTGACAGGAGGAATGAGTGGTGAGATCCTACAACTGACCTTCCGGAAGGAAAACAAGAGAGAGAGGAGAGAAGTCACTTGCTTTTTTCCCTACAGGTGCCAGTTATAATTGATCTCCACTATAGGATGCTTCAAAGCTTCACTGTTATCAACGTGAATACATTCCACAACTTGCAACCTGCGAGAATAGTGGAGCAATAGGTCCAAAGAGATTACCATTGCCGAGGAAGATAGTAATAGGAAGCAAGTATGTATATAAACCAACTGGGATAACCTATAAATCACGTAAGGTACAAGAAATGATGGACAGACACACATCTAAAGGAATGCAGACATGACAGGAGACAGCTGTGGTTCTCTCAGATCCTTGTCATTTAGGTCTGACTCAGGAACTTGTGTAATTTCATTTTCCTGATTCTTTCTCATGGTTTTTGCCTTTTGGACCAATATTCAACTTAAAGTTTGGGAGTACTTACAGGGACATGTGCCTTTCCAATGGCCATTAACAGGTTTACATTAATTCAAGGGATTTCCTTTGGATATTGTGTACAAAGAGAGGAGAAAAGGGGAGAGAGAAAAATAGAACAGGCTAGGTCCTGCAAGAGGTGAAGGATTTTTAGCACAGCACTGGGCAGTGCTAATCCAGCCAGCATTAAATCAGAGTGAAGGGCCCTAAAGGCTTCAGTTGGCTACCAGTTCAAGTGCAGAGTACCCAAAGATGCTTGAAAGGGCATAAGATTATCTCCACTCTGTATCTCTAACATCATCCCTACCGCTATTGCAGAATCAAGAGCCAGATGCTATATAGTCTATAAGGAAAGGGACTTTCACTGTGGGAAAAAGCCTGGTCAGGATGCCCCCAAAATTCAGTTGTTCCTTCATGATCTGTTATTTATCAAATATAGAAGAGCCCCATGGCAGCGTGTGCCCAAGGGCAGCAGCTTTCTTCTCCCAAGCATGAATTCTCCACTGCTGCAAGTCATACAGTTTATGCCTGCACTGAGTAGGACCCAGTGACTTCAGGAACATTTCCCACCAGTCTCAAAATAGGAACAGGTATCCAAGAAGTGAAGAACAGCTATAATCAGTGTCTTTGGAGAAACTCTCAAGATGCAAAATAGAGTTTCCAAACCACGCTTCCTTCAGGGGCTGCGTTTCTCTTCACAATGCAGCTATCCTCCGCATGGACCCTTGGCATGCCATTACATTGCCATTGCTACAAAGCAGATTTATTATTTTTTTTAAGTACGAGGTCTGCATTTAAAATGAATATTTTCATTCTCAGTGTTGCGCTTTTGAAAAATGTCTCTAGTACAGATGAAGTGTCTACTGTTCCTTTCACCATTGCCTCATTGCTTTGATTTGGAGAACTAAAGATATTCAGGTTAAGTAGCCATTGTGTACCATTCAGCTTTTATAAATGAAATAACCATGTGTACAAATCATTTAAAGGCAGCCATTGCTCTCATTAGTACAAATTAATTGACAGAACAACATGTATGTTTTTTTCATTTTTTTTATTTTCATTTTTATCTTGGAGTTAATGGGAATGTAGTCCATACTGATCATTTCTATGGCTGTTTTATCAATCTTCCTTTCATTTAAATTAGTGCAACAGAAACTGTCCAAAAACTTTTTTACTCAAAGATTTCTAAAAACTAAAAAAATACTTCATGCTTCGATAGCAAATACAAGTTGAGCCATAAGAGGAGTTAAATGAAGCACAGGGGACACGTGCCTAGGAATAATATCTATAAGAAGTCCATTTTGATTCTGTTGCTCATGCTGTATAGTATGACAATGCAATAATGTGGTTAATAAATATTTTATAGCTTATATTTTCATGAAGCAGTACAATGCAAAAGATTCCTGAGCTGAAATGTCATTCAGTCTTGAAATGCAATTTGTATTGAAAATTAAATTTTAGAACTCGCTTTTCTTTCTAATAGTAGGTTCTGTGGGTCTTTTGTATTGCATATGCAACCGCACACAGTACTGCAGGTCTGGGTAACAGTTTGCAATGGAAACGGATAACATTTCTAGCACCATGATGTGTTTATTTAAACAATTGCTTGCTTTGGGCAAGGGAAGAAGGGGATTACATTCAGAAATTATAGTAAAGGTATTCTTTCAAGTGATTCAACATGCCATATAGAAATACATTTATTTAATAATCTTCCTATTGGTGTGCTCATTTGTTAGTGTTCTTGAAAATTATCTCATTATAAGCTTCCCAGCATGTTCTTTGCCTGCTACAAACTGCAACCTTTCTGCTCTCAGTGATGTTTGTATCCAGAATGAAACGCTATGCTATGCTATGTTATGCTATGCATGGACAAAGATGTCTGATTATCTCAACATTTCACAGCCACAGAAATTTGTAACTACTTTCCATTTCATATAATTACACATTAACACTGTATTTTCAGAGTGCAGTAGGTTAAACATCTGAGAACCACGTAGTCCACGTTAGCATTAGTTAATTAGCTGCAGAATTCATTTCTGTTGAAAACATCTTAGAGGCATGCTGATGTTAAATGCAAAGACTTTGAGAGTACTAGAAAGTGTCCTAACTTCAAATACAATATAATTTGCAGGTAGACAGTCTTTGCTATAGATGTTTTAAAAGCACCCCCAAAGCTTATACCAAGGCAGTAGGACTGGAAGCAAGACCCAGTAACATCATGCCATGAGCAGCTACTGCATCGCTCCCATCATCTCTTCCCTTGCAAGAACAGGACCACCTGTACAGGCAATTGAACTTAATCTTGTAGATAAAACAAGGTGCCCAAACCTTGGTATCAGACTTCCTTTCTGTTTCCCCTTTGTGCCTTCTGCTATAGGAAGAGGCAAGCAAAGGCAAAAATGTTAAATAATGAAGAAGCATAGGCAGATAGTCACGGTGACCACAGGATGTTCATCAGATACGTTTGAACATGAGCAAAGGTAATTTAAGCACTGGAAAGTAGAAAATCTACCTATGACACGTTTAGCTGAGTGGAGGGGAGGGTTACAAGCGCAGGAGGGAAAAAAATCAGCTTACACTTGGCCAACTATAAGACCACAGGGCCACCATTGAACCACCAGTCACAGTCATGAGCTTGGCTGGGCTCTTGTACCTGTCCTAAAGTGCCTGTCCAATACCGCCTGCAGGTAGTCAGCTCCCAGCTTAATCTCCAGCAGCAACTTCAGTGAGCACACAGCGTATCATTACATTTCCATTAATTGGTCATCGTGCTGTTTCTTGGATGCTCTGTTAATTTTGGTTTTGTCTTGTCCAAGTAAGTGCTGTAACAAGGAATTTTGGATATGGGTGATCACTAACAATGCATATGAAATGTTGGAAGTGCCACATCTTGAAAAAGCATGAATATACTAACAGTATTTTTGCCTGCTTAAGAAAAAAAACACCAAAATGACACTACATGGCATGCAGTAATAATAGAATACATTTTGTTCTTGTTTACCTGAAGAGATGGCCAGAAATGCACTGAGCTGGGCTGACTAAAATGAAAATAAATCTATTTAAAAGTCAAGGAAAAAAAATAGAGATTGATCTGTAACAATTGGGCAAAATTTGTTTCTCTTTGTTAATTTTAATTTCCTTTACAAGGTTATTCTGTACTGTAAAATAGACCGCTACTGATGATACCTCTAACAAAAAACAATTACATCAAATCAGTTTCGTTCCCAAATGAAATATATTCAATGAAAACAAAAGTGTGTAAGAAACAGATTCATACCATTGAGAATTTTTAGAAATTATTTCCTAATATCATGCAATAGAAAAAAAAAAAAGGAGCGGAGGAACCATGAAATAAAATAAATTTCTCTTCTTCACAGTCAAAAGCTAAGTTTTAAGGAGCGGGTCCGGATGGCCAGCCCCCGAGGTCAAAGTATAAAGAACAGGCAGTCTTCAGTTGGAGATCGCCGGTCACCAAGTGCTGACATTGCCACCGAGGGCAGCCCCACCAAAGTCCAGAAGAGCTGGAGCTTTAATGACCGAACCCGCTTCAGGCCCTCGCTGCGGCTGAAGAGCTCCCAGCCCAAACCCGTGGTTGACGGTAGGAGTTTTTCATGCCTCGTTTGCCATTATGCGCTGGTCCACGCCGGCTCACACTCACGTACACCTGCACTGTGAATGCAACCCCGTCTTTGGAAAGCAGAAAGAATTGTTATTTCAGGGCAGAGACACAAGAAAGCAATAGCCTGCTTCAAAGAGCATGCCAGCAATCCATGCTGGATCAATGGGCTGTGGCCAATGGTATGAGGTTCAACAAGGCCAAGTGCCGGGTCCTGCACTTGGGTCACAACAACCCCACACAGCGTTACAGGCTTGGGGAAGAGCGGCTGGAGAGCTGCCTGGCAGAAAAGGACCTGGGGGTGTTGGTCAACAGCTGGCTGAATATGAGCCAGCGGTGTGCCCAGGTAGCCAAGAAGGCCAATGGAATTCTGGCTTGTGTCAGGAATAGCATGGTGAGTAGGACTAGGGAAGCAATCGTTCCCCGGTACTTGGCACTGGTGAGGCCCCACCTCAAGCACTGTGTCCAGTTTTGGGCCCCTCACCACAAAAAAGACATTGAGGTGCTGGAGCGAGACCATAGAAGGGCAGTGAAGCTGGCGAGGGGTCTGGAGAACAAGTCTTATGAGGAGCGGCTGAGGGAACTGGGGTTGTCCAGCCTGGAGAAAAGGAGGCCGAGGGGAGACCTTGTCACTCTCTACAACTACCTGAAAGGAGGGTGTAGCCAGGTGGGGGTTGGTCTCTTCTCCTGAGTAACAAGCGATAGGACAAGAGGAAATGGCCTCAAGTTGCACCGGGGGGGGTTAGCTTGGATATTAGGAAAAATTTCTTCACCGAAAGGGTTATCAAACATTGGAACAGGCTGCCCAGGGAAGCAGTTGAGTCACCATCTGTCATGGTTTGGGCCAGACTGGCCAATGATGGAGGTACCTGGAGGTATTTAAAAGATGGGTAGACGTGGTGCTGAGGGACATGGTTTAGCGGTGGGTTTGGCAGTGTTAGGTTAACTGTTGGACTTAATGATTTTAAAGGTCCCTTCCAACCTAGACGATTATTTTTTTTAGTAAGAAATCTTGTGTCAGTGGTGCCTAGGGAGGAACTGGTGGAAAAGGGCGTCACTATGGAAAATCGCAGGTGGACTGAATGCATCCCTTGGGTTTGGCTGCAGCAGCTCTGCCATTGCAGCTCCTCTCCCAGCGCTGGGAGCAGCTGCTGCCCAAACCCCGCTGCCTCTCGCTGGTGGGCCATACACCATGGCCAGCTGAAAGCACAGCTTGTATGGCACTGTCCCCTCCAGGCAGAGGAGCTTGCTGAGGAGCTGGGAGATGCCCTCTCACCTCCACTGGGAGCACAGCCACCACGGGATATTCTACTGGTGCTTTAAGTTTTACAGGGTTGTATCCGGTTCGGTAAGGCAGGTGGATTTAGCAAACAAAACCAGTGTTATTGCTTTTATGTATTGCTTTCTGAAGGGTATTTTAGATGTCAGAAGGACTCCTAATGCATGAAGAAGTGGATCTTTGTGAAAACGGCATGCTGACCCCGTAGCAGGCGGCAGTGTAGCTTTTACTGCACACTTTGTCCCCATGGGAAGGGATGCTGCCCCTCTCTGCTCTCCATTTGCTAGCTAAGGTCCTGCTGAGCATTGAACTAGCCACTGTTTAGGGCAAAGACCTTTTTTTTTTTAAGGCAAATATGTTTATTTACAAAAACTTGCCCAAATGGAGACAGTGACTTCCCTAACCTGGGAGCACCAAAGCTGGTGAGAGCAGCCCCTGGACAGGCAGGAGCCAAGAGCGCGGGATGAATCCAACCCCTGTAGAGAAGGGTCCTGCACTGAAAGGGGCACTCACACAGCTCTGGGGGTACTGCTGCCCCAGAGGATTTAGGTTTGGGTTTCTCCATTCACATTTTTCCCAACTTACGGATGTTTTGTGCTTTCCTGTGGGACCCCCAGACAGAAAATAAGGAAAACAAATTGACCGGCTACAACAGGAGGCTGTGACCCTGGCTGTATGGGAAAGGTACAACATAAATCATTTGATCCAAGTAAAAAGATACAGCTTTGCACTCTTTCTACAATTGCAATCATGCATGTTTCATCCAACAATTGTGGTAAAACTAATTAAACAGAAGTGCGATTTCGGTGTCTGCTTCCTTTTTAGCGCACATGTTATCACAGACATGTAGGTTGCAAAATACCCATTGAAGTGAAATGCCCCATCCCTCAGCTGAGGACGTCCTACACAGCTCATCTCTTCAGGAAGAGCCTGGGTAAATAAACATTTCCTGGAGGGCAAACAAGGCAAACCAACAGTGTTTGCTAAGGTCGTCCTTCCAGGCTAGCCCTCCTCTGCAGAGACCTCTCAGATGCACAAATCCCGAATTTGGCTGCGTTACAGTGAGCTGCTGGGGTGTACCAGCCACCAGGCTGCTATCCAGGTTGCTCACGGCTCCTCGCTCCATTCTGGGGCACGAGCTCTGGCTCGTGTCCCACAGCAGCTGTGGCACAGGGACGGACTATGGAATGCCGGCCTGGGTCTCACACTGACGTGGAGCTGGGACAAGGCCACTTGCACCGCAATGGGAAGTGAGAAATGCCCTAGGTACCAGAGTGGCCTTCAAGCTACCCTCTCTTAATTTAGGCTTCCTACGTAATCACTTACACAGCGCGAGTATCTCCCCAAAACCACGCCAGCAGTGATTTCATAGGTTAAACCCCCGTAACTTGCACTGTGCCTGGAAGTGAGCTAAGAAGAGAGTAATTTGTTGAGCACACTCCCGGGGTATCAGCGGCTCACTTCTGCTCTAGCCCTGCAGCCTGCACCTCTCTTAAGCATCCATTTAGTTTTTCATCAGCCCATTTGTCACAGAAACATTTCCTCAGCACGTCCTCTATTTTGTCCTGTACATATTGTCATTAACAGCAATGACCTGCACAAGAAGAACGTGTTCCCTCCTATTGTCTCCCTTTCACGCAAAAGGTGGCATAAACGGCACCTTGGGTATTTCTGTAGACAAAAGATAATAACAACAACAGAGCGTTCGTAGCTGAGCCTAAACTCTTAAAGATCTTCCCCCTCCTCAGGGCGAGCGCGGCCTGTTTCCTTGTCAGTGGTTTCCAGCTACTAGTCCACCCTTAGGAACTGGGGCCAACAGATATGACCAATTTCTTATCCGCGGCAGGAGGAACAGCTTCCATTGTCTCCAGCTTTTAGGCAAATGCCAAGTTTCCACTCTGGGACCTCGTCCAGCTACTTCTAGGACTGGTATCATCAGAGAGACATCCAGCGTGCTCATGGCTGAAAGGCAGCTCCTTGCTACCTTACCCTATACATTGCAGGAAAAGTCAAGCACTATCAACCTTTATTTTTTAGTTTTTTTATTTTTTGGAGGGATGCGTTACCAGTTTTGTAGTTGGATATGCTTTCTGCATTGGACAACTCAATGAAAAGGGTCTGGATGTGATGTATTTCATTTAGAACGTCTTGCATTTTTCACTAGATGAAAACAGAATTTGCAGCATTTTATTAATATCTTTCAGTTGTCAGGGCCTCCTGTTTCCTCCTTGAGGTATTCTCTGGCCAAAGGATTAATTATTTTAGTGTGCTGATCTTCCAGCCAAACTAGAAGCCAACCCATTCTAGATGAAAGTCTGGGCACAAAACAATACCCTTGGAAAATCTAGTCCTTCTGCTGATTCTTACATCTCTGTAGCATGCTTGGGGGAGAAGAAATTACACTTGCAAGAGATCTTTCAGACAGAGACAACATACTACTGGGTATCCAGTCCAGTGTCAAAACTTTGTGTCAGCAACATAATGAAAAAATAATAACCTCTTGGTATGAAATTCCCTTTCAAAAAGAAAAGATATAGTAGCTTGATTTTTCCTTCATACGGGATTTGGGGTTGCAAACATTCTTCCAATAGCCCAGGCAGAGAAGGAATTACCTCATTATGAAGGTGAGGTGCACTGAACTCCATGTAAAAATAAAGCAAAGAAGCAAATATGTAAGTAGAGGGTTCAGAAAGGAAAGGAAATTGTTAGCTTACAAGGATGATCTAAGGCAAATCGTCAACGCAGCGATTTTGCGGGGCTGACTGAGTTCTGATAAAGGATGCGGCTGGAATCTGGGCCAAAACCATCAAAAAGAGACTGCTGGAAAAACAAAACATTAGCAATTAGAAACTGGCCTGTAAAGGGAGGTTTCTAATCCAGACAGGAGCTTATGGAGGCAGCTAAGAGGCTAACATGATTGAAAATGTAGTAGCCTTCCTCTTAGGCTACCCAGTAACAAAAGCTTACTAACACTGTCCTGCTGCATACTAAAACCACAGAAGGAGGGTTTCTTGGCAGTAAGCGAAACACTTAAGCTGGCCACAGGTATCTCCCAAAAGGATTTTGGCGTAGCAGCCTTAGAACAGTGTGACCAAAACTGTTGCACAAATGGCTTTATTTATGGGTAGCAACAGTCCTCTGAAACTGCCTGTAAACCATTTATTGCTATTGCCAAAGTAGGCCTGGCAACGGCAGCAATTATTTCAGCTACATATGTGCATTTGCAAATGGAATCCAAACCTGAGAGAGCTTTAATGGCTGGAGAGAGCTTTGGTGGCATGGCTGCAGATGGTCTCTCGAGAGCATTTAACAGCAGCGGAGGGGAGCTAAATCAAAAACCAAGACTTATGTAATCTGATTTTAAATACATGTCTAGTCTCTGGTGACATGTGGCTCGCAACTGCCAGAACTCTTGTTGAAGGGGAGGCCCTGCACAAATTAACGAAGGTGCCAGGATGCTGCATTTCCAGTCCCTGTTAGGAGTTTAAAAGGGAATTATCAGGACCAAGCAGGTCAAAGGGAAACCTTCACCAATCAAGAATGGTAAATAGCGAAGCAGTACAAAGCACACACTTAAAAGCATACAAAGATCGTATAGGGTCATGCAAGAGCCTTCCCCGAAGGGATGCCCTGTCACGCGGGCGAAGGTGCTGCCGGACCTTGGAGCCACATGCAGCCACTGCCATACCCACACACCAAGCGAGCCAGGGGCCACCTATGGCCCCGAGGCCTCCTCACACAGTCCCTGCACCAAAACCAGGGAAACCACAGCCAAACTGCCCAGGGGGGAAAGGCCCTCGGTACATGAGAACACCCAACGGCAGTGGCCAAAACTGTGCCAGAGTCTGTGCAAGCACTTCAGTAGTATGGGTGATCTTGTGCTTCAGGCGCTGTGCCTGTGTCTTGTTGTATTTAGCGTAGATCCAGCCACAGAGACTCACCTCGAAAAATCTCTCCTTTCCTCTTTTCTGAGGAAGAGAACCTGAGCTTAAATTGTGCTCCAGCCTTGCACAGCCACAGCTGAAGTAGTGAACGGGCGTTATGTTGTGCACGCAGTTCTCAGTGAGGGACAAAAATGCCCTATTATACTTGTTTTCTACCATCCCATGCTTCTAAGCCACTGCATGAGTTATTGTGCCTTTACGGTAACCTAGAGACATTGTGTGGCTTTTTGAATAAAACATCAAAAGCATTCAGCACTGGAGATACTGCAAACATATTTAATTTGATTAATTAAAAAGAACTCTCTAAGGAAATACTTGATTTCTTGCACCATCCCTGAACATTATACGCTCACACGACCTCTAGCCTTTCATTCCCTACAGAGTACTTGCACAAAATCCTCAGGGTAGAGTATATTATAATAACCATGGAAAGAATGCAATTGTGTGTTTCAGCCCCCATGTCCTCAGTTACTACCATGTAATTTATGCATTGCAAAAATGACAGGTTTTCCTTTCAGTAGCACAAACATCTTGACCTTGTGTATGGTTCACTTCATGTGGCAAAGGTCCTTACTTTGGTTGCTTTTACATCTCGGTTAGCTTAAATGTGCTGATTCAAAATGAAGCTGCATGATGTCAAAAGAAAGCTGCTCGATTTGTATAAACCCCATATGATGGGACTAAATGATATTTTATTAGCAACACATCAGTTTGTGCTAGGTTGGAGATTTATTTTCTTGTGATTGTTTAACTCAGTGATAGGGCTCTCATTTATTACTGTTGTCACTGTAATTAATTAGGAAGATCTTATAAAAATAATCGGGCATTCTGATCTCAGCTCCGAGTCATTTTTTTCATTTTGTGTAAATAAGTACAGGCTATTGGTTTTGAGGCATTGTTTTAGTTTATTCCAACCAAGGTCCTGGGCCGTATGAGTCCATAATTCAGCCTCTCTCTGTATGGGAGAGGACTTGAGGAACCTGCTGTGCACAGTTGCTCACTGGACTGAGCACTCACTTGGTGGTCACCGGAGACTGACTGACAAGCTCAGCTCCGTGGGGGACAGCAGCCCACCACGCAGAAGTCTGATTTGCATGGATTTCAGACAACCTCATCTGCCATGGAGAGTAAACAAAAGAGTTAAGAACTCATTTTGAGAGGGACGCTCATAAAACTTCCCAACCACCATGTAACCCACTTGCACCAAATCCGAAACATTCGAGGAATGTTACCGTTTTTCTAAAATGAAAATACAGGACTTTCCTGTGGGTACCTGAATCGAAAGCTGCCGTCCTCCTCTCTCCTCTTGCCCACAGCTACCACCTTCTTCAAACAACAGGACCTGGAAATCTCCCAGGGCACAGGACCTCTGTACGTCTTATGGAATAATCAGACATCATATCAACTGACGTGTGCTACGAGGTCTTGCACACAGACAGAGAATTAGGTGTGACATTAAGCTCATTAGTCCACAGTTCTAGATCTTATCATATGTATCTGCAATTTCTTTTACAGTTTTAACTTCTCATATGTGGTGTATGTAAAATAACAGAGATGCGTACCTAAAAATACACTAAAATCATACGTTTAGAGCCACCTAGCATTTTTCTTTCCTACTCTTCTCACACGGCCACCTGAACTTGCTGGCTAATGTGACACTATTTATGATAAGATCAACCATGTAAACTGCACAGTTATTGTGCATATAATGAATTGTTTTTAGAAAGTCTCCTGGTCCTCCGTATCATCACTCAAAATGAAAAGGACTCCTTTTTAATTAAGTAGTGGGAGCTGTTCCATGAAATATTGCCAGTGCAGAAAATTTTTGAGAAGTTAAATAATAACTAAAGATAATTGAGAGTTGTTAGAAAGGAATGCTAGAATTTTAGATATTTGGAACTTGCCTGCATTATATGATAACTGATATAAATTAGGTTTCTGACCTTAAAAAATTGCGCTTACAAAGAAAGGAGACTAGATAATTATACCCAGAATATGTAAAAAACTTCCCAACGATCCTGTCTTCCATTTTGGACAAATCTGGGCTTTTTTAGAAATGCTTTCACATACAAAATGTTGTTAGGGATATTCTTGATGGTATTCTGCTTCGTACTGCACTTCAGCTACCGAATGCCAGTTCTGGTGTTCTCTTCTCTTCCCCAGCTGTAAAGTTTTGCCTTTTCCAGGAGGGAGAAAAAAGGGAGAAAGGACCAGGCTACTCCTCCTGGGGACCGCCTGCAGGGTAGAGCCTCAGGGCATGCAGAAGGGAAAGGGAATTCCTACCAGCTCGTCCACAAGTGCTCCTCCTTCCAGGAGGCAGCAGTTTCCTTCCCTTCCTGAGAAATTGCTTTCCAGCATGGAAATGGCAACCATTTCGTAAAAGCTCCCTTTAAACGATGCTTTCAAATCTTGTCATCCTTATTCCCTCTTTCTTAATTTTGCCACTTGAATACTGTTGTGTACTACCACGGGGTTTTGTGTCATTTTCTAGACAAATATTAAGCATCTAACGTGAAGAGCACATCACGGGAGTTTACTTGTCCTGCCTCCTTCCTTCTTTCATGATCAGGAGAAACCTTTTCTGGGGTTTATTTTCAGGGATTAAGGAAATAAATATGTGATTCACTCCCTCGGGCCTCCTTTTTCTGGCCTTTGCCCTGGAAAGCATGTAAACATGTACTGCTGCCTTTCCGTCTTTGGGGGAGCTTTGAGCGTTCTTATCATTAAGCATGCGATTAAGTTCCATCCCAATTAGTGTTGCTTTTTGCAGTTGATTTTTCCTATGGAGCTTAGCAAGTAATCGCGGTGAAACAATTTATGTGAACTCTTTACCGAAAGAGAGTCAGCTTGCTGATGGTTTAAAGCAAAGGAAAATGTGAAAGAAAATCACTTCTAGGGGTAGTGAAGGGAATTTGTATTCACGGTTCAAGGAAAATAATGAGACCTTGTGAAGAGGTGAGAACCTTCATGAAACAAATTTTTCAAAAGACACTAGCCTGGGACATTTTAGTTTGATAAAGCGAAATTGCACTAATCGTATGAACATAAAGCATGAAGATGTTTGTACTTGCAATAATTTTTGAGGGAAAAACATAACTGAGATTTTGTGCAACATTCCCTGCGTTATGACATTTGTGGAAATACTATAAAATACAAGCAGGTTACCTCAATATTTTAGAGAATATGGGTTAATTCCCTAATTCTCCACAACAAATGCTCAGGGTGAAGAAAGCTACTTCAAAGGCAGTGTAAAGCTGAGTGAAATGCACCTACCTTGTGGGCATCCTAGGCTTTACCTACAGCAGCATAACAGGGGTTCTACATTGCTTTCAAAAGGGGCTGAAAGAACAGAATAATGAGAGTATTAAGCTGCCAGCATTGCTTCTGGAATGAGAGAGGTCCCCTGAGCTCAGCAGACATTTATCAGCGAGGCACTTAGGAGTCTAACGCTAAAGCAGCTTCCTGGGCCTCCCTGCTGCGGCAGACCTGTGCATCTGTCCGCACCTCCCAGGGGGCTGCACATCATGCCATGGGACCGTCTGTCCTCCAAAAGCTTTGAATTCATGATTCTAACTTGACTTGCCCAGAAATTAGATGCACTGAATTCTCCACTCATTTTCTTTCTGACCCTTCAGGCAGAAAATGAGTTTAGAGATGAGTGAGCCACGTCAGGGTGCTCTGCACCAGTGCCCTGGGCAGCCAGAGTGCTTGGATGAGGCTGCCGAGCGGGATGGAGAGCAGGCTGTGAAGCTTGGACTTCAATTCCCAAGTTGAACCCTGGATTTTGAATGATAGTTACAAGCTATGGCTTGATGTAACTCAGCACCTGTGAAAATTAGGCCACCATCCATTTTTCACCTTGAGTCATGCATTACGATGAAACTCAGTCAGGCTTTTTTTCCATATCAGTGGTTTTTTTAACAAGTTGACACAACACTCTGCTGTAACATGAATAATTGAGAGTCGTACACAGACTATCAACTTCAGGCACCTATTTAGGTTTTGCCACGTCTAAAAAGTGAATACTCAGTCTCAGCAGAATGATTTAGATCACCCACATGAGGAGTCCTAACTGCCTCCTACACAGTCAAAGAAAGATCTAACTGCTCCTGAAGGAGCATGTTTAGCTTGGAGAAGAGGAGGCTGAGGGGAGACCTCATTGCCCTCTACAACTACCTGAAAGGAGGTTGGAGAGAGGGGGGTGTTGGCCTCTTCTCCCAGGTGAATAATGACAGGACCAGAGGAAATGGTCTGAAGTTGCGGCAGGGGAGGTTTAGATTAGATATTAGGAAGAATTACTTTACTGAAAGAGTGGTCAGGCACTGGAACAGCCTGCCCAGGGAGGTGGTTGAGTCACCATCCCTAGAGGTGTTTAAGAAACATGTAGATGTGGCACTTCAGGGCATGCTCTAGTGGCAGAGATTGTAGGTTGTTTGGTTGGACTCGATGATCTCAAAGGTCCTTTCCAACCATGAAGATTCTATGATTCTATGATTCTAAGGCTTCAGAAAACAAGTCAAAGGGTCTCTGTTGGGATCACCATACTGGTCACTCTGTTAGGAGCACTTCCATAGGACTATTCATGGCATCGGCACAAGGACTTACTAATGCTGGATTGTCATTACTAGCATATGGCAGTTCCCAGAAAACAAATTAAAGAGTACAAAATCTTTTTGATTCTGTTCAACAGGAACATAATTACTTGAATATTACTGACATTGAAAGCATGGAGCTATGAGGGTGATCAGAATATTGTCACAGTTTTCCTGATGCTAGAGCATGATGCTAACAGCAGAAAACACTTCTTAGAAAGGACACGTTATTTACAGAAATAATAAATCAAACCTCGCACGTAACTTTTGCACAGAGGCATATGAAACGCAGCTACAATCTCATAAATTTTTTGTTGGTGACATATAATGTTTCAGAACAGTGTAATTTTTAGCCCATTCATTTGGGGTGATCATAAATGACTGGAGTTTGCGTGAAGAATGCATAAATACTGTGACAAACACAGAAATTCGAGACAATTTTAATGACTTGTGCATGCTTCTCTTCTATTTCTTGGTAATTGCTGTTTTGTTGTGTGATTAAATCAAAGACTGCTCTTCAGGAAGAAAGAGGAAGAAATTAAAAAGTGGCAAAGACAAGACTTTTGCCCAACATATATAATGTCAAAGATTGTGAGATAATGGCGGATGCCTCATCAGTTATTAAATAAACACTTTCCAGATTGGTGTTTAGGATCAAAACATATCCTGAATTGTAAAGATGCTCGTATTAGAAAAGAGGAATTGTTTCTGGATTGTCAGACTGGCTGACACCTCCTCTTAGGGAGACTTGCAGGGGTATGGTCTAAATCTGTATTAAGAGACACTTTGGCCATCGTCGAGACCAGATTCGTGAGCTGCCCAAGCAACAGACTTGAAAGGCCTGTTTAAGCTGGTGGTAGAGGCTCCTGGAGAGAATGGAGGACCAGTGCTAACCCTAGGAAGGCTCTGCAGAGTGGCCAGGTCCATGCAGAGCAGCTGCTGCCTGAGGTTGCCGGTGGAGCCCTCTTGGACCGTGCACAGATACCCCAAGAGAGAGCAGGAGACACGGCCAAGAAGCATGGGTAAGGATGGAGAAGCAGATGCGTGCAGGGCTAGGCGCGAGCCAGCACCAAAGGGTCTACCTGTCCCAGTTCATGATGGGGAGGGCTCTCTCTGGGAACAGACAGCAGCATGGAGCAGGGCTCATCTAAGGCTGTAGCTTAATTCTGTCTGGGAACTGGCAGAGATTTTAACAGCTGGAGCTGCTGAAGCAGCCAAACTGGCCCCAACACGGCCCCGACCTTGAGGATGAACTCGAGAGGGACAGAAACGATACAAGTACATCTCACCTCGTAACTATGTTGTACACAACATGAGCTTCCACTGGAAAAATTCATCAGAATGTGAACTTTGATTTTGGTGGTGGTGGGGGGGTTAAGCTAGATGCTTTTTTCCCAAATTGTTACTATTCGTTTCCCAAACTTTTTCCCAAGTCTGCTCAGTATTCTGAAGAAACATGAATGTTTCCCATGTGAATCAAAGAAGGTTTATAGCTTTTCATAAGTTTTATTGACGTGTGGTACCGAGTGCCTGCCATAATGAAGGAAATTCATGTCAGTGGGAATATTAGAAAGAAAAAAAGAAGGTGATTTATTTGGAGCGGTATCTCTTCGTAAAGCTGGCTTAAATTTATAAGAATTTTCCAGCATCTGTCTAAAGATTTTGCTGATTTTTGTATCCACATGTGAGCAACAGGGAATACTATAATTGCACCACGCTGTTCTCAAAACAGTTCTGCAAAGATATACTGCATTAAGGTGGCCCTTTTATTAATGACACTGTACTTGGCAAAGGACCCAGCAACCGTATCAGTGAGAGAACCATGCAGAAACATGTTTATTTTAAACTTTCAACTTGGAGTCTCCTGTTTCACTGGGGTTACGTGGTTGTAGCTTTAGCAGAATTAGTCCTAATTTATACTGGCATAACTGAGTAGATTCAAACCTTAGAGACATACTGGCAGTACCAGTAGCATAAAAAGCTCTGGTTTTAGTATGGTACTTAGAAATGAGCCGGGAGATTTCCGCACTGGGAGAAGTTAACTGGAGAGGCTGATCAGACATGACACGTGGAAAGTTAGTGTCGTGGAACACTTCAAGCCTGCGGAGAGTGGGGTTTAGGTAGTATGTATACCTACCAAACTAATTACATCGTCTATTTTAGCTAATTAACATTCTTGGGCAGGGATCCAAATCTTAGTTAGGCAGGAGAGGTGGAGAGGCATATATATTTTATCTATAAGATAAGCCAAGTCGGTAGCAAAGCTCGCAGAAAGTAGAAAGAGTGTGAGAAAAAAAGCACTCTTTTCATCATTGTAATGATGATAATTACGGTAACAGCATGGGAGGGGAAATTTCAAAGTTTTGTAAGAAAATTTCACTTTTAAAACATTACAGTGAATTTTTTTGAAGGTTGCATTTGATTGTTTCATGTGTACTTGAAGACTTTATTAACTTGGCTATAAACCATCTTTCTTGCTATATTAAGTTGATCTGTTGAAGATAAAACCTCTTGCTCTTCAAAGTTACATTAGATGTTCCTTGTGGATGTACCAGTTCAGCAACAGTCAAAAAAGAAAAGATATTCTTGAGGGTCAGAGTCATCAAAATAAGTTATTATGGCCAAATATTAAATCTGTGAAGACAAGAATGCAGCAGTACCAGTTCCTGCAGGTGCAGCCTAGTACAATGCTGTTTATTCTAAGATAGTATTCCTATTAAATTTAAAAGGTAACATGAAATTGCCAGGCACTTCTGACTGATAAAGAATATTTTTCATCTTTAATTTACAATCTTTCTGAAAAAGGAGCTTGCCAAAAGATGTCCTGCAATCATTTGTGTCTGATTGTGCTTCAAATTTGCTTAGAATTTAAGTCCCCTGAAATGGTTTATTTGCAGCATTTCTGGATGACTAAGCCTGTGTTTTAAATAACAGCATGGATATAGGTAGGCACATAGGACTGGGAAGAAATCTCCATTACTGAGGGTTACTGAATGCATCCTTTTTTCTCTATTTCATACGTCACTCATTTTAGACTCTCTTCCTTATGAAGCAGAGACACGTACGCTCTGAAATACACTGACCTTGAGTGAAATTCTTCACCTGGCCACTTGGACTTTATGCAGGTGAAGAGAGAGATGGTTTGGGAGGAAAAATAAAATCTGCTCTCCAGCCAGGTTTCCCGTATTTCATGTGCCTTTGAGGCATATATGACATAGGGGCATTCACTGACCCTGCCCTCCTTGCTGCCTTCCCACTGCAGCACATTTTAAGTTTGCAGACCTTCTTGGTCCTGCATCAGTCCCTGTTTTCTTGTGTACTGAGGTACACTGGGCACTCTGGAGATTTCTAGTTAGTTCTCAAATGGTTAACTGTGGAGGCGGTGTTAGGAAAGGATAGAGGTTTGGTTTTTTTCAGGCAAATAAATACAGTAACTGGGCTGAAGCTGCTATTGAAAGGCAGGCTGCAATGTTTACATGGCTCTGACGTGTAAGGCGGCAATCGATCCACCATGGATGTCGCGCTCTGTTCATTTCTGGCAAAGAGGTACTTTGTTTATTTCACCTGTAACAAAGCCTTGCATCATTCCACAGCCTCTTTAGTAAATGAAATGGATCTTCTCTTTTGTCTTCAATGTCAGGTTCATCCACAGTTGTAAATAAATAACAATTTAATATAACTTCAGTGTCTTTTGATTCTGCCATTACATCTGTTAGCTCACCACTTTCCCTTAAGACAGAGAATGTGATAAAAAACAGTGAAACATCAGGAATAGACATGCTGGTACTAAACTGTTAATTTATTTGAAAAATAACAGGGCTTTCTTCCTTTCTAACTTTTACTATTTACACTGGAGAATACCCAGGCCTTTTATGACACAGGCACAGAGACAGACAAGTGCATCATATAGTTCATAAACTGATGAAGCTCTGTCTTATTTGATTTGTAGTCCTTCTTTTTCCAGAACCACTGTGCAGGCGGTTAGAAAACGCCAAGGAAGAGATTTTTAAATGCTGCTTGTTTAGTCCACTCTTGTATTTTGCAGCTGACACCAGTCTTGGAACAGATGATGTTTACGATGATAAAGGGTGCCAGTGTGATGTGTCAGTAGAAGATCTCACCCCTGCTCTTAAAACTGTCATCAGAGCAATCAGGTGAGTAAAAAATACTGAATGAATAAATATTTGAGATTTCCTTAATTAAAGTACTAATTAACTGCATGTCAGTTAGTAAAATGGTAGTTGAACTTATTACATGTGTATATTTATTATGTAACTAATGCTAATATAGTTTATTTATGCTTCCTTTTCATCAGTATTGTATTTACAAGTAAAAATATTTTATCTGTTCTGTTATCAGCTTTTCAATGTCAAAAAATTTACATGATTTGACTCAGAAGGAGAGTAATGAATGCTGGTTTCCACTATATCTCCTGTAATCCAAACTACTGTAATCCAGTTTGACGGAGTTTTACTGAATGTATATCACTGTGCCTGGAAAAGTGATTTTCTTTAAAACTTTAGGGTTTTTTTGCATTTTCATATTCCTGAAACTGTCTGTCATGTGACTTTCATTGCCACTTTCTTCTGGTAACAGCAGAATAATTACATTTATTCAGTTGTGCAAAGCTTTGCCTGCCACTATCCGTTGAACTAAATATAACCCCAATAATTTAAAACTAATAGTCTCCTTCTTTTCCAAGAAAGTAGCAAACTGCATCAAAACTTAGAAAATTACCTGCAATGAAAGCTTAAACTTAGCATTCACCCTCCTGAGACTGACAAGGCTCTTCATCTTCCTGAATATTTGGAAGTGCAAAACCTGGCAGGCCAAATTCCTGCCATAAGGAGTAAATTGACAAGGAAGAAGAGCTCAGGCATCCCCTTTCTGCTGACAGGGAGCCCCAGGTTATTGCTGGGGGTCACCCCACTGGCTCTGCGTCACGGCCACATCAGCGCCCAGCGCCCTTCTTGCGCAGGCAGGCAGCAGCCGCGGGGGTTTTCTTCAAAACCCTATGGAAAGATGATGTTTTCCTGCAGGGAGACTCTCACCTTAGTTCTGTCAGCACTAGGGGAAGAAAGAACTCGAGCTCTTTATCAAATAATATCATAGAGTGGTAACCGACAGGGCACTTGTACTTCCTTCCCCTTTTTCCCCTGATTGCCAATAGAGACGGATAGTGAGTAAGGCTGTTTCTAGCACTTTCCTACTAGCACAGACAGCTTGGCAGATCACTTGCACACATCTGTTCCAACCATTTTTCCAACCTGCCTGGAAATGACCTCAGAGGACATGTCAGATACCAGGTCCATGTCCACAGCCGCTGCAACCGGCAACTCAAATGTCACTGCCGAGAACCATCTCTTGCCAGCAATGTTACAGCAGGGGACAGAAATCCTTCTACACAGTGGAAACCCACCTACAAGGACGAGCTATTCCTTCAAATGGAAAGTGCTCAAATTAGGAACAATCAGCATAATTCATTGGCTGTGGTGCCAAAGATCCTTGTCTGCGATGTTGCATTTTAAACAGACTGGTTGACTCTTGGCTCCAAGTGCACCTTGGCACTGTACTGCCAAGTGATACCAATGGTCATCTCATTCTTAATTCTGTCCAGATTCCTCAAGATCAACTTGACATTTTGATACTAAATTCATAGAGCTTGTTTTCAAAGGCACCACTGGATTGTTCAGTGCATCATCACCTGCTGCTTTGCCTGGTTCTCCTGGTAATTATCAGTTGAAATGGAAAGTAACCAAATGTGAAGGACCTAGTTGTCAAACTTTCTCCACAGTGCCATCTGCAGAAATGTCCTAATAAGAAGAGCAAAGATGCAACAGTTTGATTGTTCCAGACGTGCACTATTGAACTGATAAGAGTCAGCTTTTTAGATTACCTCTAACTTTTTCTCTGCACACTTGGCTTACCAAACACCAACTCGTTTCAGCCCTGAGGCTGAGAATAAGAATTCTGCACCTCCACTTGCTATCAAGTAATGAATGTCTCCCATCTCTCCCTGCAAATATTAGTGTTTCACTAGATTACAAGCAGCACATGCCTCTTGCTTCATAAACATACCTTTGTTTGAGATCTGTAAAGCAGTAATGTGGTATGATCTTCTGACTTCTGTTTAATGCTATACCTTAATCTCTCAAAATCAAGAGACTGATAATTCAGTTCATCAGGTAGCTGATACTCCTCTTTCTTATTATTCAGAGTATCTGTTACCTGACTAGACTGGCATCTATGCAAACATCTGAAGAAGGATCTGAGACACTATATAGTAACTGTAGAATTTCAAGATGATAACATCTGCCTATATGGAAACTTTGTGCCTCATTTTGAAGTTCGTTTTTAGCAACGGCTTTGAATTGCAAAGGCACTGGGGGAGGGTGGAGGCTGTTTTTCCTTTCATGCTGGTACACAGGAGCAGATGAAGACAGAAGGTACTTGCATAGCTTCATGAGACACTACGCAAAAGACCCCAAATGTAAGCACATACAGCTGAATCCATTGTGGCTACATCACCTTGAAAAATTGCAATAAGGGAGAGTAATTATTTTTTTTCCTGCTTAGAGCTGGGTACAAATTGTTTTACAATGCAAATGGTCCTTTTGTTTTGGGGAAAAAATGAAATTAGCAAAATTAATTCATGCCTGGGGGTTTACAGAGGTAGGACCTCTCTCAGTTTTGTAATCAGAAAGAACTGGGTTTTTTTCTGTGAAAGGAATCTAGAATATGCTGGTTACTCTTAGGTTGGACAGCCTTGAAGTACCAAAAGATGAAAACTGGGATAGTTAGAATCTTTCGTTTCAGTAATTTCAAAGTGTACTGCTTCAGTTTTGAACTTGCTTATTTACATCTTTCCCAGGACTACCTTATTCTTCAAAACAACTTTTTGATTTTAACCATAAAACACCCCGAAACCTTAATTTTGAAATGGTCAAAACAGGAGACGGAGAAAATAGTCTTTTCCTGAAAACCACTTCAATTTTTTAACACATTGGCCCTTTCCAAAAATAGGACCCCCTACCAGTCTTACTGAAGACCCACTGGGCAGAGCTGTCCAGTAACATGTCAAGCTGCCAGTCTTCTCTTAAAGCCCCTCAAGCTGAGCCTTCCACAGCCC
Organism: Chroicocephalus ridibundus; assembly: GCF_963924245.1. Lineage (NCBI taxonomy): Eukaryota > Metazoa > Chordata > Aves > Charadriiformes > Laridae > Chroicocephalus > Chroicocephalus ridibundus. Next base: position 95,220,634 of record NC_086286.1, on the reverse strand, counting down.
CATCTCTTGTGCAGCCCCCTCCACCACCACCCTTACTACAAACTCTCCATCAGGAAAGATCAACTGAGGCAGTAGAGAAAGTAAGAAAAATCTGCTTGATGCATTTACACAGTGTTATCATAGAATCATAAAATGGTTTACGTTGGAATCTTTAAGGAATGACCGTAAAGATCATCTAGTTCCAACCCCCTGCCATGGGCAGGGACACCTCCCACTAGACCAGGCTGCTCAAAGCCCCATCCAGCCTCGCCTTGAACACCTCCAGGGATGGGGCATCCACAACCTCCCTGGGCAACCTGTTCCAGTGTCTCACCACCATCACAGTGATAAATTTCTTCCTGATATCTAATCTAAATATATCCTCTTCCAGTTTGAAGCCATTACCCCTCATCCTGTCACTACATGCCCTTGTAAAAAGTCCCACTCCAGCTTTCCTGTAGGCCCTCTTTAAGTCCTGGAAGGCCACTACAAGGTCTCCCTGGAGCCTTCTCTTCTCCAGGCTGAATAACACCAACTCTCTCATCAGCCTGATGGGAGAGGTGCTCCAGCCCTCTGATCATCCTCGTGGCCCTCCTGCAGACCCTCTCCAACAGGTCCATGTCCTTCTTATGTTGGGGGCCCCAGAGCTGGATGCAGTACTCCAGGCAGAGCCCCACGAGAGCAGAGTGGAGGGAGAGAATCACCTCCCTCAACCTGCTGGCCACGCTTCTTTTGATGCAACCCAGGATAAATGTTGGGGAGCAGGGAACAGGTGAGTAGCATGGTGAAACGTGGTGTGCTCCACAGCACGCCTTGGGCATCAGTCCTGCTCCTTGCAGCCTCTGCCTGGGATCACAGCAGTGCACAAAGCTGTTCTTGCTAGCAGTACATTGAGCCTTTGTGCCAGCAGGCTTTTATAGCACTACTCAACTGGCCCTAGTCTTGTCGTGAACTAAAAGCCATTAATATCCTGCAGAGTTCTTGGAGACTAACAAAACAACATTGCATTTTCCAGCTCTATCTGTTAGTTCACAATGATGGATGTATATAAAAGAGACTAAAAAGAAGATGAGGATACCTTGTTTCCATATATTGCGATGTCTCTGATCATTTTTCATAGCAAGAGGCACTAAATTCTGTAATACTCTCCACAATGGAAATGATGGGATTATTTTACTATTTATGGAATATAAAATTAGATTTGAGAAGCATAAATAAATGTGCAGTAGGAAATAACTGCAATGGCAGGAAGATGAACTTGCTGACCTAAGAGGTCTTTCCTCTCTTTATCTCTAGTGATTGCATAGATATGTTTTCATTTGTTGTTAATAAGAAATAATAATAATAAATGTAGCTAAACATAATGAAACTTGAGAATTCTTGAGCTGATAAGCTGTATAGTTGAATAGCCATACATATTTAATAGCCAAAGAAGGAAAATATAATTTACCACTTATGTTTAGTCTTTGAAATGTTGCTGCTACACCTACAAAATGTCATTTTAGCAGCCGTTATGAATTTGGTGGTGTTTCAGAATCCTCTATTTCTTCTAAATCCCATATTAAATTGTGCATTTTACGCCCAGATGGTCTACAGAGTCTAGGCAAGGCTCTTAGATGTGTCCTTCGCTACGACAGCACTGTGCTTGGCAGAAAACAATGTCTCTGGCTCCTCGGGGATGGGTCAGTCCAGGAGAGGCAGGAGGCAATTTTGACCCACTCACCCCACACATCGTGGAACTATCTCTCAACTTTTGTCTGTTGGACTCCCTGTATTGGATCCCGATATCTTCTGCATGTTGCAGTTTACCAGGAAGAAGGGTTATTTGGCAAGCCAAGGGTAGAGAGATGGAGGAACCATCAAAATTACATCTTTGTGTGCACCTGCTTTCCTGAGGTAGTAAAGTGAGAAAACAACCTGTGGGCACCTCACCTAGCTATGGGTAAAACAACCTGCCTGCTTTTTAATCTTTAAGGCAAGGGAGGTTTAGATTGGATATTAAGGAAAAATTTCTACACCAAAAGGGTTATCAAACATGGGAACAGGCTGCCCAGGGAAGCGGTGGAATCGCCATCCCTGGAGGTATTTAAAAGACGGGTAGACGTGGTGCTTAGAGACATGGTTCAGTGGTGGTTTTGTCAGAGTTAGGCTGATGGTTGGACTCGATCATCTTAAGGGTCCCTTGCAACCTAGATAATTCTATGATTCTATGAATCCCAGAAGAATCAAGCTCTATTTCTTCCTGAGATATTGACAAGACTGACAAGATACAGGTTTAAAAAAAATAGCAGGAGTACGACAGGGCTGCACAGAGGATTAGAGATGTTCTGTCTTGGTGCCAGTCTCAGTAAAGTGCACTAATGACAAGCAGAATAGCTTTTAATACTGGAAGGGGCAACATGAACAGAAAATAAAATGCAGTAAATGCCAGGAAAGATATGCAACCTACGGGTTCAGAAAACAGTGTAATTCTAGATCGGTGCTGATCCTGCATTTGACAAGAGTTAAATGAAATGGATGCTCCTTTTGGCTGCTAGAGGTCTATAAGACAAAGTTGGTCCTGGGCCTGTCACTTTCTACAATTATCAGTGCACGTAAAGGTTAGTGGGACCTGCGGTTTAGACATTAACTATAGGCAAAGCACTTTGATATATTGGTCTAATTCAACACAAAAGACTTTTTTTTCTACTCTCCTCTGGATGCATCATTGAAACAGGCTACTTTTTATAGCTAAGTCTCACCGGAAAATTGTCACATTTGTGACTTGAGTAAGTTTACAGCCGTGTATCGTCGATCACGTTAGATTTCAGTTATAAAATACCCCCTCGCTACACGGCATGCAGCGATTTAGAAATACAAATAGTGTTTTAAAAAATCATGGGGACTACAGGCTTCGGGTTTGGGGGTTAATTCTTACTTTCAATTACTGCCTTGTGGTCAGTACCAGCGGTTCAGTATTGCCCGTGGCGACTCCGTTTCGTTTATGATGAGTCTCGTTTGCCCCCTTGTGGTATAACCAGAAAAGACAGACCGAATTGTCATTTCCCCTGTTCCTCCTGTTTTGGGTCAAGGGCTGGTGCTTCAAATACTTGGGGTATGAAGAACCTTGTGCTCATTTTCCCGTTTTTTTACGGGTAGGTTATCCACCTGTGCCCGCATAACTGAACCCTTCGTTTTTATCACACAGGAACGCACCAAAATGAGCAACATTTTATTCTAGAAGCACGAATGAAGGAACCTCAAAGGCTTTTTTTGTTCATTACTTTCAAATATCCTCTATATAGTTGCAATAATCTTTCAGGATGGGTGCTCAAGTCTATGAAGTTCAATTGCGTAGTTATTTCGAGATATAGAAAGAGAAATGAATTTTTAAAATTGACAGTAAATAACTACGGAGAATCAGCTAAAATTAATAACTGCAAAGCAGTTGCTAGGCTCCATCACTGAAAGAAGTCAGGTTTTCTGTTTCTTATTAACTTTCAGGATTTTAAAGAGCCAGCCTTTTATAACCCTTCAGGTTTTTGCACAGTTTTTGTAAAATTCCGTATATTTGAAGCAAAAAGGAGTAAGCAATATGGGTCTGTTCCAAACCCTGGTGAAGTTAATTACGAGAGCATCACATGAGCTAATGCCTAAACCAGAAATAGTACAGTTACACCTCACTGATACAGCCGTGATGCTTTTGGTCTTGCGTTTGACTTCTAAACACTATGAACGAACTGCCTAGATAACCAAAAAACCTGTTGCAAAGCTGCAAAGCAGTGTGCACACTGATTAAGAAGCTTCTGTGGCTGTTAATGAAAATCAGTCTTCTGTCTCTTCTCTTGTAAAATCACCCAGTTGTGGCAAATTCAGTTGTCTTCAATTATGCTATTAATCCTCTGGCTCAGCTTTTCTAACAGAGTTTCATATTTTTGCTTTATCAAGAGCATGAAGTAAAAAATTGTGATTACCAAAACAGAGAGAATAATAACAAGAAAAAATATACTTTCTTGTATGTCAGCTACATCATTTACTCTTCGTAACCTGAATAAAGAACTAGATTCCAGGAGACTGTCTGCGCTGCCAGACTATTACGAACAGAGCATCTGGGCATCATTTGACAGCTAAAAAGAAAAAAAAATCTGCATCCGAGCTTCAGAGGCCTTCAGATTATAAAAGATGCCAAAAGCCATTAGTCTGTGGAACTGGCTGACAATGGAAAAGAGGAAAGTGCATCATCTGACATATTTAAAACTGCATGGAAATTCAGTCCTGAACTGTCAAAGTGATGGACTTCTCCTAATGGACCTTTTCCATTTTTAATTTCTATAATCAGTATCATACTTCAAGCTCTATACCAGTGACAAGCAATCTCATTTTTAACTGGAAGTTACCAGAATGAGAAATATCAAGAACTAAGCACTCTGGGAAAAGGCTGATATTGTTTGGAAGAACATTTACGTACAATACAGAAAACAGTAGAGGATCACTCTATATTATTAATCTGACTCTACATACATTATGTCTGTCCTAACAATAAATAGTATGGTTTTCCTAAATTCTTCCACTAAAACACTACTTATCTAATTTATCACAGAGTGAAGGCCATTTTTTTGCTTTTTATTATCATTCATTGTCTTATACATACCACGATAAACACAGAGGGAATACATTAGCATGAAATATTGGGATTTGGAATAGGACACCAATTCACTGTCTCTCTTTTTTAATTGCAACAGACAGCAAACAATATCAGCAGTTTGGCCCTAATGGGGATTCATAAGCTCTGTAACACAGACCAGAATGGCCAACGCACCTGATCCCTTGACTTCTGTCCCAGCTCTCACACGGTTCTCTCTTCCACAGTCCTCACGTAAACCGAGGAGAACCGCGGCTGTTACCAGCTGACCTGGAAAATCAGCTCACTGTCATTGACTTTCCAAATTTGTCATTTCTATTATTTAAGAGGAGCTACTTAGTGGACATCACATATTGACATAAGCATCCCAGAAACTTGTGCAAATTTCTGTGCACATAAAAAACATATGCCATTCATCAATTTTTGGATATTTACTGTTATCTGATACTTGGTATTCTGCAGTAAAATTCAAGGAAAACAAAATCACCAATGCTAATTAAACAGTAATTTCCATAGATTTCAATATGTAACAAATGCGAAAAATTCTCTTCAGCCTGCAAGTTTGATCTTAAGTCTGCAAAATAAATTAAAAACAAATACTTAGGCCTGAACATTAATTAAAAATAAACACTGATGAAACATTAATTGGGTGCATAAATTGAAATTTTTTACAAAACAGAAAGGAAAGAACTTAAAATGAGCTCCAGAAAAAGAATACTATTATTTAAATTGGTGCAATCAACTTGTTAGGCGAATCTTTCCTCTAACAAGGAGAGAAATAGCTTCAGCACAAACGCAGCTTACAGAATATCTCAATAAAGTCAGTGGGACTAATCCCAGGTTTAAATTAAGCATGTACTTCAGCACCTTTCAAATCAGGCACCTAGCATAAAAAAGTCAAATAGGTGTATATCGATAAACTAAACACGCTCTCTGCTCTTTAAAATAGCGTTGCCTGGTGTCTCTTACCTAACAATTCAAAGGCACAATCTGTTTCTACTTACACATTTGTACTTCCGAAACCAATTTTGTAAAGGTAAAAGTTCACTTGCACAAGCTGTATTGAAAATATCTTCCATTTTAAAATTAGCTGTCAAATTTTGTGAGTGGAATATATTGTATTGTTTCACAGCTGTTGAAGATTAATCAGTGAAATGCTTTTTCCCCACAGAATTATGAAATTTCATGTTGCGAAGAGAAAGTTTAAGGAAACACTTCGTCCATATGACGTCAAAGATGTCATTGAACAGTACTCAGCAGGTCATCTAGACATGTTATGCAGGATTAAGAGTCTTCAGTCACGGTAAGGAAAGAATAATTTCTGCTCTGCATAAGCATCTTATCTTATGTCATTCACTGCATAATGAATATTGGTGATGTTTATATATTTATATGACGTGTTATATTTGGGTACAAATTGCCATCCATGCTTCAGCCCAGCCTGTCTTCCTGCAAACACAGCTGAGCCAGAAATTACATTGTGGGTAAAAACAAACAAAACCCCATATATCTAATTGGCCCCAGAAAATGGAAGTCGGAACAATATAAAAGGTAATCCTTTATCTGAAAAGTCCCTTCATAAACAAGGAATTTAGTCATGAGGTTGCCAAAAGGGTGGGGTAAATGCTGAGGACTGCCTTTCTCCCATCCCAGACTTCCTCTTTTCACATAAAAGAAATTGGGAACTACTGGTAATGTAGTATTTGTGTAGTTTTTATGTTCTAGATTCCCAGCAACAATAATTAAAAAAAAAAAACAAAACAACAAAATACAACACTGCATCATGTGTACCATTACCAGTATCAGGGCTGAGCTTCCTGCTTCAAACTGACCAGTTTCCCAGGACTCGATGCTGCTGTCAGGACCAGAGAGCTGAGGGTGGCACTGGTACACCTGTTCCCCCTCCCCAGCATCAGGCTACTGGGGAGGCCACCTCCTCTCTCACCCTCTCAGCAAGTCTAGCCCCGGATCTCCCAGATGATGGCTAAGTTCTGGGCCCCGGTTAGTACCAATGGAAAAGAAATGCTCAAAAATCACTCTCTTTTTTTTTTTCTTAATTAATAAAATTGTCTTTTTTCTCAATTGCTTCTCTGAAGTACTGTGATTTTCATTTTTAAAGCGCTTCCATATCCTCACCGTTTTCAGGAATCACAGCAGCTTTTGATTTCTCTTACAGCGTTGACCAAATTCTTGGGAAAGGACAAATCACAGCAGATAAAAGAAGCAGAGAAAAGAATCCTGCAGAGAATGAGACAACCGATGACCTCAGTATGTTAGGGCGCGTAGTCAAGGTGGAGAAACAGGTAGAGTGATTATTTGTCACTTTGTCTTGCTCTATTGCTCATGCCTTTTGTGTATTTTATTTCCAGTTTCAAAGGCTGGACAGGTAAAATATTTTTTTTCTAATATCTGCTTTATTTACATGATGAAATGAAATTGGTATGAATTGTATTACCTTAATCGTCTTCCATGTACAGAAAAATAAGGAAGGAAAAATCGCAGGTTACTAATTTTTTTTCCCTTTTATCAGCTTGCTTATGAAATATCTACATGGCTTTTGACATTATTTTTCAAGAGTCAATAGTGCCTACCAAGCTCCTTCCATTTTTCTCTTCATCAGCCACATCTTCCCTTTGCTTGGGTTCCAAATATTTTAAATTAGTATTTGGCATTAATGTTAACCTTTTCCTCTCCTCCTGTAGGTACAATCCATTGAGTCAAAACTGGACTGTCTATTAGATATTTATCAACAAGTTTTGCGAAAAGGATCTGCATCCGCGCTCACTCTGGCTTCGTTTCAAATGCCGGCTTTTGAGTGTGAGCAGACTTCTGATTACCAGAGTCCATCAGACAGCAAAGATTTGTCTAATTCTGCACAAATTAGTGGATGTGTATCCAGATCTGCTAGTGCCAACCTGCCTCGTGGCCTACAGCTTATACTGACACCAAATGAATTCAGCACTCAGGCTTACTATGCTTTTAGTCCAGCTATGCATAGTCAAGCAACGCAAGTGCCAAACGATGGACCTGCAACAGTTAATAATTCATCAAACCAAATAAACCAGGCAACTAAGCCAGCAACTCCAACAACATTACAAATACCACCCTTCTCATCAATGAAGCATATCAATAGGCCTGAGCCCGTTCATATTATTCCTGTAACCACGCAGGAAAATGTTTCCGATGTCACCGCTTGCCTTGTTGCATCAAAGGATAACGGACAAGTCGCACAGCCCAGTGCGACAAAGGATCTCGCATGGAGGAAAAGTCTGGATATAGAAGGGGAACCTTTGCTCTCAGTTAAACCTGTGGTGCAAATGGATTTAGGAAAATCTTTATCTGTACAGAACCTTATACAGTCGACAGAAGAACTGAATGTACAGATTGCTGGCAGTGACTCCAGTGGTTCCAGAGGTAGCCAAGACGTATACTCCAAATGGAGGGAGTCAAAATTATTTATAACTGACGAAGAGTTGGAGACAGAGGCAGGAACAGAGACTACTGAAGCCATCTCGCGCCCGTTAGTGGAAACAACTCTCTCTGCTGACTCTCTGAGGACTGGAATATCAAGATCATCTCAAAGCATTTGCAAGCCAGGGGACGGTACAGAAGCACTCAATCTGCTCCACGTCAAACTTAAATAACAGCTTGTGGGCTTTCTTCATTGGCTGGGTCATTCCTCTAGTCATACATATCATAGCATGAACTGTTTTGAGAGCCTTTTTAATAAGATAAAAATCACAAAAATCAGGATGAATCTGAGAAGCAGTTGAATGAGCCCATATCTCCTAGTTGCATGAAAATGCATGTTCAAGTGAAGGCTAACGTTCAAATTTACACCTACAGTACGGCAACCTTTCATGTAGTACAGTAGGTTTAAACGACGAGTTGCCTACAAAGCTAATGCTGCAGGATGTATCAAAAAGCAAAAATTTGAGCATTTAGACCTAGTGCTGTTTCTACAAAGCAGAAGTCAAAATCGTAAGGTTTAAAGCACTTTGCTTCTGAACTAATTAAATATATATATATAATGTCCTGATTTAGATGATAGTTTATGTTTACAACAAAAAAAAATTATCTACAGCTGCTAGCAAGGTACCAAGGAAACCAGTAATATGGGATTAGAAATGGCTGCCAGTTGCAAGATACACCCATGAGCTCATCAGTAATCAGTTATTCTTAACTCTGAAGAACAGTACATTAATATCCATCCGATTTTTGGTGATTTTGTGCTGTGGCAAAAGCACCTGACAGACCACTATCGCATTGTTCTTTATAACGAGAACATTATTTTGCTATGAAAAGTTTTTATTTTAAGGGTTGAGGCTGGCCTCAGAAATGGATAACCTGGGTGACTGCGCTGAAAATTCAGGGGAATCTCTCCTTCTTCCAGCCTCATGGAGGAGCTGTCTTCTGAATCTGAAACATTTTGGCAGCAGTAGGAGAGGGAAGGAAGCAGGCGCTGCCTTAATTGTAGCAGCAGTGTTTCCTTCTGTGGAAATTTTGGCAGTTTTCCTTGCCCTCCCAACCATGACAGCGCTTCTTAAGGCTGGGAAAGGAGGGAAAATGAGGAACTAAAGTACAGAGTAAAACTAAAGGGGATAGAACAGGGAAGTGAGAAAGACAACACAATCAATGAAGAAAAAAAAAGAATATGGATTTAGATGGGCAAGAAGGGAAATGATCCCAGAAATTAAAGGACGGAAGGTAAAGAGGCAAAAAGATTTGTTTTTTTTTTAAACCAGACTGTTGGTCACAGATACTGAGTGCTATTTCCAAAAAAAAAATGCCATGTGGGCAATCAGAAATGGAAATAGAAGTAGGGAAGACCACCTTAACTGAAAAAAAACCTGAAGGCAAGAGGGTTTTTGTATGTTTGTTTTTGTTTTTTAAATAACAGGGGAGGAGGAGGGAGGGGAAAGTGGTCACACACTTACAGCTCAACACTGTGTCCCAACTGCAGTCATTTCTTGTGAACTTTCCAAGAAAGGACCTCCAGACTCCTTCCTCCAAATACCCGAGTTTTCAAATTCAAAGCCTACATAGGACCTAGCACTCCTGTTTGAGACATCCTTTTTTCTTATCCTAACCTACACCTCACTTCTGCTGAGACGCAGGAGCAGTGGTAGTGTCCATCTTCACGTCCCCAGCAAGGCTTCGCCACTGGAAGGACCCTTGCAGAGCCTAAACAGGCTTTTGCTCTCCCCAGCTGAAGGAGGTTTCTGTCCGGGTCCTCCCCCCAGATTTATACCCCACCTGCACCACAGGCTTGTAGACAACCTGGCTCGGGCTCAGCTTCCCATTAGCAGCAGGAACACTAAATGTACGGGGGTGCCGGTGCCAGCTCACTCAGGGCAGTGTCTTCTCAAGGCCCAGACCTGCTGGGAACTCAGTACGTACATCAAAAATGTCACTCCAGTCTTAAACCATGGCTAAATGCTGTAGATTGTATTGTGAAGGACTCGACCTGTTTACTATGAAACCATTGTTATTTCTGCTTCCATATTTCCTTTACAGAAGTATTCCTGGATGTTACATGATAACCTTATTATGTGAAAGTACATGCAAACTGTAGAGTGTATATATTGTGTCGTTATACGGGGTCCACGGATGATACACTGTGTTCCATGGCTTACGCCGGAGCAAACTTCAGCTGTTAAATCCTGAAAGACACCTTGAAGCACAATTTCCTCACCACTGATTTGCCATACAATTTACCACTTCAGTCTTTCCTGTTTTCTTTTACGTGCAGTCTGGTCATACTAATTACAATTTTGTGAGGATAAGTAGGGTTTTCTCCACATCTCAGTTCATTTAACTATGAACTTATTTGAATGTGTGCAGTTCATCCAGACAGATCTGCAAGTTTAAAGTACTACTCCAAAATTTAAAAAACTTACATGTTGGGTTTTCTTAGGCTTTTCTTTCTTTTTTCTAACAGTTTTTGGTGCCTTTCTTGCCTTTCATACGAAGCCTCCTGATGGCCTAAGTATAAACCTGCGCTTAGGTTTAGTTAAGGAGCAAGAGATCAGGCACGTGGCAACTGTGTGTTGGGAATGAAACTCCCTTCCCTCTCCTTGGCGAGATCAAAAAAACCAAGGCATCACGAATTTGGACACCACTCTTCCACCTTCATCTGCCTCAGCAGATGGAGGGGGTTGCACCCCCATTGAGCCCGGAAGGCGGCAATGGGAGAATGGAGCATTGGCCCCGCCTCTGCTGATCCCGCACGGAAACGGGGCCTCGGGTTTTGCTGATAATTTATCTCACGGAAACTTGGTATTTTTGCCTTAAATGACATGCTTGAGTCCTTCTAATTTTAAGTTAATTTATTTAATACAATTTTGTGCACAAAAGAATGAGTTCTATAAATTATGTATGAAAATGTTAATGTCTTTACAAAGTACTAATAAATCCAGAAGATCCTATCTTTTCAAATTATGGTTTAAAATCCTAATTTTTTTTTTCTTTTATGCTCACCATTATTATTTTTGTAGCTGCAAGTCTTATCATATAGGAATTTTTTAACATAATATTGATAGAAAATAGAAAGAGTAGTGAACATATGAAATTCTGGAGAGGAAGACTTGTTTGTTTGGATTTTTATAAGCTTCGCTCATTTTTCCTCATGAGGAGTTTCCTGTTTCTACGCTCTCTCTTTAAAAGACAGTGTCATGACTGACAGTCATTCATTGGCTTCACAAAAGAAGGACCTTTTCAAGTCTTGTCCCATGCTGCTTATTGAAGTCCAGCTCATGACTGCTAATAAGGATGAGCAGGGACAAAGGACAAATTTTTTTCTGATTTACAATCCACTTGGGGATTGTTGAAGAGAGAATTTGAACTTAAGTAAGAGCTTCAGGAATTAAGCCTTATCCAAATAACTGTTTTCTGATCAGCATGTTTCTTGTACCTGATTGAAGAGAGAACTGAAAAGAATAGTTTTGATGATTATTATTTGTTTAAAAATTTGTATTTGCTCCTGGCTTATATGATCTATACTTTTTATTTAAATATGAATATAGTGTTTTAGCCTAGGGTTCAAGATTGCAAAGATCATACACTTTTATTCACAGTGCCCACGGTTGTTCCATATGTTTTTGAGATAATCCTACTTAGAGTGACTGCTCTCATTATAGTATGGTGAGGAGTAATTCACCTGCTGTTCTGTGATAAGTCAAATCATACTGAATTGCTGATGTATAGTAGAACATCTGATGTACAGTAGTATTTCTGGATTGGGACCTGCAATCCTTTCTCAAGCAAAAATTCTATGGAATTCATGCGTTCTATGGAATTCAAGAATTTTTCTTGAATCGGGAGCTCAGATTCAAATCCTTATTTTGTTGGGCATCTGTTTAAAGTGAAAATGGTAATATTCCAGTTATTTCCTGAGGAAACTAATACTTAGCTGAATTTACCCATGTCACATTGACTATATAAAAAATAACGCACAAAGTATTGATGTAAAAAGGGAAGAAGAGAAGGGACATTTTTTTAAAAGCACAGAGAAAAGGAGAATAATCAGAAAAGAGGAGTAAGCAGGAAAAGAAAATATAACAGCAAAGGAACGAAAAAAGGGTTTAAACACCTGAGGCTAAATTCATCCTTGGATGGCTTCACTGACTTCAATGAATTCACTGCCCAACTGGGTGAAGTTCAGCCTCCACTGGGATAACCAGGCTCAGTTCTACTGACCTTAAAGGAACTGAACCCACCTATACCAGGAATGAACTTGCCTCTCTGGGCCAACTTTTATCCTGACTCATATGTCATGCAATCCTTTTGGATTCATTAGGTTTGAATGAAATACAGGTCAGAAAAGAATTTGCCCCAGATATTTCTGCTTCACATTTTTTTTCAAGTGTGTTAATCGACTTAATTCAAATGGATTACAACACCACACAAAGTGCTGTCACTGTCTAAAAAGGTTAATTGGTTTTTGAAATAAGAATTGTCCCCTGCAGCGTCAGTGGAAGCATGTAATATTTTCCTGTTCATTCATCTGGATGCAAATGTGACCATTCATTCAGCTGTGGCCACACATAAGACAACTCCAGACATACCCAATTTCATCTGCTATTGGAAGCATTTTTTACTTCTTTGAAAGATAAAAAGCCAGTTTTATGACAGGCTTAGAAAGCACGAAGGCTGCTTCCACTGACACTGCAACGACATTAGCCAGTACATTACAATGTTAATTGTAACTTCTTGACAAAGTTGAATCCATATTGTTGTTAATAAAAATGATTTGAAAAGTACCATGCTTAGCGGATTTTTTTCTTACATAAACGATGGTATGGTGTAAGCACCTATCAGGAAAAAAAAAAAAAAATTCAAGCTTGCTTGTTGTTTTCCTTTTGAAGTTTTGTAATTTTTTTATTAAATGGACCAAAACACCACAAAGAAAGTTTACTAGAATGAAACACGCACAAACTAGTCTGATATGCTCAGTTTCTGGTAACTGTTTACAGCAGAGTTTACTTAAACTTCAGATGTTTTAGCAGCTCTATGAAAATGAGTTTGGAAGTTATTATTACCTTCCCTGTAATGTAAATGGGAATCGCTTCAGGATCAGCAATCAGGGGCCTGCGCGAGCAGCAGGATTCCTAAGAGAAGGCTCATCCACTACCTCAGTTTAACTTGAGGCCTAGGTGAAGCCCTTTCTTCTGTGACGAATTGTGAAAGTTGATCTAGAATGCTACTGCACCAAACTACAGCCTTCTTTGCTCTTCCTGCAGTGTGCTGAAGATAAGCTTTAGTATTTGAGACTTCTTGTGGTGAAGTCACTGCTTCCCTGGAGGCTTCAAAATCAGAGCAGAATATTTCCATGTATAGGTGAACCCCTACCTCTCTGTTGAACGTAGTCTTAGATACTGAAATTAAAAGATGCAGCCTCCAGAATGGCAGATTTTCCATGTCAGCCATTTATACTCACAGGCTATGTAAACACTGCCAAGCTCTGCCTATAAAATAAACACAGGACAGGAAAAAAGGCAAACAGGTTTGCTCGCTCTTCTTGTGTTAAACTGGGACATCTTGCTTCGTGTGTACATAGAGATAGGGAAAGGTCAGAAGACAGCAGCGCAAAGCTTTTCCTGTTGAGTTATCCCACAGGCCACAATGGCCAGGCACAGGCGGTAACGTGCATCCATAAAGAGACATATATATACGTTCACCGTTCAGCTCTGTACAACAGAAGTACAGGACCATGCCTAAAAGGGAAATTTAAACCTTCATTTAGCAGATTTTCAGTGTAATTGAAGGGGTGGTGTGGGCATTATGCTAGCAGACCAAGCACCGGCAGAGGTTGCCCTGGGAGGTTCTGGAACGTCCACCCTTAGGAGATATTCAGAAACGGCCTGGACACTGTTCTGGGCAATTGGCTCTTGGTGGCCCCACTTGAGCAGGGCAGTTGGACAGGATGACCTCTAGAGGTCCCTTCGACCTCAGCCATTTCATCATTCCGTTTCCAATATTGTACCAGCTTTAGTACATTCAGCCATACAAAGATCCTCACTAAAGCATCATTAAAGCTTAATTTGAGATTAAATATTAAGACTTCCCTAAAAAACTCTGACTACAATGTACTGGCGTGACACGAGCCTAGACACCAAGCAAAATGACTCAGTGCCACACCCTCATGCCCCAAACACCCCTGAGGCTGCCCACCTTCCCCCCCCGCCCCGACTTCGGGGGCTTCCCACACGTTCAGGACCCAGTTCTTGCCCCTCCCGTCCTAAAACGCTGCCGCCTCCTCCTCCTCCTCAGCGGAGGCCATCCCGGACAGCCCCGACGCCGGCAGGGGAGAAGGGAGCAGGGAGAGAACGGAAAGCAGGAGCCGTGCCCTCAGCCCCCCTCAAGCGCCCTCAGCAAGGGGAGCGCGAGCACCGCCTCGAGCTTGGCAGGGACGGCCTCGCCTCACCAGCCAATCACTGCTCAGAGAGCTACCCGCCCCGGCCAATCAGCGCGCCCTTAGTCTAAGGCGCGCCAAGGCCCGCCACGTGGGGCGCGGAGGCGGGTGGGGGAGCCGCCATGTCTGACTGGGACACGAGCAGCGGCGAGGATGAGGGTGTGCCCGGCCGGCCGCCATCTGCCGCCGCTGGGCGTCTGTGGCAGCCGCCGGCGACCCCTCCGCAGAGCCGTCCCTCCGTAGATGGCGGCGGGGGGCGAAGGAGCGCTGAGTGGCGGCGGGAGGCGGCGGCTGGCCTCAGAAGGGAGGAGTGGGAGCCTCGAGGCACTGAAGGCTCCCGTGGCCCGGGGAAAGGGGCGAGGCGGTGGCTGCCCCGAGCTGCCGCCAGCCAAGTTGGGGATGACACAGAGCCGCTCTGCTTCCACCTTGATAGTGCCCTGGTCGGGGCTCTTATAGGTAATAACGGCTGCACACACCCCCCCCCCCCCCCGGGGTGCTTGGCTTGCTGAGGTGAGCAGGTGGGGGAGGAGGAGAGGAACGGGCCATGAAGAGGTTTGTTGGTGTGGGCCCCTGTCTTTTGTGCCCCGAGGAGGGGCACCACTGCTCTCTGTGGAAGGGCCACAGCCCCTTGTAATCCCCTAACATCTCTCACCTGGGGATGGCAGGGTGCTTTTACAGGGTACTGGCTGGAGAGCGGAGCTCTCCTCACCAGGGTAGCTGTGCTTTTACTCCCTAAAATGGTTGGGTTAATGTCTGCTTTTCATGGCCAGCAGTCTGTAAGTGGTGTGAAGCCCCTTTCTAATCACCTGGAGGAAGGTCAGCGCTCTCTTGAGCTGGTTTTTGCTCCATCTTTTTAACTGAGGTGCCTTGCCCCACACACCCACTTTGCATTTGATTGATTGCCAAAAAATTACTTCCAGCAGTTTGGTGTCACAAGTTTTTATTTATGGATGCATGCACCCATATGAAGGTACTAGGTTTTGGTCACAACCAAAATACCTAACAGTTACCGTGTGCATTTTTTGAGAGTTTTGCCTAAATCTCCGTAATACCAGTTGTGTATCTTTATAACAGGTCGGGGCGGAGCTAAAATAAGAGAACTTGAGGATTCGTCAGGTTCCAGGATAAAGGTACCATGTGCTGTGTGTCATCCAGGCCTGGACTCTGTTGGGAACATACTTGGTTTTGCTTTCGTGTAAACCAGAGTTACTGCACTAAGTTGAAGGGTGTTGCAGTAGCTGTAACAATTCTGCTCTGTTACAAGAATTGGTAAAAAGGAAGTGGAATTGGTACATGAAAGTAGGAAAAGCTTACTGGTATTTTTTTTCCTTAAGTATGCGTTTATTTCCCTTTCTTTTAGAAAGGGAATTAAAGGGCTGTTTCCTGGGAAGAGAAGTTAAAATTCAGGAAAAAAATAAAATCAAAGATTGTTTTCAATATGTATTCTTATATAATGTTTGCGTTTGCAGCATTAAAAAAAGAAAACAACTCAGTATGGTTTTATGAACATAGGTTATAAAGGGAACCTGTGAAGCTGAAGTAAAGATTTTTGGCAGCATTGCTGTGCAAAACAAAGCTAAGATGTTGATTGACAATGCTATTACAAGATCTGGACAAAACTACAGTAGAGGTGGAACTGAGAAAGGTAAGAAATGTAGGTTTTGGGGAAAAAAAAAGAAAAAGGACTGTGGATTGTCTTTCCATATATTTGGTAGTTTGCTGGTGTGTTTTTATATTATTAGTATTTTGCCGAGGTGAATTAACTTTCACCTTGTTCTTGGACAGTGGCAAAGCTCCTTAAGACAGAAATCTAGACATTCTCCTTTCTCATCTGTGAACAGTTTCTCCTCTTCAAACTGACGGACTTCTGTGAAAATCTGTTTCCATGTGTTTTGAACAATTTTAATGAATTCAGAATGTTATACTACTTGGTTTCTTGCATTATCAGTCTGATTTCCACCAAAATACAAGTTTTAATGTGGTTTCTGTGCAGTATTACAATTCAATAAGCTTTTATAAACGTAGCCTGTAAAGCAAACATGTACTGATCATAGCATGGGCCATGCTGACTTCTTACTGGTTTATTGGGAAGTTAGCATTTAAGATTTCACGTTGCACACCATGCCTCACTATACTAGGCTTCATTGTGTTAACTTTGTCTGTTACGTGGATACATGAGTAATGATTGTATGTTGAGATGCTGTTTATGTTACTGTTCTTTGTCTTGTATGTGCTTCCAACGACTTTTTGCATGGCAAACAACATCCATAGTTACTGATCTGAGGCACTGACGAGGAAGAAGCGATCCCAGAGTTGTGTTCCAGCGTTAAAATAAGAAATGAAGTAGTTGTGAGTTTTGATTTTAGAAGTGCCCCAGAAGGTGGATGAGTGTTTCAAGAGACTAGAAACAGTTAACACTTCCTTAGTATGTGTGACTGTGTTTTCGCTGTGTTTCTTGCTTTTTCACTAATATATAATTGTGTTGCCATTTATATCTTCAGTGCAAAACCTTTCTTTCTTAAGAAGTGTTAACCTCATAAAAAGGGGGTGTAGAATGTAACTACATTCAGACTTTATTGTGGTGACATTGAATGCTTTAGAAGTAAACCTCTTGTAGCTGTTAAAAATAAAGTGTTCTGTCTGCAAAACATCTACTGGGTTCACAAGTTTTTGAAAAGTCTGTTGCAAAACAAGCAAGCTTTATTTATAGCTGGAGGGGGAGCATTTCAGAACCTGTCATTACTTCAGGTAGCTAAAGATGTTGAAATGCTTCTTTTTTTATCGGAACTGGATTTGTACAGGTTTTACTGATATTTCAGGCTAAGACCTAGGAAAGAATTTTCTGTTTAAATGCTTCATGTCTATTCTAAATCACATAAGAGACCTTACAATAGAAAAAGAAAGTAAGGTGTTTGTTTTGGGGGGGAGGTTCCCACTCGCCCTCCAACAGACTCCATCAAATAGCAGCATTTTGGTAATAACTCCGCAGGAAAAACCTTGGACGTTATCAAGCCTGAAAGTAACCCAACGAAATCAGTGATTAACTGGGCCTCTCTTCGAGAAAACAAAGCTAAATATGAAGCAATGAAGTGGGCAGGTTAGTTCTAGAATTTTGATTGTATGATACTTGTCTTCATATGATAAATCTGTTGAATGCTTAAGCACTTTTAATTTTTGCTTTGAGATGACTGAATCTTCCGGTGTCCGAATTAGTTAAGTATTTGCAGTGAAGTGACCGTGTCAGCATTTCTCAGCATGGTCGTGCAGGACACTGTAGTTGCTGTGTGAAGACTTAAACTTACTACTCAATTAGTATTTTGACTTCATCCTTTGAAAATGCTGTTGTTTCGTATGTGGCCACAACAAAAATCTGAGAATTGTTAAATATTATACTATATATATGAGTAGAAATTACTTTAGAACTTGAAATGTGGGGAAGTGGTTCTTTTGCAGTTACTTAAGTGTTTGTCTCAGCCTTCATCTTTTATGTAAATAACAGTAGTCTGCTGCTGCTTCTGACTAATCTCCTGGTACAAGGCACTGTCTGGGTTTGCGGATTTCCATCTTGAGCTTTAGCAGACTTACCCTGAATCTGTAGTGCTTCTTACTGACAAGTTTACTTTTTCTGATTGTTCAAGACTTGCCTCCAATTGAGAAAAACTTCTATAAAGAATCATCAAGGACTGCATCAATGTCACAAGAAGAAGTGGAACTGTGGCGGTAAGATCATTTATATAGGGAATCATCTGCTTGGCAAAAATAACAATTAAGGTATAAAGTCCAGAAAGTGGGAGATGAAGTACTGAGACAGAAGCATTCGTGTTAGGGTCTTGTAGTAACTTAGATCTCCTTAGGAATGTTTTCTTAAGAATTAAACAGTAATTCGCAGATGAGGTATGATTAGTTGCTTGCAAAATTAACTTTAAGAATTAACTGCTTGTCTAAAAGTGTTTCATCTAGTTGTCTTTCAGAAGAGAAAAAAAATTCAAGGCAGTTCATTGGTTTTTGGTTGTTTCTTTGCATTTCACGAGACAGCATGTTCATGTTTTCTACATCCTTTCAAATATTATTGTTCACGAGTTGAATACCTTTTGGGTGCCCTTTTTTTTTCCCAATATATTTTAGTCAAATACCATCTTCAAAACAAATTTCAACTTCTGTTACTTTTGTCTTCCCGTCTGTCTATCTTATCTTCGAAAGTACATCCTGGTGAGTACATGCTTCAGTCAACTGTATCCATTCATTTTGATCCAGCAATCTACATTGTTAACTTTGCAAGAAAAGCAGATCGTCTGTTTCAAGTGATTCTGTTCAGGCCCTGGTAATAGTTTCGACTGGTTTTGGTAGTTCTAAGGAAGTTGTTGAACATTCTTGAAGCGTTACCTTTTACTACTTTTCTTTTCGCATGGTGTCTATTTTTCCTCTTGTGTGCCTTCCAGAGAAACCCTGCCACAGTAAGCAAAGCATGGAATTGGCACCTGTTTCCTTGAAGTATATGTTACTGTTAGAGCCAGTCAAAAACAATAGAGCGTTGTTCTTTAGGCTCATAACGTGTTGAGCAATAATACTTGTGTAATAAATGAGTGTTTTTTCCTTTTTCATCTAATCTGTTTGCTTTAAGGAAAAAAAAAAGACAGTAATTGTGAAGAAAACCCAACACATTTCTGTAAACATGAGGAGAGGTCGAATTACCCGTTCTTTTCATAGCCCACACTGCTTGAAGTAAAACTATTTTCTGAATGGAATCTTCACAAGACTACAGGATCAGAAGGAAAATAAAATACTTATGCATATTAATACCTCTTAATTGAGGGGAGCCTTAGAACCTCAGGTTTTTAATGTAGCTTTTTGTGTGCATTATTTTGCTTTGGGGTTGGTTTGTTTCTTTTGGGAGGCTTATTGTTTTGTGGTTGGTTGGGGTTTTTTTTGAACCTGTGTTACTGACCATGTCCTTTTTTCCAAACTGTGCTGTTTGTATTTTCTAGAGCATCCAGGGAGCTGCTCTGAAAATATTTCAGGAAGGCTTTTGTCAGAATATAGGATTCTGACAAAGTAGTCCAGTCCACTCATATGAGTTCTAGGTTGTCTTTAGGTTTAAGAACTTGTCGCAGTAATTTAATTTGTAATAGAGTATAATTGAAGTTTGGTATGACAGGACTGCAGTTCATGTTAACTGTGCATCTGTAACTTCAAACTAGTCATTCTTAAGAAAAAAGGGTAATTGATGTCTTCCAGGAGAATTGTTTCTGTAGTAAAGTTCTCTTTAAAGTTAGAAGAATAGTTATAAGTCTCATTCAAGAGCTTGTTTTTTGTTCTTCCAGGAATTTAAAAAAAAAAAAAATAAATAACCAAAACCAAACAAAGGCAGTCTTTTGTGTTAGCTCTGCTTTTTCAGACAATGAGACTTTAAAGCAATTGCACTTCTCTAATTCTATACAGGAAAGAAAATAATAATATAATTTGTGATGACTTAAAAGAAGGTGAAAAGCGCTGCATTCCCAATCCTGTTTGTAAATTTGAAGATGTATTTGAGCATTATCCTGATATTATGGCTAATATAAGAAAAGTTGGTTTTCAGAAGCCTACGCCAATTCAGGTACTTCTTCATTTTTGATGGCTGTCTAACTGAAGCTTAAGAGAAAAGTGTATTTAAGTGTTTGTTGTTTTATGTTAGTCCCAGGCATGGCCGATCATACTGCAAGGAACTGATCTTATTGGTATAGCACAGACTGGTACTGGGAAGACATTAGCATACTTAATGCCTGGATTCATTCACTTGACTTCACAACCAATGTAAGG
Source organism: Chroicocephalus ridibundus (assembly GCF_963924245.1). NCBI lineage: Eukaryota > Metazoa > Chordata > Aves > Charadriiformes > Laridae > Chroicocephalus > Chroicocephalus ridibundus. The sequence continues at coordinate 95,200,322 of NC_086286.1, read as the reverse complement.
ACTGCTCACGTCTGACTTGTTTAGCTGTGGATACTTCCCCCCACCCTAGTTTTCTAGTAAAGATAATAAATCATAAATTGCAAAAAAAAAGTGTAAACCTAGTGGAGTAAGTACAAAACTTGTCCCCATGGATTCCGTTAGTAGCAGTGTACTGAGAAAGCCTAGAACAGTAGAAAAATAATCAATGTCAGTTTTTATGGACTTTGTCTAGCCTTATATACCCACATTCTAAACATGCTTTATTGCAGATCCAAAGATCAGCGTGGGGGGCCAGGAATGTTAGTCCTTGCTCCCACTCGAGAACTGGCACTTCAAGTAGAGGCAGAGTGTTCGAAGTACACATACAAAGGAATTAAAAGGTAATCTTACTTCCTAAGTAACTTTTTTTCCTACCACTTGTGGCTCAGCTCATCTACTAAAATAGTTGCATTTGCTAAGAGGGGAAGGTAGTAAACGCAGAGTTAGTATTTTCCCAGTTTTTAGAATACCTGTTTTGACTACTCTCATGGTGAAAATCTATTTCTTATATAGTTGAAGTTTGTTGTATTGTAGCTTTGTCTGTTGCTTCTTGTCCTTCTGTGTGGACAGCTGAGAATAGTCTGGCTGTGTCTTCTTGGCATCTTGCTGTTATGTAGCTGTAGACAGCAATAAGATCTCCCTGAGCCTTCTCCTCTTTAGGCTGAACAAGCCTGGTTACCAGCTTTTCGCATGATGCACTCCATCCTATTAACCATCTTGGTGGCTGCCTGCTGGACTTGCTTCAGTATGGATATGTCTGTCTTGTAATAGAGATGGGGGGTACAAAAAATGAGTATTGTGCTTGAGCTGTGGTCTCACAAGTATGGAATAAAGCGGAATAATGAGTCTCTCAACCTGCTGGCTACCTTCTCCATAGTACGTGGCTGGCTTTCTTTTCTGTGGGGTTACGCTGCTGAATAATGCTGAGTTTCTTGCCTGCCTAAGTCTTTTTCTGCAAAGCCAACTTCTAGCATGAGGTAATTCCATCCCTATCATTGCTTTTGTTAAACTTGATGGGATTCCTGTCAGCCCAGTCCTCTAGCCTTTTGTGGTTCTGAGTAACAGAAGAACAGCCAGCTCCGCCAATTTGGTTTCATCAGTAAACCTGATGAGAGTGTGGGTCTTCATTTAAGCTATTAAACACATATTACTGTATTCTGAAACTTACTTTTAGGGTTCATTGGTAACTTCATATAGCATTCAGAATTGTCTTGTAGTCATCAAATACTGAAATGTACTTTCCGCTTCCTTCCCAAAAATACTAAGGAGTTTTACAGAGCATGTTAAGTTTGTGTGTAAGCCTAATACCTTATCAAGTGCATTAATAGTTTTAACAGCAAAACATTTGACTTTTGATGGTACTGTTTAGAAAATAATGCATCCTTTCATATGTTTGTCTATTTTTGGCATGAATGTTTTCAGAACAACCCAAAACATACTCATAGCTTAATAGCTAGCTGCCTTCCCTCCTTTCATGATTACTTTCACAGCGATTCCGTCAGAAAGGTATTGGTGAACTGTTGAGGGAATATCATTCAGTATTCAGTCCATTATTTACTGTGATACTGTCAGTCACACTTACTGCGTTCCTTCCTCTTGATGATACTTTCTCATATCAAGCGACATGGTAGCATTTACTTGAAAAGTTGAACCTTAATACGCTGCTTCTGTAAAACATTTTATTTTTCAGTATTTGCATATATGGTGGTGGGGACCGAAAAGGACAGATAGACGTGGTTACCAAAGGTGTGGATATTGTTATTGCTACTCCTGGCAGACTGCATGATCTTCAAATGAACAACTTCATAAATTTGAAGAGCATCACATACTTGGCAAGTAGCTGATAGGGAATGAATAATGCACTAGTTGGGAAGTGGTTAACAGTTAATGTGAGCTTAATCTTTAATGAAGTTTTCTTGAAACTTTTTAAGTCTTAATTACAATATATCTTCTCATTGAGATTGGTGTTGGAGGGATGGTTCATACTTAACCGTAATTGCATTGCAGCTGTGGAATAGAAATAAGAAAATAATAAAGTAGGCTTCTAGCACAGTAAGCATTTTGAAGATTCTAAATTATTATCTCGTATTTGTAATGTTTGCTGTTTTAAAATTCATTTTTGCAAGATCGATTATTAATGGATGAAATGCCTTTCCCAAGTTGTCTTTCCATTTCTTTTAAAGGTTACCAGTGATGGGATTTCTTACTAGAACTTGTGCAGTAAGCACCAGAGTCTCAAACAGTTAGATATTTAAATGTTTGGTGACAAACTTTCTTTTGATCTCAGTGGGAAAATTGCAATGTAAAGGTTGTTATGAGTCCTTATGTCTTCATTTCATTCTTGCCTTTTGCTGTGCTGGACACTTGAAATCATTGCTATTTTGTGAAATACTTTCATACGTGTAATTGCTAAGCAGGAGGAAAAAAGGCCTGAACACCTGCTTTCTGAGAACTGTAAGAACACTGGTAATCTTTCTTTACCAAGGTGAAGTGTAGTCATACTACAAGCACACGCTGCTTTGTAAAGTGAAGAATTTGTAAGTAACCAAAATCAGATATTTCAGTATGTACGGGGTATACTGTAGTATGACATTGCTGAAAAGAATTGGCTACCAAAACTATTGAGAAATATGATGATGTAAAGTAGGAGAAAGACATCTGTTGTACTGATAGCAGTTAAATGTTTTCAGAAGATTGAAACCAGTGCGAGGACCATGTTTTGCAAAGTGGATAATGTCTCATACGTCAGACTTCGGGGAAATGCTGTGCTTCTTTTAAGTCCCACATGAAAAGTTGGACATCCAAAATTCTAATTTTTTTTATTTCACTATCTATTTTTCCTTGTACTTTTTAATACATAAGATGCTTTCTGTTTCCACAGCTTCATTGTCAATTTTCAGCCAACAAATAATTTAATCTTGCAGCCTTATTTCAGAGTAAAGACAGGGGTATTAGACTTCGGCTTTTAGCACCTTGGATGAAGAACACTCTTCATTGAAGAGCTTCATTTACAGTTTTCATTTAAAGATCTTGATGAGTCTTGTAAATGCTCCTCAAGTGCACTGAGTATTGTTTGCAGAATTGTTTTCCAAAAGATTTCCAAGGTCAGAGACTGGGATACAATTGTTTCTTCAAAACAAACAAACAAGCAAACAACCAAATTGTGTTAGAGTTAATTATATTTGATTATACATCGTACACGAGAATTGGAGGCAGGGAATTGGTCTTGTTGCCTGACAGAACCATCAAGTTAGTTGCATTCTTGATTCAGATTCGTAGGAAGCCATTTATCCAAGATAGGCTGCTACTTTTCATGGTTTCAGAAGGAAGAGTGGGAAATTCCGTCATATGTGGCCTTGTGATTTTTTTTTTTATAGTATGTGTCATTTGAAGATTGCTTTCTGTTTTGCTGTGTTCAGTGTAAATCAGTATTCATTCATCAGTAATCCGAGTGCTTTTTTCTTTTGATCTTATGCTCATAAAGCAGGAGTAAGGAAATCAGAGTTGTGCATGAATAACTGGGAAGCATTTAGGGGAAAGAGTGTACTAAAAAATACATAGAGAAATCATGAAGCAGAATATAGAAGGTAGATTGGAGTAGTCCTTTTATTCTTCAAATGCAAAAAAAATAGTATAAATCTTATTGATAACTAATTTAAAACGGAGGAAAGAAAACAATTTTCACGTGAACTGGCTTGTAAGGATTTATTGACAAGAAATAGAACTGAAATTAATAATATTTACAAACAAGTAAATACGTATAGGTAACAAGAAACCTAAGATTATGTCACTTGAGGGGAGATTTAGTTTATAAACCTGGACTTGGGTATGAGGCATTTGGAATAAATAGTGATAATATCTATCTAATGACTGTTACAGCGTTTATTCTTTATTAAGCAGCTATCAGAAGTAAGGAAAGTAAGCTTCAACTACTGTGATCCGTCTAATACACATACTGAAGTGCTTTCTTCTCCCTTTCCAGCAGTGTACCAGTGTGCTTAATAGTTTAGGAGGCTTCTCCTGCTGAAAGGGGTGTAGCAGCCAACTCTGGATATAAAATTAGTGATGTTTCAGCCTTGCCATTGTGTTAGAGTCCAAGTAGTTAATGAAATTTACATGAGTCCTTTGATAATAAAGAAAATCAAATCAAGAAATAGAATTCCTGTCCTCTGGCTCTCAGCTGGTGATTTGTTACTGTTTCAGAGATTCACATAGATAATGTACTAAAAACTTTTAATAGAATAAAATATCTGAAAAGAATGGAACAGCAAAATCAGGACAGTAGAAAGGGATTATTATCCAAGCCTTATGTTTACACATAAGTAACTAGAAAATGTCAATATTTAAAAGCATGATCCGTATAACTTTGATTTACATAAATTGTACTTGAAAATTAAAGTAGGATAATGAGTCTTGGATCGCACCCTTCTTCCTTTGTATGAGACTGAAAACATTCACAACTGTGCTTCTATGTTAGTAAATAGATCAGTTCTAAATAGTTGTACGCAGACCTTCAGCTCACTTGTTCTCTTTTGGTTTTTTTTTTACCAGATGAAACAAGTTTGAGCTCTGGGAGTTCTGCAGTGTCCTAGTGTGAACGAGAATGTAAAGTCTGGCTTTTTTCCTACTTCTAATGAGGAAGTAAATCGATAACTGATATTTCATTCTGGTATGAGATCTCTAACAAGGCAGAAATGAGATTTCCCCTTTCAATAAAAATTTTTGATAATTTTAAGTGTGTTGCGTGAGGTCCTCCGACTTGATTTGGTTGGGTTTATTTTTGTTGTGTGTTTTGTTGGTATTTTTTAATTTTGTGCTTAGTTTTAGGCCTCAACCAAATTATTGTGAAAACAAAACAGTTGTTTCTTCTTTATTGACTTTAAGCATCTTAAAGGTGCTGTGGATTTTCTTGTTCTGCCTGCAAATGTATTACTAAATGAAAAAGCTTCAAGGAAATTGAAGAGGTGAAATAGAAGTTGAACAGGTTTTGCAATATGTTATGGAGTGGATTCTGCAATTAAAATTGTGACCATTAAAATGGTCTGCTGTGTAATGTTTTGCTGAAACCCTTATCTAAGGAGCTAGACACGATAAATAACCTTGTTCTGAGCAGGTTTTAGATGAGGCTGACAGAATGTTGGACATGGGATTTGAACCTCAGATAATGAAGATCCTAATAGACGTGCGGCCTGACAGACAAACTGTTATGACAAGGTATGTAAACATAATAGTGCTCCATACTTGAACACTGTAAACATAAGGTTATTGAACAAGTTAACTTCAAAACAAACGTGTCACTCTTAATAAGACTTCTACTAGCTTAAATGGGAATGGCATCAGTTTTCTTTCTAATTCTGTCTAGTCAGTCCTAATGAGTCATTTGACAATTTTATTTTCATTTCTTACCCCTTTTCTGATGTTTTACATCAACTATAAAAACAACTTGAGTTCTTCCCAAAATGGAAGGTGTCCTGGGAGTGTTAGAATTTGCCATATCAATTTGAAATGCCAACCTCCACTTCTCCATCTGGGACCGAACATATCCTAGCCTTCTGATTGGTATCTGTGCTAGCCTGTACCTGCATTAATTTTTAAATTATGCAGCTTTTGGGAGCTTAAGAACACAATATCCCAACAATAATATTTTTTTTTTTGCCAAATTTTGCATTAGAGCTATTGTTTTAGAAATAAAAACAGACCAGAAACTTGCTTATTAGGTATCATTGAACTCACTTCTGGCTTCGTTAGAAAGGCTCCATGACTGTCGCCTGCATTTTTAACTGAGAAAGTTATCTTTAAAGCTTGAGTGCTGTTTACTAATAACGTCTTAAGATTATTCCTAAATGTTATATAAGCTCACTGCTGTTATTACTTACTGAAGTGTTTCACTGGTGTATAAGGAAGAAAAGAAATAAAAATGTGATGCAGTTAATGAATTGGAGAAGATTTTGCACTCTATTCTTCTGTGTGTGTTTTCCTGTTTAGTGCTACTTGGCCTGATGGTGTTCGTCGCCTAGCGAAATCCTATTTGAAAAATCCTATGATCGTATATGTTGGCACTCTTGACTTAGCAGTAAGTTCTGTTCTTTTTTTTTATGTATTTTTTTTTCTTTTCTTTGGGAGAAGAACCTATAGTTAAACCGGGGAATATTTTGCTTGTAGATGCATGTAACTTGAAAATCAATCCAAACTTTCAAAAAACAGTTCCATGTTACTCTTTTAAAGCTTTATAAAAAGTTTAGAAAGAAATTAAAAAAAAAAAGTAGAAAAAAAACCTTTGTTCTCACGTTTCTGTAACGAGGTCTTGAAGTCCTAGATCTTCAGTAGAAAACATCACAAGTGACAAATAGCAATCAAATTGAAGTTTGAATATTGTACTTCCCAGTGCCATGTGTTCTTGCCTGAACCCTTGTTTTTGCAGCCTTCACTTCTGTTCAGCAAGTTCTTGTTCCTTACTTACTTTTCCTTCTGAAGGACATCTTTGTAATGTGTGTTTCTGGATCTGTGTTTCTTAACTGCTGCTTTCTTAAAGAGAGTGGAAGCTCTCTACTGAACTCCTGGAGGGCACTTTTCTAGAGCAGGAATGTATACGTTAGAGTAAGAACTGTTTTTAAAGTCCAGAACTTCTAATATGAAGATGTAGTTGCATACTTACGCTTGTGCGGCTACGTGTAGTTGCCTTCAGTATGAGCAGAATTTACAGAAATAGTAGTTCTTCCGAGATCTCTGCATCCTGGCCAGAGATTGCTTTGAGTTTGGTTCTTAAATTATGAAATTTTCCTTTTCAGTTCTTTTTTTTTTTTTTTTTTTTTTTTTTTTTTTTTTTTTTTAGTGACATGGAATGAGGAAACTTAGTATCCAATACACTCTTAGGTAGAAATAAGAGGAGAGTGTACTTTTTGTCTGTTCTGTTCAGAGCTATGCTTCTGTCAAAGCGCGTCACTTGTCAAAGGTAAAGGATCGGAATTTGAAAGATATTAACTGCTCTTGTAGCGCACTTGCCTAATGCATTCATCCTTTTTATAGGGGCTTCTTTTAATTAAAGAGGTGACCTCTGGGAGGGAGAAGTAAGGTTTCGCATGTGGAGAGAGAATCTTTCTATGTACTTGATTGATTCTTCAGCCCTTGCCGTGAGATTATGATGCCGTGCCATGAGAATGCCTAGGCTTTTGTACTACTTATGTAGTATACCTTAGACATTCTATGGCAACCTTCAAATATAATGGAGTAAAGTTTTTCGGGTTTTTTTTATTAACAAACTGTTCTTGGAAGAATTGGAACAAACTGATCATTTCAGGTAGATTACAGAATCTTCTTTAAAAGCTTGTCCTTTCAAGTAAGGCTGGCATTGTTACAGCTTGCTCTGGATTAACATAAAATATACTCAAAGTACTTCAATCTGACTTTCACTAATATTAGGAATATTTATTTCACCTCACTAGTCTGCTAACCTGTGCCTTCTAAATCTCTGCAAATATAGGATTTGTCAAACTGCTTGAAGATAAATTTTACTATTCTCCTAAAGCAACTAGGAAACAAGAAATAAGTCTGCATTGTTTGAACTTCAAACGGATATATATTTTGGTTTTAGAATAGTTTTCATGGCATCATATTACTAGTTTTATAATGTCATAATATTGGAATTAACAGGAAAAATATAGTTCTA